>NC_143038.1:10224090-10530227 GCF_057628025.1 Oncorhynchus mykiss | reverse complement strand
GTGCTCCTGCACTCAGTCACACATACCGTGGCATACCGTGGCAGGGGGATATTTGAAGAGTGAAACACACACCAGTGAGGGGAACGTGAGTATGCATATGAGGCTAGAGGGGGAGCGAGGATCTATTGGAAACCCCCCCCCTCGTTCCAAAATCTCTGCCAGACAGGTCTCTGACCCACACACACATTATATACACATTATACACACACTACACATGATACACACACACTACACACACATTAAAGACCCCAGGCTTCAGCGCAGCTCCCCCTGTGAAGTCAAGAGCCCGCTCAAACAGAATGGCTAACACTCCCACGTCACTGCCAGCTCCTACAACACACACACACACGTGCGCGCTTACGAGTCCATTGGCGTCAGAGCTGAGGCTCACATACGCATGCATCACTCTCTCCCCTTTTAACCATCCCATTCTGCCATCCTCTTAAGTTGAGAGACTAAAAGATCAGGGCTGCCCTCATTCATTCTCCTGCCTCTGGGGAGATGGACAGACCGAGAAAAGAGAGGGGGAGGGAGGGGGTTCGTTAGTGCGAGAGAGACCGGTAGGTTAGAGGGTGACAAAGAATAGAGAGGGAGGAGTAGGAGGGTGGAGAGTGAGACTGAGGAAGTGAGAAAGGAGAGTAAAGAAACAGAGGAGTAAAAATGATAGAGGGTTGAGAGTGGTGGAGAGAAGAGAGGGAGGACAACAAAGACAGGGAAGAAGAGAGCCGGGGAACAGAGACAGGGAAGAAGAGAGCCGGGGAACAGAGACAGGGAAGAAGAGAGCCGGGGAACAGAGACAGGGAAGAAGAGAGCCTGGGAACAGAGACAGGGAAGAAGAGAGCCGGGGAACAGAGACAGGGAAGAAGAGAGCCGGGGAACAGAGACAGGGAAGAAGAGAGCCGGGGAACAGAGACGGGGAAGAAGAGAGCCTGGGAACAGAGACAGGGAAGAAGAGAGCCGGGGAACAGAGACAGGGAAGAAGAGAGCCGGGGAACAGAGACAGGGAAGAAGAGAGCCGGGGAACAGAGACAGGGAAGAAGAGAGCCGGGGAACAGAGACAGGGAAGAAGAGAGCCGGGGAACAGAGACAGGGAAGAAGAGAGCCGGGGAACAGAGACAGGGAAGAAGAGAGCCGGGGAACAGAGACAGGGAAGAAGAGAGCCGGGGAACAGAGACAGGGAAGAAGAGAGCCGGGGAACAGAGACAGGGAAGAAGAGAGCCGGGGAACAGAGACAGGGAAGAAGAGCCGGGGAACAGAGACAGGGAAGAAGAGAGCCGGGGAACAGAGACAGGGAAGAAGAGAGCCTGGGAACAGAGACAGGGAAGAAGAGCCGGGGAATAGAGACGGGGAAGAAGAGAGCCGGGGAACAGAGACGGGGAAGAAGAGAGCCGGGGAACAGAGACGGGGAAGAAGAGAGCCGGGGAACAGAGACAGGGAAGAAGAGCCGGGGAACAGAGACAGGGAAGAAGAGAGCCGGGGAACAGAGACAGGGAAGAAGAGAGCCTGGGAACAGAGACAGGGAAGAAGAGAGCCGGGGAACAGAGACAGGGAAGAAGAGAGCCGGGGAACAGAGACAGGGAAGAAGAGAGCCGGGGAACAGAGACAGGGAAGAAGAGAGCCTGGGAACAGAGACAGGGAAGAAGAGAGCCGGGGAACAGAGACAGGGAAGAAGAGAGCCTGGGAACAGAGACAGGGAAGAAGAGAGCCGGGGAACAGAGACAGGGAAGAAGAGAGCCGGGGAACAGAGACAGGGAAGAAGAGAGCCGGGGAAACTGATTGAAATCTGTTTTTTTTCTGTTTTATTTGTGAAATACGTGATGAGTTTGCTGAAAGCAACAATACAAGGTTTCACACTCGTGGTATTGAATTTTGCATGGTAGAGAAAACGACACAGACAAGACTAGCTTTTAATGAACCCCTTTTCAGCTTTTGATCAAGTCCAGAGGCGAAGGTCTTGCCAAGGTCTCGCTAGGCTAGATTAAAAACATTTTCTTCCAGGATTTCTTTTATGACTTTATGACATTTTTTTCAATTAGCATTTATTCTCTGAAATTCCTGACGGTCCACTTAGAGACATTCCACTTAGAGACATTCCAGATAGCCGAAGGACACCTTGACGACACAAGTGATGGTTGTCATGGCTACGTAGCGAGAGCTAGACCTTTAGACAAGGATTGTAATGTGACTGTAGGACTATTGAATAGGGCTCTCACTATCAAATGTTCCAGTCTTTATGGGAGTTACATGAGTGTTTTCATCCAAACATATCTTTACTATCATGATACCACAGTCACACACCCATATAAATATAGACCGCTTGACTTCTTTTCATTAATTGATGAAGCCAAATAATACATATGGATTGTGTGGTGTTTGATTCTTGTTTGGTGACTGGTGACTGGTGTCTTCTCCCCCTCTAGGCGTGACACGTCTGGACGACCAGATCTTCATCAACCGTAACCCCGGCGTTCCCTCCGTGGTCAAGTTCCACCCCTTCAACCCCTGCATCGCCGTGGCAGACAAAGACAGCATCTGGTGAGAGACCTGTGCGCAACGCCTCAGCTATATTTGAAACACATTATTGACTGTCTCATATGATTCTGTCCCTGTAAATAATGCTCTACTTTGGCCAGAGACAAACAGTGCCTTCAGAAACTATTCACACAAGGTGCACTACAGTATATGAGAAATGGGAAGCCATTTTGAGATGTGGCCATTGACTGTGTTTGTTTGCTGGTCTGAGAGGGCTGGATATGTGGAAACAAGCCATATGGTGTGAGTTATTTGTGTTCATCTCTGTGAAAAGAGTTGAAAGTCATCAGAACCAGGTCATTCAGACACATGCTGTAGTGGCAGTCCTGAGAAAAGCCTGTCCCCTATCAGGGCCATGACAGTCCAGTGACACACATAGAGACATAGCTGGCAGTGCTACAGACACTTGGTTTGATGTATAGTGGCTGGAAGTGACTGAAGTGCTGGAAGTGACTGAAGTGTAAGTGTGTTCTGTAGTTTCTGGGACTGGGAGAAGGCAGAGAGGTTGGACTATTTCTACAACGGGAACCCTCGCTACACCCGCATCACAGCTATGGAGTACCTCAACGGACATGACTACTCCCTGCTGCTCACTGCTACAGGTCAGACACACACACACCTATACACTGTACACACAGGCAGGTAGCCTAGCGGTTAAAGAGCGTTGGGCCAGTAACCAAAGAGTCGCCGGTTTGAATCACCGAGCCGGAAATCTGCCGCCGTTTATTATATTAAGTATAATATAAATACACACACACATGCGATCATCTCAAAAATTCGCACATACACCCAGACTCAATTATCTTGCACAAACATATGCAAGCACACACATGTAAAAAACTAAAAGCAGTTAATCACTTCAGCATCACCCAATCGAACTAAATGCAGAAACTAAATAGACCCCAGTTGCCTCAATTCAAGGACACCATCCTTTTGCAGTAAATAAATGTGCATGTTTTCTCTCTCCTGGACCTTGAAGTCTTAATAAGCCTCAAAAGCCTGACTCACATCCTCAAACAGGAACACACACGCGCACATTGTTCCCTGGGTGAAAAAATGCAGTCTTAAATAATTATAAAAGGAATTAAGTCGGCAGACTTATGTTGAATTGCCGGAGAGCGCCATTCTGTTCACTTTATTTCTCATGTGAAACCAATTATCGCAGGGCTGTGTTAAAATGCTTTGTGGCTCCAAAGTCATATACAGTAATGTGGTTTTGTCTGTCATTTTAAACATGGTCATTCATTCACCCTGGTTTGCAGCCCTGTCTGAATACTTTCAGAATACATCCGTATTTGAAGTTCTTCCCTACCTTGACGTGAAGGGTTGAGCACCATCCGTCATTACTTCTAGGAAGAGAAGAGTGTACATAAGTGGTTCAATACTGAACGTTCTGGGATTCTTTGGCAGTCTGTTCAGGAGGACTAGAGAAACAAGACCCTGTTAACACGACCTTGAACTTAGTTTCAGTTTAGTTTGCGGTGCCTTTGTACAATGAGTGACAAGGAGCATGGTATTATATTTGTATGTGTGTGTGTGTGTGTGTGTAGGCTTGAAAGCAGTGGGAAGGTACCAGGCATGAAGGAGAGGCACAGGCGCATTGTATTGTACATATGAGTTTGTAAAGCCTGAGGCTGTAGAGACGAGGTCAAATTGCTTGACAGTTGCTTTGTGTCGACCCGACGTAAGAACTTGTCCGTTATCTCTTTTGTTCAGAGATGCATGTTAAGGGATAGGATGCCTCCCAAATAGCACCCTATTCCCTGTATAGTGCACCCATAGGGCTCTGGTCAAAAGTAGTGCACTATGGAGGGAATAGGGTGCTGTTTGGGATATAGCCATAGACTGTGCACCTGTTGTGTTCTTTCAGCACTTTTAGGTCACGTACGCGCTCGAGGCCATAGCGGTTAATGTAAGTCCATGTGCACGCGCTTCGTCTCTCATGGGCACAGAGGGGGGGGACGTGTTTCTGCAAGTGTAAATATGGAAGTTGTTTGCGACCTCTAACCTTGTATGATATCTGTTTTTTTTTCTCTTTACTTTTCCTTCCTTCTTTGTCACCCCCCCTTCCTTTCTTTCTCCAAACATCCTCTCCCCCCTCCCTCCCTCTAGATGACGGGGCGTTGCGTATCTGGAAGAACTTTGCGGACCAGCGGAACCCCGAGATGGTGACGGCGTGGCAGGGCCTGTCCGACATGCTCCCCACCACCCGAGGTCAGCCCTCCTCCAGCGCCCACAGTAAAGACCACGCTATTTACCCCCCCCCTAGACCCCCTCCGTTTATCAGCCTAGACCCTCAGAGTACCTCCCCGTCGGCTTCAGTTTTACACCCTGTCCCACCACCACCACCACACAATGCAACTTTTACCCCATTCCCATCCACCCCTCTATCCCAAACCCTCAATCCACCTAGTTCTAGTGTCCACAATCATTCAAGTCCCCCCCTCCTCCCCACCCGCTCAGAATTCAGACCCCCATCTCCATGTCCCCTTTCCACCAACTCTCCAACCCCCGCACATTTCACTCTACATCTGCCAATTGCTTGTCTATGTTCCTCTCCTGTACTTCTCTGACGTGTGACGGTTCAGAGAACTGTAGGCTTATGGATGGCAGGTGCAGGAAATTGGCTACTGAATTCATTCATTCATTTGAGATTGTATCAAATCAACGCTTATTGGTCGCATACACAGTTTAGCAGATGTTATGGGGCAGCAGGGTAGCCTAGTGGTTAGAGTGTTGGACTAGTAACCGAAAGTTCAAATCCCCGAGCTGACAAGGTACAAATCTGTCGTTCTGCCCCTGAACAAGCTAGTTAATGAAAGAAATGAAGACACGTTGGGATAAATCTAATTAACAACCCACAAAGCACTGTTAACAGTAATCCAAATGCAATCTATACGTATGTACACCAGATGAATTTACACCAGATATATGAAGAAGGCTATGTACAGCACTAGATATATTAAGAGTGCGCTATGCCAGGTATCCAGTATATAAATAAATATGTGCTGAGTATAAACAGTGTAACTGAAATGTACGGTAGAAGAAAAGTGTGTGAGTACATACAGGTCAAGGATGAGCTGTTGTCTGACATTCAATACATAGCTGAATCACATTCCATTATTATCTGTGCTGGGTGTGAAGGAGGACAGGCAAGGGAGCTAGCTAGCAGGACGTTAGCTCTGACAGCTCTGTGTCGAATCATGGAATGAGACACACTCATTCTATTCTAATGAGTGCATGTGTGCTCTGACTGACAGTACAGCGGACCACCAGCTGTGTGTGTCCCACCTTAACAAAGATGAGCAGCGTCCCTGCTCAGGGTGCCTGCTGAGAGGTGACACAGTTAACTAGCATCACAAGGAGAGCTGTCATACACACACACACATCCCTGAAGATTTCAGAGTAGGGCAGATATCACAGTCAACAACAAGGTATTCAACAATCAGGATTTCGCAGGGTAACTAACCACCACTTCACCTTGGAGGTAGAGGGGGGTAGAGATGGTCTGTACAGCTCAAGCTTGCGTTGATACAGCTGGCGCACTTGCAATGAACAGATGCCATCGTGAGATCATCGTTGGCACCGATTGTAACTGCTTCAGAAGCACGCACACACACACATTCCAAATCTCCCCCATCTCCATAACACGCGCTCTCCCCTCCATCCAGTAACGACGTCGGGCGCTATTCCTCCTCATTTTGTCTCATTTCATTGAGATCCTCCAACTCTGTCTTGCTACTTTGCTGCTACGTTGACTTTGGTTGGTTTTATGTTCATCTGCCTCTAGCAGAACAAGGCTGCCAGCTCCCCTACACTGTAATAGTTGGTGTTAATTGTATCACTATGCTATATGCAGTTAGTCCTGTTGTATTGCAGAACACACACATTCACACTTATAAACTGTGTTCAAAACATGCTCTTTCCACGACATAGACTGACCAGGTGAGTCCAGGTGAAAGCTAAGATCCCTTATTGATGTCTCTTGTTAAATCCACTTCAGTCAGTGTAGATGAAGGGGAGGAGGCAGGTTAAAGAATGATTTTTAAACCTTGAGAGAATTGAGACATGGATTGTGTGTCATTCAGAGGGTGAGTAGGCAAAACAAAATATATAAGTTCCTTTGAACGGGGTATGGTAGTAGGTACCAGGCGCACTGGTTTGAGTGTGTCAAGAACTGCAATGCTGCTGGGTTTTTCACATAACAGTTTCCAGTGTGTATCAAGAATGGTCCACCACCCAAAGGACATCCAGCCAACTTGACACAACTGTGGGAAGCATTAGAGTCAACATGGGCCAGCATCCCTGTTGAACGCTTCCAACACCTTGTAGAGTCCATGCCCCGACGAATTTAGGCTGTTCTGAGAGTTAAAGGGAGTGAAACTCAATATTTGGAAGGTGTTCCTAATGTTTTGTACACTCGGTATACACACATGCGTACGTACACACACATCCATTCAACGAGGTGTGCACACACTCGTCTTCCCTGTGGTACAGGGGATTTAGACTCCTCTGCCCTCTAGGCTTTTAGATGAGATATGACTTGCATCCCAAATGGAACCCTATTCCCTATATAGTGCACTACTTTTGGCCAAGGCCGTAGGGTGCATATATGATTTAAGATGTAGTGTAGCTATCTGGAGCCTGTTTTTAAATGCACACCCAGTAGTTGAGTAGTGGAATATCTCTCTCTCCATAGTTTTTGATCGGGGTGTATCAGCGGTATTCATTTGGAAGATGTCATGCTGGGTAAACTGCAGCCTTGTTGTTCCGCTTCTCATTGTGTGTGTGGCTGTGTGCGCTTATGTGTCTATCTATCTGTCTGTGTGGGATTCAAACTCGCACAAACAAAAACAGAGAGAGTGCGTGTGCAAGACTGCATGTATGCGTCAGAGCGTGAGTGTGTGTGTGTCCGTGCATGCGGGGGTCCTTGCTAAGTGTGAGGTGCTGGGGCTGATGTGCTTCTGACTCTCCTTCCCCCATCTCCCTGCCTCCTCCTTTCTGCTCCTCCCCTCGCAGGTCTGGCCAGGCGGGTCTCCATCTGTCTGGACAGGAGTAAGGGACAGGGAGGTGAGTGCTGCTGTCGTCTTTTCCTCTCGTCTGACTCAGTGTGCTGCACAAACCCCAGCAGTCTGCCCCTGCACTACTACTTCCTCCTGTAGCCTGATCCGCCCCCCTCCCAGGCCTCCCTTTCGTCAGTATCCCTCTCTCCACAGGCCAAAGCTGGTACCGTGTCTTCCTACCAGTTGTCATGTACAAAACAGACATGAAGGGGGTTGAACTCTGCCCAGACGACTCTAGTTTTAACTGTAAGCTTTTACACGCAAAGTTAAATGCAGGTGTATTAACAACTCAGATTTGTCTTTTTAGTTTTTATGAATTGTGTGCTTGTTTTACCCTGATAATAAAAACAGTTTGTGTCGACGTAGTTAGAGCAATGCTTCAGCTCCGATGTGAATGTGCTGTTTCTGGTTCTATCGGCCTCGGTATCGTTGCAGGGTTGGAATTACAGTGGCAGTAGTGTACTAATCAGGGAACCCACATTAGTCTTACAACTGTCATCACGGCACCCCCATATGGGTTATAACATGATTGAGGATGCCCTGAAAAATAATCTACAGTGTATAATTAGAGGCCTGCTGGTAATGTGGGATGTTGATAGTAGAAATAATGGACCTCCTTCCTCTAGCCCTGAGGCCCTTACTCCAGACTCTACAGTACCAATGATTAGTTCCCTCCACAGCCAAGCAAGGGGCCTTAAAACGGTCTTCATCCAGACTTGGGTTTTTCCTCTGCAGCTGAATTGGCATGTAATGTGTGTCAGAGAGAAGACCATAGAGATTGGGAAGGAGGGTAGAGAGAAAGAGAGAGAGAAGGGATAGGGAGAGAGAGGCGAGAAAGTGATGGATTGACCGAGAGAGAGATATGAGAAAGGGGGGAAGAGCGAGGGAGAGCCTGCCTGCCTGTTTGGGTGCTGTTTATTTTCTATCTGTTGTGGAGCAGCGCCGTCTCCCTCTCAGCCCTCATTACACCCTATGGAGTTATCATTAGTGTTTGTTTAGCATTCCGGAGAGGGAGACCCACATCGACTTCCCGTCCACACAGACAGAGCGCAGACCTAATTAAGTTCTCATGCAAATGTCGTTTATAACATCTTGCGCTCTCCCCCTTCTCTCATTCTCTCTCTCTCTCTCGTCTATCTCTCCCCTCAACTCTCATTCTCTCTCTCTCTCGTCTATCTCTCCCCTCAACTCTCATTCTCCTGCAGCAGCTTGAGGAAGTTTTCTTTTTCTCTGACTAGACTGGGGAAGTTTGAGTGAAAGTAGGGCAGTCCTGGGGCTGTCCTACTCCACATACACTGGATGGCTGGAGGCTTGTTAAAAAGGCCTCTGGGAGCTCGTGGCTGGGAGATGTAGGACTAAAAGAGGATACGTACACAGAGAGAGAGGAACAGAGGGGGGCGGACAGATAGACAGAGAGAGGGACTGGGAGAGGGACAAACTAAAACAGGCTGAATATGAGAGAAGGCTCAGATGTCTCAGTGACTCTGGACCCAAAGTTTTTAGTCATCACTGCTCTAATACTCAGACTCCCTTAGCCTGTAATACAGGTTCGATACAGGCTCCACTCTAGAGTTGTATGTCTCTCGTCAGCTCACAGGTCAACTAGCCTAGCGCCAGAAGCCTAATCAACTACCGGTGCCCGTATCCATCAAATCAACCCCATCCGTGGTGACGCCCTCATCGTTAACTACAGGCTTGTGCAGCGTAGTCCTAGTTAATTCCATCACCGGGGTCCTGGAGGACACTTTCAAAGCAAACACGATTAAGGGAATAAAAGAGAGAGAGGAGGGAAGTTGAAGTCGGGGCGCAGTCTTTAATAAACTGCGGCGTGTGTGAGAGCCAGTCCATCAACAGGTGATAATGGTGTGGAATGAGAATGCAGAGGCAGTGCTAGTCTCCTAGAGAGAAATAATGAGTGATGGGAGTATGAAGTGAGACTGAGGGATATGTAAGGAGCGCTATAGAGAAGGGTATTAGGGAAGAGAGCCAGGGGCAGAATGAGTAGTGGAATGGGGCTATCGTAGCCACTGGAGACCGCTAACGCTAGTTTATGCGAACGCTAGCTGTAGGGATAACCTAATTGCGCTTGCAGCTAGCATCTATACGCACCAGCAACACCCACGCACAGGCAGCCCCGGAATATCCATTCCATTATACAGTATGCTAATGCTAACTAAATCATTAGCCGCCTTTGTAGTCGTTATTAAGGAGAACAATGAGCCTCCAGCACTACCTCACATCCACTCCCTCAGTCAGGCATCTCCATCTATAATGTCGCTATTGATATATGTGGACTTCTAAGATCCCTGGTTATGCTGCTGATTCTCTCATTTTAGGGAAGTTGAGACAGTCTGTGTAAGAACTCAATGCGTTGACCCTGATGTGACCTTTCAGCGCCTGAGAGATGTTTTTGATTGGAGTTGGTTACGGTTGAACTGTATGGAGGGAGTGAAGAGAAAAGAGAGGTGTCGGAGTGGGAGGAGAATAAAGATGGGATGGGAAGAATGAGAGATGGGGTGAACTGTTTTGTTCTCTTATTTTCCTGACATTGGGTTCAGTCAGTGTGTTGGCTTGTACGCAGGGGACGGAACCGGTTCAGGGAACAAATCCGAAAACTCGAAAGAATGACGGAAACAGAAGTGATCTCTAGTGTTCAGGAACATAAGCATTATTTTAAAAGCATGGGAACCGGTTAACAACGTTCTCTTTTTTTGTCTGCCAGCTACTTTTCTAGGTAAGGTTGTGAGGCCGGTTGGACGTACTGCCAAATTCTCTAAAATTGTACTTTCTTCTGGTTCCAACCGGTTCCGAACTTTATTATGCTGGTCAGAACAAAAAATGTGCTTCTGGTTCATAATGAAACGATTGGAAATATTTGGAGTTTCCAACCCTTGCTTGTGAGCATTGACTTTAGTACTATCTGCCTGGAATAGTTAAAGTTATAATAAACAAGATTAGGGTTTCTCTGCTGTACTCTTCCTCTCCCTCTTTCCTCATCAACAAGAGATGGGAATTTCTCACTAACACAGAGCTCTAGACTTCAAAGGAATGCCTCAGTCTCTGGTCTCTGAATGGGGCCAGACGTTCTGTTTGTGTGCACGCGTGTGTTTGAATGTTGTGTGTGTGCACGCGTGTGTGTAATGGGGGAATCACAGATGTTCGTGTGTGTGTGAGGGTCCCAGCTCTGTGGGTGGCTGAGTACACTCTGAAGTGTTCCCCCACTCGTCTGCATGTGAGCCAGAGCTAGCTAACAACCCGCGTAGCTGTGACGCCAGAGCTAGCTAACAGCCCGCGTAGCTGTGACTCCAGAGCTAGCTAACAGCCCGCGTAGCTGTGACTCCAGAGCTAGCCACGCTGGGGCTTAGCCTCAAGGTTAGGCTACGCCCCGGCCCTCTGCCAGGTGTCACAGAGCGGTTTATCAAGTACGGTTGAGACTCGACCACAGTTTAGCTCTGTGACTCTCGCTCTCAGTAGCAGCATATGGCGGTGCCAAGGGCTTCTCCCGCTCTCTCCCGCTTTTTCTAATCTCTCGCGCTCTCTCTAATCTTTCTCTCTCTGTCTCTCATCTCTCTCTATACTCTGTCTTTCTCTCCGTCTTTCTCTCATCTCTCTTTCTCTCTAATCTCTGTCTTGCTCTCTCTCTTGCTTGCTAATCTCTTTCTCTCTCATCTCTCTCTAAATTCTCTCTCGCTGTTTTTCTCTTGCTGTCTTTCTCTCTTTCTCTTTCTAATCTTTCTGTCTTTCTCTCTCATATCTCGCTCTCTCTAATCTCTCTCTCGCTGTCTTTCTTTCTCTCGCTGTCTTTCTCTCTCATCTCTTTCCCGCTCTCTTTCACTCACTAATCTCCCGCTCTCTTTCACTCACTAATCTCCCGCTCTCTTTCACTCACTAATCTCCCGCTCTCTCTCATCTCTCTAATCTCTGTCTTTCTCTCTTTTCGCTCTAATCTCTCACTGTCTTTCTCTCTCACTCTCTCGCCAATCCTTCTCTAATCTCTCGCATCTCTAATCTGTTTTACTCTCTCTCTAATCTCTCTCGCTGTCTTTCTCTAATCTCTCTAAATCCTCTCTCGCTGTTTTTATCTCTCTAAATCCTCTCTCGCTGTCTTTCGCTCTCTCGTTCGCTCTCTCTCGCTAATCTCTTTCTCTCTAATCTATCTGTCTTTCTCTTTCTAATCTCTGTTTTATTCTCTCTCTCATCTCTCTCGCTCTCTTTCGCTCATCTCTCGCTCTCTTTCGCTCATCTCTCGCTCTCTCTCACTCTCTTTCGCTCATCTCTCTCGCTCTCTTTCGCTCATCTCTCTCGCTCTCTTTCGCTCATCTCTCTCGCTCTCTTTCGCTCATCTCTCTCGCTCTCTTTCGCTCATCTCTCTCGCTCTCTTTCGCTCATCTCTCTCGCTCTCTTTCGCTCATCTCTCTCGCTCTCTTTCGCTCATCTCTCTCGCTCTCTTTCGCTCATCTCTCTCGCTGTCTTTCTCGCTCATCTCTCTCGCTGTCTTTCTCGCTCATCTCTCTCGCTGTCTTTCTTTCTCATCTCTCCTTCGCTGTCTTTCTCTCTCATCTCTCTCTCGCTGTCTTTCTCTCATCACTCTCTGTCTTTCTCCCTTTCTCATATCTCTCTCTCTCTCTCTGTCTTTCGCTCTCTTTCAATTCAATTTGCTTTATTGGCATGATATAACAATATACATATTGCTAAAGCTTACTTTGGCTATTTACAATATGAAAATGATAAGAACCAAATTGTCAACGGGACATCTTTCTCTCTAATCTTTGTCTTTCTCTCTAATCTCTGTCTTTCTCTCTCTCTCTCTCTCTCTCTGGGTGTGACACCCTGTCACTACAGCCTGCCAGTAGTAACATCTGGTAGAGCAGTTCATCTTTTTGTTTTGCTTTTTTGACCCCCTATTTTTGCCTCCCGATTTTGATTTTGTCTCATCGCTGAAACTCCCCGAACGGGCTCGGGAGACGACGGTGGAGTCATGCGTCCTCCGAATCCTGACCCACCAAACCGCGCTCCTTAACACCCGCCTGCTAAACCCAAAAGCCAGCCGCACCAATGTGTTGGAGGAAACACCGTTCACCTGACGACCAAGGTCAAGCGCCCGGCCTGCCACAAGGAGACGATAGCGTGCAATGAGCCAAGTAAAGCCCC
The DNA here is from genome assembly GCF_057628025.1 of Oncorhynchus mykiss. Taxonomy (NCBI): domain Eukaryota; kingdom Metazoa; phylum Chordata; class Actinopteri; order Salmoniformes; family Salmonidae; genus Oncorhynchus; species Oncorhynchus mykiss. The sequence continues at coordinate 10,517,481 of NC_143038.1, read as the reverse complement.
CCCCCCCCCCCCCCCCCCCCCCCCCCCTCCAAGAGGAGTAGGTCTTTTAACCTCTGACTGTTGTGAGTCACAGGGTTGGCAGCTGCCTCAAAGTTTTTTGCTTCTTCCAAATCGACCCCTAGCCCCCTAGATAGGTGTTGGTGATATCCTGACGGCTGATGAGTGACCCTTCATTAGACCCACAATTGACTCAGATGGTGTGTTTCCTGTTTACATCCGCCAGTCTGAGTGTGTCAGAACTTTTGGCAGATTACTTCATGACCCATGCTCAGCTGGTAGATCATGCCCCCGTGTCCCGGGCATTGACAGCTGGGTCTTTGTCAATGGTGTTTCCGCCTGTGTGTGTTCCCTTGTATCTTTCTGTCTGTGTGTGTTACTAACCAGAGTCCTCTCTTAGGTGCAGGCATGGTGGTGGACTGGGAGCAGGAGACGGGGCTGCTGATGACGTCTGGAGACGTGAGGGTCATCAGGATCTGGGACACGGAGAGGGAGATGAAGGTTCAGGTGAAGGGAAACACACTGAACATAACTAACCCGTTTATCAACGACGTTGTTTTGAAATGTCACAGGTGCCTCATCTCAAATCCTTTCTACAAGTTTTGACCAATAGGTCCATTGGGAGCATTATGACAATCTGTGGAAGTGTGGGTACTTTGTTGTGGCAAGCCTAATTAAGTTCAGGAGTACAAATGTGCTCAACAAGTCAAATAATAAGTTGCGTAGACTCTGTGCAATGTGTTTTAAATGATTTGTGAATGACTGCGTTCTCTGTACCCCCCATATACAATTATCAGTCGAGCAGTGAATTTCAAACACATATTCAACCACTAAGACCAGGGAGATTTTCCAATGCCTCGCAAAGAAGGGCACCTATTGGTAGATGGGTAAAAAAAAAATAAAAAGCAGACCTATCCCTTTGATTATGGTGAAATTATTAATTACACTTTGGATGGTGTATCAGTAAACTTAGTCACTACAAAGATACAGGCTAACTTCCTAACTCAGTTGCCGGAGAGGAAGGAAACCGCACAGGGATTTCACCGTGAGTCCAATGGTGACTTTAAAACAGTTAGTTGAATAGTTGTGATAGTAGAAAACTGAGAATGGATCAACAACATTGTAGTTACTCCACAATACTAACATAAATGAAAGTGAAAAGAAGGAAGCCTGTACAGAATAATGGGTAAGAAAAATATGTATTTAATCCAGTTTGAATTCAGGCGGTAACATAACACAATGCGGAATAAGTCAAGGGGTCTGAATACTTTCTGAAGGCACTGAATGCATCCTGGTATTCAGCACCTGGCTCAACATTATCGGTTGTATTTCCATTCAACTTGTTAACCCTTTATTTGAGAGACAGTAGTATGGTAGGTATGCGAGCCCTGCCCTGTCTCTGGCTGTATTGACGGCAGAGCCCAGACGGCATTCTCCATCATTCAGCTGTAGACGTGATTGATCGAGTTGTTAGCCAGTTCCTCAATGTTTAATGAGCACCGTGACAACCACAACGTTTATGTCACGGCAACGACTATGTAATTACGTTTTTTTCCCCCCACATTGCTTAAACTAATTGTGTGTGTGTGTGTGTGTGTGTGTGTGTGTGTGTGTGTGTCTACCAGGACATCCCAACGGGGGCAGACAGCTGTGTGACTTGCCTATCATGTGACTCACAGCGGTCTCTCATCGCAGCGGGGCTGGGCGACGGCTCGGTCCGCCTCTATGACAGGAGAATGGGCGCCAACGAGTGGTGAGTGTTCTCACTCGCACACGCGCAAACGCAGACGCACACTTTTAATGCTGCCTCCACACTTTGACTTTCATAAAGGCTTCAACAATGAGAATCATCCCTGCAATGCACACGAACCTGGTCACATTATTCTGTCTAAAATGTGACTTGAGATAAATGTGAATGGGCTTCTATTCTTCCTAATTCATTTCTAATCATAGGGCTTCTTATTCCCAGTAGAACAAAGAGAAGCTGTGTGTCTTAATGTTTTATGAAACTCTCATTAGCATCAGATATATTTTATCCCCTTAATTATCATCAGACACAATGTAAAATCGTATGTGCAAAGCAAAATAGGTAAAGCTGTTAATAATTCATCTCATTAACACTTACCGGACAGTTTATTAGGTACACCAATCTAGTACTGGGTCGGACTCTCCTTTGCCACCAAAACAACCTAAATTCTTCGGGGCATTCTCCAAGGTGTCGGAAAACGCTCCACACGCAGATTGGATGTCAGTATGTTCTGATACTGTATTGGGTTCAGGTCTGGGGACTACGCAGGCCACTCAAGTAAACTGAACTTGCTGTCATGCTCCAGGCAATGTTTTTCCAGTCCTCGATTGTCTAGTCTTGGTCACGTGCCCACTTCTTCTTGTTTTTAGCTGATAGGAGTGGAACCCGGTGTGGTCGTCTGCTGCAATAGCCCATCCGTGACAAGGATCGACGAGTTGTACGTTCCGAGATGCTGTTTGGCACACCACTGCTGTACTGCGCCATTATTTATTTATTTATTTGTCTGTCTGTGGCCCGCCTGTTAGCTTGCACGGTTCTTGCCATTCTCATTCGAACTCATCAACAAGCTGCTTTCGCCAACAGGATTGCCACAGAATGGGTGTTTTTTGTTTGTCGCTCCATTCTCAGTAAACCCGAGACACTGTTGTGCGTGAAAAACTCAGGCAGGCGGCCGTTTCTGAGATACAGGAGCGTCTGGCACCGACGATCATAACATGCTTAGAGTCGCTTAGGTCACTTGTTTTTCCCCATTCTGACGTTCAACCAAACAGTAACTGAATGTCTTGATGCCTGTCTGCCTGCTTTATATAGCGAGTCACAGCCACTTGACTGACTGTCTTTAGGAGCGATCTAGTTTCATGAACGGTGTGGTGTACCTAATTAACTGGCGGTTTATTTGAAGACTCATATCACTGATTTCTGCTGTATTCTCACCTGGGAGCTCCCAGCTCTCCTGCCACATCCTGTGTCCACACGGTCGTGCACATCTTCAGCCAAACATTATTTGAGTTCATCCCCAAAGAGAAAACAGGGCAATTAAGCCGTAGTGTCCCATAAATCTTTAACTAATGTTCATTTAAGAGCTTCCCCTCAGGCACTGAGACTGTCGAACGCCTTCCCTTTGTGCTCTCCTTTAAAACCAGTAGAGGGCTAAACAAACACACACATCGCATACACACCCAGGGGAACACACAATCATGCACACTCTTACAGAGTTTGTAACTATTTTCGCCAAGGGAACAGGGATAGGTTTTGGTCCTCACTTTGGCTTTCTGATTGCTTCTTACTGCTGGCCCAGAGTCAGATTTGTTTTCTGCTTCTTAAAGCTAGGATTTGAGGTTAGGTCATCTAGAGCCTAGATCTGTGCTTAGGGGCAACTACCTCCTCAATCTTCAATCACAGTGTCTTGTCACTCAAGGATGCTGTTACCATGGAGACGGGATGTCCAATAGTGCTTATACCCATGTACTTATGGTGACACCCACTGGCCATATACACACAATACAGCCTTGCTTACTGTTTTGGGTTTTAGGCTGAGTCTCTGTATAGCACGTTGTGACATCTGCTGATGTCACAAAGTGGGGCTTTATAAATACATTTGATTGATTGATAACTCAGACCAACACAACGGCACTGCTTTAAATTCTCATACACCCTTCACTTTTACACTGTGTGGCGTCTTGCATGTTGATGAACTATGTTGGAGTCCATCCACTCACGCTGCTTACTTTTCACATTTGCCTCGGTCTCTCCTGTGAACAACAACATGGTTGTAGGTGGACTGAAGTTGATGATGCTTTTCCTCTGTGTCTCCCCACAGTCGTGTGATGACATACAGGGAACACTCGTCCTGGGTGGTCAAGGCCCACCTGCAGAAGCAGACGGACGGCAAAATCATTAGTGTCAGGTAGTGCTCGTTGATGAGTGATTGAATGGTTGGTTGATGGAATATCTCTGTGACGGTCGGGTGTCCAGATTTGGTCATACTAATATTCTTGACTCTCTCACACGCTCTAGTTCTCTCGCTGTCTGTGGCTCGGTCCAAGACCAGCGGCCCTACTTCCTGTAGATCTAAATGGATGTGATGACATGTCATGTACTGTTTTGACTCCTTCGTCCTCCTCCCCAGTGTCGATGGAGACGTGCGGTTCTTCGAGCTGCGGTCGCCGGACTCTGTGAACGTGCTGCAGACGGTGAAGGGGTTAACGGCGCTGGACATCCATCCACAGGCCAACCTGTTCGCCTGGTGAGTTCACAGGTTTACGGCACGCGGCAGGAAGGGCCTTCATAAATGGTCTAAACCATAGAGTTCCATAGAGGACTCCAGATGGATATAACCCATTTTTTGTAACCCTCTATCAAACTCTATGGTCTGAACTCACTTTGAGGAATCAAATGTGGTCAATACTATATCAACGGATGAAAGGTGGGGGACGGTCTGACGATTTCAACGTTTGCTACATTTGGTATCGCAGCTATGAAACTAATTTCTCGCTCTTTCCTTCATTCTCTCCATCCTCTCCCAGTGGATCGATGAACCAGTTCATAGCCGTGTACAACTCCAACGGTGACGTGATCAGCAACATCAAGTATTATGACGGTTTCATGGGCCAAAGGATCGGGGCCATCAGCTGTTTGGCCTTCCATCCCTACTGGGTACTATGCCATTCTTATTCTCTTCATAGTATCATAGAATCTCAACTAGATAACGTAACATGGGAACTACGATTTGGGTGAATAAGTTGCGTGGGTACAAGGAGTTATCCCAATGTCTCTTAAACTATACTCTGCAAAACCTGTCTTTTCATCACACCTAATTACACTAAATGGTTTGGAAAATGAATGTTTTTACGCCTGTCTTTGAGTCCATTATATTCTCTCTTTCTCTCTCCCTGTGTCCCAACAGCCCCACCTGGCGGTGGGCAGCAACGACTACTACATGTCCATCTACTCAGCGGAGAAGAGGCTCAGATAACCCCTCAGCGTCAACCCCCCCTTGAACTTTACCTTTGACCCCTGACCTCTCACCCTCGGAGCCAGGATGTAAATGACTTCTAATGTACATATGCAATTGTTACCACCCCTGAATGTTCTATAGTGATGGCTGCTGACAAACTCGTGTTATGATGTTGACTGATTATCTGATTATTCTTGATCGTTTTATTCATATTCTTATTATGAAGCTATTGATTGTAGACTTGGCAGTGCTGAGGAGTGTGTATATTTAATTGCGTGTATACAGAGATGAATAATAGGTCTATTTTAAAGGTTCCAGCCTTGGCTGGGGGAGACAGGCGGTGTCGCTACCTGAATGAACTCGGAGTGACCTCTACATTACCTTTCTATGACCTCTATGCATCGGGGTCAAGAGGCTATCTCTCACACACGACTCTGGACCTGAAAGGCGTGGCTCACGGACGCCCGCACAACCCTTATTGAAAGCCCCCCCGCTGTAGCTAATAGACTTTCTCTCACTGTTCGCGTACAAGATGGTGGACTACAGGCTTTTCCTCTGAAACAGCCAGGCACTTTGACAGACGGGGCACATCTGAGAGAAAGTGAAATGTAGAACAGAGCACAGATGTGCCCAAAGTGGGCCGGCCCACAGCCTTGGACACAAACCGATGCCCATACAGATGTCCACTACCATGCTATACTGTAGGACTAACCAGACCTTGCATCCATGCACCCTCACCCAATTGTGCTAACCTCACCAACCTTTGCCATTCATCTCCATTGTCCTATGCCCAAAGGCTGACCTCATGTCCATAGCGCAATGGGTGACTACTGCTCAGCTCTAATCCCAAGACTGATGCTACTTGTCTGCCCTACCTGCAAAGCAATAAGGAATTAGCTAGGAGCTCTCTACAGCCTCCAAGCTTCTGCTGCTCTAGCTCCAGACCCCCCCACTCATCAGCTGAGCCATACCCACCTGAGGAGCCCCAGCACTGGGAGACACGGAGCAGTTTGCTGGGGTCCTGAAGTATCAGTTCCAGAGCTCTGGCTGAGGCCCGCTTGACCAATGCCCATCCCCAGTCTTTCCTACAGACCTAACCCCAGCCAGAAGCACCCCGCGGCTGGACGAGAAGAAACACAGCGCCCACTGCATCCCCTCATCCCCATTGACACCAATGGGGACGAGGGAATGGGGTTCTACTGCTACTTTGCTGCATTCTCGCACACAGGCTTATGAGGACTTTATAAACTGTGTATGGACTGTCCCCAGAAACACACACACCAGCCCTAGGCAGCTCTTTCCCCTGTGTGCAAACTACCAACCTCCACCCTGCTATCCGCTTCCCTTTTTGGAGAAATGTCTACAGCAATTTTCTTTTCTTTTTTTTCTTTTAACCTTGGTTTTATTTGCCAGCCGTGTGGGTTCTTTAGCAGAAAAGGAGTTTCAAGAAGATTGTGATAGAAGTTGGGTCGAAAAAGAGGAGTGACACCACTGGTAAATACACAGTAACGATCCATAGCACTTCTTCAGTTCAGTGTCCTTGTTGTCAAAAGCCACAGCTCCTTCTGTCAACCTCCAACACTAGCTCAGGTACCTCATGAGCCACATAATACCACGACGTCTCAAAAAAACGTCACAAAATCAGTTCAGTGAGTCCTGAGGTGCCTTTCTTTCTTTTTTTTAACAAGGGTTACCCCTCTGGTCAACACTCGCTCCAAGTGCGGTATCGCAATTAATGTGCCTCTATTAGGGGTCGCTTTTTGGGTTTGCTCTGTATTACCTTCCTGTTTTTCTTTGAAACTTTTTTTTTTCTTCCGTTTTTTGTGATTTTATATTTTTAATTTGCTGGTGTTTGTTTGCCTTGGACCTCAGTGGGATGGAGAGATGAGAGAGGACTGTTTCTCCCCCTTTCACAGACGCTCTCACCCACACGGTGTCTCTCCTCATACAGTACTCCCCCATGGATGCTCCCATCACCTTTTTGCCTCTAAAGTCCTCAGCTTGGCTATCACTCTAGAAAGGAATGGACAATAATGCTTTGCCTGTGGACTGAATCGGGCAGGGTAACCGGTAACACATGCCATGCATTCTGTAGAAGCGGCTGCGCTCGCGGTCATAACCAAGCCCCACTACGCTCAGTAGCTCACCCTCTAGGGTACGGAGGAGGTACTGCAGCCTCCACTGCTTTCACTGACACCTACAGCAAAACCCCACAACGCTGTCTGTCAGCCATGCTCAGAATCACATCTCTAGATATCCTTCTTTGAGTTTTAACATTTTAGATATGGAAACAAGAATAAACTTTGAATACTTTAGGAGAAATGAAAGCAATCGGGTGTTTCTCTGTGACGGAAGACGGCTTTGCTGACTGGTTTATAGGACAGGAGATGAAGTCAGTAAAATAAACCAAATACACAACAACACTAGTTTTCCTGGTGTTTTTTGTTGCTGGTGTGTGTTTTCATGTTTGTGTTAATGTTCATGCTCTCATTATGAAGTTCTACATGTATTGTGTAAGACAAATGTATCTACTTTTGCGTCACAATATTCGTGTCATTACCAAATCGGTTGATCAGGAATGTTTAAAAAATAATGAAAATTACTTTTTTTTTTATCAGGCATATTTTCCTTCTCACCAGACCGCTTAAAAAAAATCCCCTGAGGAGTGAGTGTCTGTGAAAATCAGTCCTGGTATGAATTTCATAGCAAAGAGATGATTCAAATATTTTTCATGGACTTAATTAAGCCTGAGATTCGAGGTGCTGCTTGCTACATTTAGTTTTTGTTTTTCATTCTGAATCCTTGTATTTATTTGTTTGGTATTTCATGAATGTTCTGAATAAAATCAGATTTAGGGCTTTATTCAATCCCTATCGTGGAAGTTACAGAGCGATTGAAATTATATGGCAATGTTTCTACTTTAGCTGACACTGCATTCACCATAAATACTGCATATCTCGGCTCAATAGGATATGACCTTCACATGTCTGTCGTACAATCTGTAACAATTCAGCGAGACGCATTGAATAGAGGCCTTAACTTTGAACTGTTTCTCTGTTTGCCGTGACATTGATTTGTCTATGGTTAAAGGTCAAGAAAGCCTCAGTATAAAGAGAGACAGTTTAATTGATAACATCCAATGATACTTGCCAACTAGCAGTCCCCTATCTGAGTTTAGACATGGAATAAAATCCTACTGGTCTGGAGGTACAGATAAGTGTGCCTTAACTGGAGGCAGGGCAGGAGCTAAGATGAGTCCAGTCTCGCACTGTCTTGCCCAACTGGATCTCAGGCAAAAATTGTAAAGTGAATTTAAAAGTAATCCAATAAGTAATCTAGTTTTTCAAAAGTGTCTGTAATCTGATTATTATTTTGCTGGTAGTGTAAAAGATTAGTTTGTTTTGTAATCAAATTACATGTAATCAGTTAGTCCCCAACCCTGCTTAAGGGGGTATAAAGAGGTTGCTTGTTCTTGAGTGAAAAAAATACATGGACCCCTTTCTGTTTTCTCAATGACATTCAAGTTTATTCAACCTGAGCGAGTCAGAGACCACTACGATGACATACCAAATGTGTTTGATGTATCCTTTTTGTCTTCTAATGCCTCTTAAAGGGAAACTAATCCAAAAGTAAGTGATACGATTACGTTGGAGTTATGGTAAACCAAAAATGTAGTTACTTTTTACAATTTTGGACAGGTAACCATAACGGATTACATTTAGAAAGTAACTTACCCTGCCCTTAAGAAATGTACATTTACATTTTTGTCATTTAGCAGATACTCTTAACCAAAGTGACTTAGTGAGTGCATACATTTTCATCTTATTTTTTATTTCATATTGGTACAAAGGTAAGAGTGGTATATCATAGTAAAACTGTTTATTTTGTTCTAATAAGTTCATCCAATAAGGTATAATATGTCTGGCGGTAGGTAGCTCAGTAGAAGTTAAAACAAACAAAATCGTAACTAGGAGCTTAAGCTAACAGTAGTTTGACAGCTTTGAAGGGCATGCTGGGATTTACGACGGTGTAAACTGTAACGAACGAGCACAATGTGATATCCTACCCTCAGGAAACATGCTCTCCTGAGCACCGAAGCAAGGGTGCCCCACTCCATGTTACCCCATAGTACCTGTAGAGGCCCAGACACTTGGGGGGGGCAAAGGTTAGCTCCTTCCTACTGCACCCTAAGCATGCTGAGCAGTGTCTATGACTACACACACAGCCCAGAAAGAGAACATTCCAAAACAGCAAAGTTCCAGCAGCTCCCACATCCTGAGGAAACAACAGTCACTTCCTGGAAAATGAAGCCAAGTCGAGGGCTATGCTCGCTGTGATAACCAGCGGCCCACTCTGTGGCCTAGGTAGAGCACCTCCCCTGTCCTCTCCCTCCTCCCATCCCACTACTATCCCCCCAGTCGCATCAGCCCAGGACAGCCACCACCGATGTGGGAGCCCCAACAGCCCTCACTCAGGATGGTCACCCAACTACTACTGCTAATCTCTGTTCTCCTCCCCACCTGTAAGGAAGTTTGATGATAATCTCCCTCTGGGAGGGTTTTGGGTTGGGTGGGGAAATAAGGAAGTAAGGATTTTCTTTACGTTGATGTAGTGTGTTCTTTTCCCCCTCCTGTTCCATCCAGACCAAGTGGCGGAATCACAGGCATGTATGTATTAGTGTTCTTGAAGAGATTCTTAAAATAGGATAGTCAAGAGTGCAGTGAATGCAGTTTGCAAAACCAGGGAACTCTGTGTATTTCAGGTTTTTCTTTAGGAGTGGTATGTATTCAGCTATTGTTTTGGTTCTCTCTGTGAAGGTTTGTGTATTCATAGATTGTGTGCTTTGGGACTGGACGTTCTTGCTTATCTACTTCTTTCTAATGCTATGGACTTGTTTTACTGAAACATATCTTATACTGAGCGGTGACTGATATACCCTAATCGTAGTATTAACACAGCTAAAACCGTATTGACACACTGGAAATCCTATGAGAATGGTTCCTGGATCTTGTCTTATCAGTGTTTTCACACTTTTGGAGTCCGAGACACTGGAAAAAATGTGGAAACCCGTGTTAGCAGTGTCACACGCCGCCGCCTCCTGTTAGGATAGAGGGGGAAACCTGGCAGAGGAATGTCCGCTCCGCACTAGACCCCACTGGGAGGCCCCTTTATCTAAAGAAGTACTCTGTGGAGGACAAATGTGGGAAAACAGTTCGCTATCAGCATGAACTGAATCAAAAGACTTATGTTGTTTTTGTTGAGGGTCTGTGTTTATATCCAATTCATTGGTGTGAGTGATTTCATCTGAATATCTTGGAGCTGGAAGATGACTAGCTATATATTTATTGCACTGTTCTCTTACTATGGGGATATCTTTTTTGGCCTCAGTGAAAAGATTAATGTCACTACCAAGTGTGAATTCACTAAATAATGTGCTTTGGTATGAGATCACAAAGGCTTGTTTTCTAGAACTTTTGATCAGTCAGAGCATTGACGTTGAGTTATTTCTCCAGTGTTCACAATCCGAAGTGTCAATCTGACTCTGGAGCCCAGCAACGTCGTCTCCCAAGGTACCAATGTGATGGTACGCTGCCAGGCCTTAGTCAGCAGCTCTTGGTTCCTGAACCGTGAATACACCATCTACAAGGACAACACCGTGGTGTACACGAAGAGCACCACCGCCACAGAGGACCTCCTCTACTCTCTGCGCATGGCCAGAGTGGCAAACACTGGGAAGTACGAATGCAAGGTGAGCATACAGGGCAAGGAGCTAAGCTAAGCTAAGGATATGCTGATAACATGTATGGATGCAGTATCTGTCACAACAATATGATATTAAAGGGGAACTCCAATCAAAAATGATAATGTGGGAAATTGCTCTTTTAGGTGAAGAACACCCGTTTTTAAATGTAACTCTTGACTCAGATACAACCTTTGAGTCGAAGTGTGGTCATACGTGTAGCCGCTAAGTAATGTTGATGTCATTGGAAGGTGACCTCTCCACATGAACAGTCCATTTTGTAATTTCAATCACTTGTTCTATTCATTCCCCAGTTCTTGACAGTAACCCAGAGATAACAGCCATTGGCAGAGTGATCGTGGGAAAGCCCTTCAGGTGCGCTGTCACTCAGACCGAGGCAGCCTACCCATCGACTACACCTTGTGGAAGAAGTATTCTGAGGGTAACTCGACCACCGTGCAGCAGCCGCACCATCAGGCCATCTTCCCTATCACCGTCCAGCACTACAGCGACACAGTGGACTATAAATGTGAGGCACAGAACAACCCCAAAGTCGACGCGTTGGTCAGCAACAAACACCACCGCAGTCTTAGCTGAGCCTGTTGAAGTGTGGAATGGTATACAACGTTAAACACGTCCATGCTTCATTGGATTGTAGCATTATTGCACATTTCTTATTTAACCATCAGAAAAACCCCTCTCCCAGTGCCTCTGTCCAATCCAGGAGTCATCATCACCCCAGACCTGTCGGGGGTCACAGAGGGAGATGAGATGTACCTGATCTATGGGGTGGAAGGTTCCCCGCCCGTCACCTGTAAGTGGTACCGAAGTGGGAACATAGCCGCTGTTCACCACCTCAACCACCTCAACCCAATTCCCACCGGATCAAGGGAGGGGGGAATGAGCACAGTGGCACCTACTACTGCAAGGCCATCAACTACACTATCATGGTCCAGAGTCAGCCTGTCACCGTAGATGGTGAGAGTTACACACACACACACACTCTGAGAAGATAGAGCAAGGCCCTGCTTTACTTATCACAATAGGTTGAGAGACAGGCAAACAGCACACACAGCGGGTGTCCACACACTCCACCATAGACACGCATTTATTTACTGCTCTTACTGGATGCACCAGTCTAGATTGATTTGCGTTCACAGCACCACTCGTGTAGAAACGAAAGACTCCTCTTTGGACCAGCAGCGACAGTTTTGCTCTTCTCACAACACTGCTGCTTCAGTGACAACTGACAAGTTTACTTCTGTCTGATCTGATCCCTCCACCCCAGTGCCTGCCAGCAAGGTTATCTGACCCCACTATTAACGAACCCCAATGAGCTCCTCTGCTGTGGCGTTGATTAGCATGAGCCACGCTAAATTCCCCGCAGCCACTCTGTGCCGACGGCTAACGCGAGAGCGCAGTCAATCCGGATGCTAGCGGCAAAGCGCTAGGCTCCCATGGGTTATGACTCCTCAGCACGACGTGGCCAGCACTCATTATCCAGAGCAATTAGACCCAGCCTGCCCCCCCCCCCCCTCCATATTGGCACTACGGCAACTCCAATGGCAAGGCAGAAGATAGGGGGATGAGGAGGAGAGGGGGAATGAAGGGAACGCTTAAGTTCAGACCCCAAGAGGAGGAAGCAGATGGACATTTGACTCTGAACTTTAAGATTGACTTTCTCTCTCTTTCAACCATCCTCTGTCCCCTCTCTCCACCCTGTCCTCATCTCCACCCACCCTAACTGTCTTTCAACCTTTACCCTTTTCCTCTCACAAACACCCTGCCTACCTCCCCCCTCTCCCTGCATCTCTCTCCCTACCTCTCTCACTCTTCCTTCCTCTCTCTCTCTACAGTGAAGATGGCAATGTGGAAGAAATGTTTTATCGTGGCCTGCTTTCTGCTAGTGGTGGCTGTCCTGGTCCTCGCCTGCGTGCTGTGCTACAATTCCAAGAGAGGTAGAGAGACCTATAGTCCCCCAGAAATACAGGCCTTTGCTGGTGTCTGACTTTGTATGAATAGCCTCTTCTCTCTCTCATCCCCTTCTCTTTATTGTATAGGTAAAAGAGAGAACGCAACTGAACTGTCAGTGTGAGTTGGAATGCCTATTTCCTAAGAAGTTTTCTGTGACAGTGGCTATCTAGGATGATAGCATTAGCTGGCGCCAATGGTTTTGGTCAGTGCTTAGCACCATGTTGCCACACACAGCACAGCCAATGGGCCTTAAAGGGATAGTTCACTCCAAAATGAAAAGCTTGTCAGATGTTTTCAGAACTTGAAAGTGGTCTATTGACGAGATTCAACCATGTCCCATGGTATCTGTTATGTAGATCCGGCCATATGCCTCAATCCCAAATAAATGTGAACGATAAGCACCATTTCGTTTTAGGTGTGATCTGAAAACATTTAACAACCTTTGATTTCATAATGAATTAACTGTCCCTTTAATGCGCTTGTAGCGGTATTTATTAGAGGGGTAAAGAAAGATTTTGTTCGGGCGCCAGGCAGGTATTAACCATGCCGAAAGGAAAAGAGTAGAATAGAGACGAGTACCACTACCAGACCCACACACCTCAGCAGAAGAGACTGCCTAGAGGGTAGCCTGTTTACCAGATAGCCAGTGGAGAGAAAAAAGAATACACACCATATAAAACCCACATCACAGCACAGGGGTAACCCAAACAAGAATACCTCATACAATAATACTAATACTAATAATGGCAGAGCAATTCAACAGCAACTTCATACAAGAACGAACACAGTCATCAACATAGGATTTGCAATAATCTGTATTATTTTCTAGTGGATGAGTGCAAAGGGTATGAATGTGGGGGGTGTTCATCGACACAACAAAGGCCTTAAAAATGTCCACAGTCTTCTCGGCCACATGTCATTAGTACACCTCAATACAGTTCACATAACAATACACAACTTGCAAGCAACCTCCCTTTTAACTAAAATGTCCAAATACTTCTGGCAGGGCAATAATAGTCCAGCTCTAATGAACTTCAATGGGAAGTGCATTGGAAAAATAGAGAGTCTGTTGCAGGGTAAAGCACTGGAACGATAGAGGGAAGAGAAAGAGAACAAGAGAGATCTTAGCTGTGGTCTTCAGGCGTGCAGGTGTACTGTCTGACTGTCCGATGGTTTGTTGGTTTGTATGTTAAAGCTTCGCAACAATGTTGCTACTAATCCATGCGATCCATAACGGCCGCGGTCCCAAACGAAAACAACCACAACCTAGAGCGATTACACCGATGATTGAGTTAAACACTCTATGAACTACACACGCTGAAAACAAACAAAACTTCTGCAGCACACACAATCAAACTGTCGCGCCACCAAAGAGGCCCTCCCCACGAGCTGAACAAGCTCTCTTTATTTCCTCCTTCCTTACTGCTCATGTGCTCTTAAAGTGGAAGTGCACGGTGAAGACTCCGTGCAGATTTCGCCACACTCCTCCCCCCATGAAAAAATGCCTGTAGAAACAGAGAGGATGCGGGCTTTGACAGGTTCATGTTCCTGCTACACAAAACCAGGGAAGTCTTCCTCATCAGAGTCCTCCACGAAGAGGTCCTGCAGGTGTTGCTTTTGCCTGCGATTCAGCTCTTCTGCCGTAGGGTAGCAGGGCTTTAGGTCAACAACATGCACTGTCCTGACATCTTCCCCAGTGTCCTCCAAACAGACCAAGTAGTTCACTGGTCCCAACTGCTGCACTACACGGTATGGACCTTTCCATCTCGAAGCTAGCTTGGCAGTGAACTTCTTAGATGCCTTTGACAGATGATGTGAACATACCCAGACACGAGACTGGGGTGGAAAACACACGTCTCGTCTATGTTTGTCATAGTTTCTCAGCTGTCGTTGTTTGGCTTTGGGTTTGCTGGCCTCCACTCTGGCTAGCAAGGTGTGGTGGTGTTGTACGGCATCAAACGCTGGGCAGTCAGGTGAAACATTCAAACTTTGCAAGACTCGGTCCATCGGACCTTTTAGTGGTCTTCCCAGGTGGAGTTCGGCGGGAGTGACCCCAGAAGTCTCCTGCACGGCAGAGTTCAGTGCAAAGCGAAATTCAGGGAGATGCTGATCCCACCTTGTGTGCTGATCCCCCACGAATGAAGCAATCATCCCCTTCAGGGTTCGGTTTACCCTCTCGGTCAGGTTGGTCTGAGGATGATAGGCTGTGGTCAACTTGGCAATTACACCCCAGTAGGTACAGAGCTCTTTGTAGATTCCTGATATGAACTGCGGACCACGGTCAGAGAGGATTTGGTCTGGAATCCCGAATCTGGTAAAGACCTCCCTTCTCAGAATTAGAGCAATGGCTGATGCAGTGGCTTTGCGGAGGGGAAACAACTCCATTAGTTCATCGAGTCCTTCCACAATGAAAGAATCTCGAACATGATTACCATCAGGTGTGTCCACATTGACACAGTATGGGGTTCCAACAAAATACATGATTCAACCTTGTGTGGATGGTGTCATGGGTGTTTCTCTTCAAGTCCCTGTTTGGGCGCCAATTCTGTAGCGGTATTTATTAGAGAGGGGTAAAGAAAGATTTTGTTCGGGTGCCAGGCAGGTATTAACCATGCCGAAAGGAAAAGAGTAGAATAGAGAGAGTACCACTACCAGACCCACACACATCAGCAGAAGAGACTGCCTAGAGGGTAGCCTGTTTACCAGATAGCCAGTGGAGAGAAAAAAGAATACACACCATATAAAACCCACATCACAGCACAGGGGTAACCCAAACAAGAATACCTCATACAATAATACTAATACTAATAATGGCAGAGCAATTCAACAGCAACTTCATACAAGAACGAACACAGTCATCAACATAGGGTTTGCAATAATCTGTATTATTTTCTAGTGGATGAGTGCAAAGGGTATGAATGTGGGGGGTGTTCATCGACACAACAAAGGCCTTAAAAATGTCCACAGTCTTCTCGGCCACATGTCATTAGTACACCTCAATACAGTTCACATAACAATACACAACTTGCAAGCAACCTCCCTTTTAACTAAAATGTCCAAATACTTCTGGCAGGGCAATAATAGTCCAGCTCTAATGAACTTCAATGGGAAGTGCATTGGAAAAATAGAGAGTCTGTTGCAGGGTAAAGCACTGGAACGATAGAGGGAAGAGAAAGAGAACAAGAGAGATCTTAGCTGTGGTCTTCAGGCGTGCAGGTGTACTGTCTGACTGTCCGATGGTTTGTTGGTTTGTATGTTAAAGCTTCGCAACAATGTTGCTACTAATCCATGCGATCCATAACGGCCGCGGTCCCAAACGAAAACAACCACAACCTAGAGCGATTACACCGATGATTGAGTTAAATACTCTATAAACTACACACGCTGAAACAAACAAAACTTCTGCAGCACAGCACACACAATCAAACTGTCGCGCCACCAAAGAGCCCCTCCCCAAAGAGCTGAACGAGCTCTCTTTATTTCCTCCTTCCTTACTGCTCATACGCTCTTAAAGTGGCAGCGCATGGTGAAGGCTCCGAGCAGATTTCGCCACACGCTTTAAAGGTCCTAGAATTAAGACATTATCTCTTGTTGTGTCACTGCCAACATTGACTTTATGTTCACCATTTCTCAGAAAGCCTTCGAGCCCTAAATCAGATGACTCTCTAACAGTGAGTCTTATCCACAGCACAGTGGAGGTTTATAACCTGCCCAAAGGTATCCCGTTTTCCTACTCTCTCCTGTGTGTTCCATCTTGACCTATCGTCATGCTTCGAACCATAACCGACGTTCAGCTGCCCACGTCCGTCTCACCCCCCATGCGTGTGTGCCATTTCATGATAGCCGTTAGCATGCAAGCTGCTTGTAGCATGTTGGTGTCAGAAGTTGTCATCCTAACGTCAGTCCATATCATGACACCCATACGGTGTGCATATAGGGGTCTCTGAGGTGACCTTAGGTGACTTCTTAACTCTCTGCATCTCCTCTCATATTTTCCTGTTAGAGGAACAAAAATGCATTGTCTTACCGTCCAGCTGTAGACATCCTGTGCAACTTAGAATGCATGAGAGAGGACATGGCAGAGAGGCTTGCTGTGTGTGTGTGTATTTAGCTTAGTTCCTTATATACAAATCGATACGGGTCTTAACAATTGATGTTTTACTTCAGCAAACATGCCTCATTAGATGTGAAGATTCTGCAGTGGTTTGCAGGATGTAGCTAGCTACAGGGCAGCTGTGTTCAGTAGTGATTGTGGTGTTGAGAGTGGCCATATCATCTTATTACAGACGCAGCGCCACCCTTTGACGGCATGGAGGGAAGAGCGACCAATGGGACGCAAGAGTGTGGCATTACTTCCTGCTGGCATCAGCAACAGTCATCAGCTACAGTCTCCCAGCAACATTGTAGAGAAACCCCACAGAGGGAGGGACTTTTTTGGTTTGAACCAAAAAAGAACCAACATTTTGCACCACTTGGTTGAATAAAGGGATATGTGGGAGGAAAACCAAGGATGACAACAATTGGATCAATGGCTCAAACAAAAAAATCCCCACAGACATTTTAGAGAGGGGAAAATGGCCAAAATGTGTTCCTTTGAGAAAATATTACTACTTTTTTATGTGTTGTAGATGTAATTTCAGAAGGTACAGGTGTAGTGTACACAATATGGTTGACACCAAGGGGCTTGTTGTCAACATCAGTCCCAGTGACAGACAGTTGAACTGGCCCCATTGCTCCC
Organism: Oncorhynchus mykiss; assembly: GCF_057628025.1. Classification (NCBI taxonomy): domain Eukaryota; kingdom Metazoa; phylum Chordata; class Actinopteri; order Salmoniformes; family Salmonidae; genus Oncorhynchus; species Oncorhynchus mykiss. The sequence goes on along the minus strand of NC_143038.1, from coordinate 10,500,047 downwards.
TCTCCTGCTGCTGTCTGGAAGAGATGTACTTTCCTGTCATTATCAACATACTTTCCTGTGTTCTCACCTCACTGTGTCTGTCTGCCTGTCTGACTGCATGTCTATCGAATGATGGAACTAGCCCATTTGTCTAATAGTCTGTTTGTCCAAAAACAATGTGTGCGTGTCTAAATGCATAGATCTGATTCTGTATATACAGTACACTAGTCCATCATCAATAGAAATGTGTGTATATATTTTGGGTTTGGTTAATTGATTTATTATTAATAATTATTATTATTAATATTTTTTGCATTGTGTCAATAGCGCAAATGTTGTTTGGTGTGATACCAATGAATGTCTGTAATGCTGTGTAGCTACACTGAGTATACCAAATATTACCACCCGTTCTTTCCATGACACAGACTGACCAGGTGAATCATGGTGAAAGCTATGATCCACTTCAAATCGGAGTAGATCAGGGGTTCTTAAACTTTTTCAGCCTGGGACCCAAATAAGAATTTCTGTGTTTTCCTGGGACTCAAGCTTAGGAAAATATGCAACTATACATGGGTACATGTCATTGCCCTTATGCCTAAAACAAATAACAATTAAATGAAATATGTATTAATGTTTATCCCCCCCCCCCCCCATTAAAACATTCTTACATATCTATCTAGGTTGGAACTGTTGCTGTTAAAATACAATAATTAATAATGTTAATTCTGAACTGGAATAAACGGATTGATCACATCACACAGACGAATATCAGAACACACACACAGGCTTTTTGATCGTGCAACCCGAAGTAATGAAAAATTATCTGGCCTACTGTATGTAACGGATGTGAAACGGCTAGCTTAGTTAGCGTGGGCGCTAAATAGCGTTTCAATCAGTGACGTCACTTACTCTGAGACCTTGAAGTAGTAGTTCCCCTTGCTCTGCAAGGGCCGCGGCTTTTGTGGAGCGATGGGTAACGACGCTTCGTAGGAGTCAGTTGTTGATGTGTGCAGAAGGTCCCTGGTTCGCGCCCGGGTATGGGCGTGGGGATGGTTTAAAAATTATACTGTTTACATGTACATTACTGTAGAAATAATTGTTGAAAGAAAGTCAAGGTTGGAACTGTTTCTGTTAAAATACAATACATATTTTTTTATTCTGAACTGGAATAAAGTGATTGATCACATCTGTAGACCAGAAAACAGACACAGTCCTAATGAGAGCAGGTCTATTGACAGTACAACACAGAGGTCATGCTCAGCCTTGAAACTGTTTCTGGACTTGTTTTTTAAGTATGTCAGAGTTGAGAACCCTGACTCACATAGGTATGTGGTGCCAAACTGGACCAGAACATCTACTGCTTTCTCAGTCAGGCAGGAGACCGCTTCCTGCTGTAGATGAGCAACCCAGAAGTGTGTTTGCCCCAAAAAGCATCTTGTTTCAATCAGTTTATTCCAGATAAGAATAACAATTATTATTGTATTTTAACAGCAACAGTTCCAACCTAGACTAGTTTTCAACAATTTCTACAGTAAGATGTACAGTAGGCCTGCATTTTTCATCTTCGTCTGTACTGTTACTTAGATTTGCACTATCAGTAGCTAGCCTGCTTTGGCGAATTAGCTGTGTACAAGGCCAGGGGATTGTTTGAAAGAGAAACTCACATCCACTACTATGAGTTAGTTAGTACTCCCTTATTACTGCTTATCTGTTATAAAATGACAACAATGCCTTGCTAGCTGACTTCCACTGTCGAAGCACTGTTTCCTGCAGCATTCTGCCCTGTTCTGAAAGAACTCCCTGGGTTTACAGTCTTGTTGTGGATGTTTGGTCAGGACGTGTCGTTTTATTAATTTGTTCATTATGCGAGTCTCATTACTAAGCACTTCCCCACACAAAACACATTGTGGGCGCTCCTCGTTCTACGTTTGTATGAAAGAGACAGAAACCTATCGCTGTATTTGCGTTTCATGACAATTGAGCTCAGTCAGAACTTGTGGCTGGCATGAGTCCGTTTGATGACAACGGTGAGTGATGGCGAGTGGGAATAGTGGCTGACAGCGCGTCATCTGCTGCCTGAACGACAGTGAAAGATCCGGTAAACCGCGAAGCACACGTTCATCTCCCTCTCACACTCGCTCAGCTGCCAAACTGAGCAGAGGCCGCTGCTTAAGCAGAAAGCGCAGTTTGCACTTGGCCAAATCAATTCCAGTAATTAATGAAACAATTATAAATGTACACTGACACGTCGCGACCCACCGTGTGTCGCGTCCCATACTTTAAGAAAGGGTGTAGATGAAGGGGAGGAGGCAGGTTAAAGAAGGATGTTTAAGCCTTGAGATAATTGAGACATGGACTGTGTATGTGTGCCATTCAGAGGTGGAATGGGCAAGACAAAATATTTAACTGCCTCTGTTAGTGTTTAAATACTGGAGAGTTGAGACCAAATCACGGACGCTGGACAGAGTGGATTTCAGTTGTAACAAAATACAGTTTTAATGAGTCAAAGATATCTTGTCCCGCAGTTTTACGTGCACGGATCTAATTCATATAACTCGGCAAGGAGCCAGGTGAAAAAGAGGCCTTATACAACGGGTTACATTAATTTTTATACATAGAATAAAGTAGGTGGAGTCCTGTCGTTTCGGTCTTCTGACTGGTTGGTTACAAAGGGTTGGAGGCGGGCCTTGCTCTAGCCAGAGCAGAAGCCCCATTGGTGCACAGCAGAGCCTTATCCTGAGCACCCGACCAGCAGAGGGGATGAGATGTGTGTTTATACAAGGAGATATTTGTGTGTCTGGAAATCTGATACAGGAGAGCAGAGGGGGTCGTGAAAGAAGAGAACAGAGGGGGTCAGTCTTATGGCTGGGTGTATGTGTTCTTACGATGGAATGTCTTTGTTTATATGAGCTATGTGTATGAATATTTATATAACACCTCTGAACGGGGTATGGTTTAAGGTGCCTAGCGCACCGGTTTGAGTCAAGAACTGCAACGCTGCTGGGTTTTTCATGCTCAACAGTTTCCTGTGTGTCAAGAATGGTCCACCTTCTTCCCACAAGCCAACTTGCGCGAGTCGACATGGGCCACGCATAACTATGGCATGCATTCGACACCTTGTGCCTGGATGAATTGAGGCTGTTCTGAGGACAAAAGGGGGGAATGCAACTCAATATTAGAGAGCTGTTCTTAATGTTTTGTACACTTAGCCAGTATATGTAAGCCATGTTTGATGCTTTGTCAACCATCTTAATATGTTGGCTAAAGTACTTTTAAGACACAGCATCCTTAAAGGAGTTTACTAGCTAAGGCTGCCTTGAAGGAGTAATGAAACGATAGCGTCTGCGTTCATTTCCTATGTTGGCCAAAACAAAAATTATAAAAGGGTGTTTGTTAAATTAATCGATTAGGCCCGCTGAGGTTCAATAGAATCTGGGATCGCATAAACGAATGGGAAGTTGTTTTTGCAGGGAGCTATTGTGTTCCTGTTGTTTACCAAACAGTAGCCAGGGTGCATAAGGCACCGGAACAGCTCTGTGGAAATCAAAATGGAGGCCTGATATCCACTTCTCGTTTGTTACAGTATGTTCTCTTGCGGTGTTCTAATCGCTCAGCAGCCTGTTATAATGTCACAACTGAAGGCTCCAATCAATTGAACAAAACATTTGTGGGGGAATTCAAATTCATTCAAGCGTTGGAATAGTATTCAACTTGTGAAACAATAGACATAACTATTGTTTTACCTCCCCCCAGAACTTTCCGGTTGGTGGTTTTAATTTACTAGGACCTTAAGTCTCAATTTCCTGTTACACCTAACAGTCATTTAGCTTCAGTGGGCAGTAACTTCACTGGGAATCTTGGATCATTAGATCTCCTAGCTTGTGTCGGGGAGCATTGCTTTATGTCTGTGTGCATCTATGTGCTTGTGTCTTGTCGTTGGAGTGGATGCCCAGGTGAGACCCACAGAGTACATTCATAGAGGATTCATAAAGAGGGTTATAAACTTAAGTTGCATATAGATTTCAAGCTGTTGTCTAAAGTCTGCCTCTGTCTTGGGCTGTTTTGTGTGATGGAATGTATGTGTATCTTGTCCTGGTGCAGGCAGTGAGGGGGAGAGCAGTGCAGTGTCTAATAATGAGCCTGATGTGGAGTACACTGAAGTGGTACGCTGCCAACCTGTGGACCCTGCCAGAGGTGACCACACACACACACACACACACACACCAGTGTTTCACTCTGGCTACCTCTCCCTCTTATTCCCTTTATCTTGCTCCCTGTTTCTCCCGCTCATAGTGCTTTTTCTACCTCTTCCCTCTCTCATTCTGTCCCTTCACTCATATCGAATCATCACAAGAGGGTTTGCTTTGCCGTCATTATTCAGCTTATAAGACTCAGCGGCATTTCCTGGGGGAGGGGTCTAATTGGCCACAATTAAGCCGTCTCTTCAGTAACCTGTGATAACCATGGTGATCAGGCTTCCAGAAACATCTTCTGGTGAATAAACAGGAAGGAAGCTGAACTAATTGCCAGGCTACTCTCTATGGTACCAACCCCCCTCAATTAGTATACTCTGTTGGCCCCAATGGGTTTGCTATGGCAGTTGGTTGGGCTTATCATTAAGCAGGGGCGCAACTGTGGTTTTAGAAGTGGGGTTGGGGGGTGGCATAATATTTATTTTATTATTATCCAGTTGGATAAACACTAAACAGCCTACGTGACCACTCGGAGACCGCATGGTCCTAAAGCACACAGTTGCCTCCTTTTGTATCACATACCAATGATAAAACTGGTGGAAAGGGGGGGGGGGGCATGCCCTCCCGTCCCCAGTGAAAGTTACGCCCCTGTCCTTAAGTATCCAGTACAATAATTTGCCAAGAGATGGGGAGCATCTGCTAAGAGACAAACAAGTAAATGTGTAACAGTTGTAATGAAGTGATATGTGATGATGGTTATCTAATGTGTGTGTGTGCCCATGAGCAATGATTAAGTGGTACAATTATGTAACAATTAGACATTGTTACATTGTTTTTATGTTCTGCAGTTCCCCTGAGAAAAGGGACAGAAACGGTGTCCAGTGAAGTCCAGAACTCCCCAACCAGAGACTCCAACACCCTGTAAATATGGGTTACATTTATAAAGTGCTTTAAACTAGGTCTCAAAACACGTGATGTTGCCATGGGGATAACTCACCTCATCCACCATCAGTGAGTAAAAGGAGGTAGAAGGTGAAGTATTCATTATTGTATCCAGACCTGCCGGACCAGCGGGCTCTGTATGAAGGTGACTATTTCCTCTTGCTGCTCGCAGGAAGTTCCTGTTTTTAGACACGATCCAAGTTGAATTTGTCAGTGAAGCAGTCCATGTGGAAATGTACCTTTTATCAACCCAAATTTAACATACAACACTTAACATACCCTTTTGTTTGTAACTCTCATCTCTGGTGAATTGGTGAGCGTATAGGATGAGGGTGAGCGTATAGGATGAGGGTGAGCGTATAGGATGAGGGTGAGCGTATAGGATGAGGGTGAGCGTATAGGATGAGGGTGAGCGTATAGGGTGAGGGTGAGCGTATAGGGTGAGCGTATAGGGTGAGGGTGAGTGTATAGGAAGAGGGAAGGGACTGCACTTGCTGCTTTTTGGCATAGTTATACCCCTGCTGTGATAAAACAATGGGCTCTGTTTCAAGGGAACCAATGAGTCAGCAACTGGGCCTGGGCGTCATAACTGTCAAATGAGTCATCATGATGAATACATTCAGAGAATGATTATTATTCAATGCCCCTCCGAATGTGTTCTAATGAAAGAGGAAAGGGAGGGTGATACGCACATCCTGAACTTGAGAATACTGGTGCTGGGATAATAAATAATACATGTAAAGGAATGGGAGGCCCTCTAACACACTGGGGAGGAGTAGTCCCTCATTCCTTTATCAAATGAAAGAGTACACACACAGAGACACAGGTTATACACTGTCATCTCTGTAATGGTCTAGAGGTTGTCCTTCTTCCCTGATCCTGGGTCTTGTTTTCCCAGGTGCACCCGGTGACCATTACCACTATGTAAGTACAGTTTGAGTCTCCGTGTCTTACATTTTACTGTCTGTGACTGAGGCACTGTGAAAACAAACGCACACGGCTAACACACTCAGTAACAACTACTGACCTTTCCTCCAGCTGACAAAAAGGGTGAGGAGTGACAGAATCAAGGCCACGGGGCACACCACCTCCTTCCCTCTCTCCCTCTTTCCCTCCCTCCTTCCCTCTCTCTCTGTGGGCTGTGGGGAATTTGACATAATGAGTCAGGATATGACATGATGGTCTAAACTTAAGACAGTTAATTCACTCCTTGATGGAAATGGAGGAGCAGCCATGATTGTGGGGAGGTGGTTTTTAGTGATAAAGGAATTTCATTGTGGTTTTTTTTTAATGTGTGCAGCTACCCCTGGAGAAATATTGTTTCGTTTTCTGCGAAGCCTTGCTAAAATACAGTGTGGTATTCTGTGAAGCCTTGCTGAAATACGGTGTAGTATTCTGTGTAGCCTTGGTGAAATACAGTGTAGTATTCTGTGGAGCTTTGGTGAAATACAGTGTAGTATTCTGTGGAGCCTTGGTGAAATACAGTGTGGTATTCTGAAAGGTTAAATAAAAAAGTTAACCATATCTAATATAGTGGTCTATGATTATTGTAATATTCAGCATGGCCAGTAGAGGGCAGCATCCTCTTAAAAATACAGTGATGTGTGTACCATAAAGTTACTGCTGCCTTATCCTCCACACAGACATTCGCTGTGGGGAGTTATTGTTGTGTCGGTTCCGCCATCTTGTGACTAAAAGTAGTATGTGTCAGATGGTTTCGAGTCATACGAGCGATAAGGGCCCGTATCTCCAATTCTCAGCTTATCAGCTGATCTAGGTTTTCCATAATGTTATTTTTTATGATTTAAAAAAAGCTATAACTGAAACTAGCTCAGACAGCACTCCTACTCTGAGACGTGTGTCAAATACATAATTCGGTTTTTGTTTATTTTGGAGAGGAGAATCCTATTTGGTTGTTTTTGTGAAACTATAATATATTTAGGCCTATGCCATCTTAAACTTAGAGCTCTTGCAGAGTAACTCTGTCTTCATAGAAACAGATAAACACGCGTCCATTCAACTGTGACGTCTTCGTAGCCCTCCATTGAGTTTTGCTTCCTCGAGTACGGTGCATGATGTCTATTCTGTGTTGTTAACGAACATGTCAGCTAACACCGAGACATACTCTCGTAATCATCTCTCATTGTCTCGACAACAGAACCTACAGTCAATTACCTATCTGTCAGCTAACACGAGACATACTCTCGTAATCATCTCTCATTGTCTCGACAACATACCTCAATACCTCAATTATCTATCTAAATCGTCATTTCCTCTCTTTGATAACCTCAAGGCCATTGTGGAACTGCAATTACACCATTGGCATGGCAACCACAAATAAACGCTCTTCGATCTTAGGCCTATTTACATAATGTCCCTAGCTCTCTCTCTCTCTCTCTCTCTCTCTCTCTCTCTCTCTCTCTCTCTCTCGCGCGCTCTCTGTGTGTGTGTCATCGTGGTCAGAAGCCTGTTAGACTAATTAAAGGACATTAGCAGAATGGCCATAACATCGCTTGAGTGCTTCGATAGCAGGCCTTGTGTTAATGTAATCATGACGCTGTGATTTTGGATGAATAAATTCGGTTAATTTGTGCGCACCATTTTTCACATCTAGAATGGGAAGTGGAATAATATGTTTTGCTGGGTCAGACAAGATGAGAGTAGCCTATAATATGACAGTAATATGACTTATGTACCAAGTAGCATTGTTTTCTAGCTCAAACATATAGCATCATTGGCCCAATGAAATGGCAGGGACCAGGGTAACAGTTACAGTGCTCATGCATCCTTGTATTTGAAATATAATTTGCATATTGACTTACAGATCAAATAAAACAATAGATAAACATCTGGCCACCCTTCACGCCCAGTACTATTGTTCCTGCCCTGTAGGCACTGTGAGTGTTGCTAATACTGGTGTGGAGAGAAACATGTATATTTGTTTTGTCTATCTGTCATTACAGAGTAGCCTACTTAGTACTTACAGTGTGTTTGCATTAATGGAAGTAGATTGGACTGACTGTGAAAACAGGGCGGAAAAGAATTAACTCGCATGATGGTAGTTGAGATGGTGTGGACAAACCAAGTGTGAGCAGAGCAACTGTCAAATCAGTTTGTCAGCCAATCGTGTGACAGATTAGATGACTGTGAGAAGAGCTGGCACCCTTTAATGCGATGTTAGTCATGACACCTGCTAGTATTTGCACATAACACAAATTCACAACTTTTCTGCTTATCTGCCTTTGTTTGGAAGGAAAATACATCTATGTAAACGGCATTACGGTGCCAAACATTTTAAGAATTCTGTTATCTGAAATTAAGCAAGGGAATTCAATTAAACGGACTATCGTGCACTGTAACTAATAGACAGGTGTGAAGTACACCTCTTAGATCCATGCATGTTATTTCTTTGAAAGGTCGATGAAAAGTATTGTCATCTGGGTTCAAAATAAAATTGTGGGCAATAGTAATGAATACAAGAACTTAACAAAGGCTGCAACCTGTCTGAAAGAAGTGCCCTGTCTGCCCTTGCCCACGGGGCAGTGAAAGAATACCAGTTTGTCACTGGTATGCTGGCAGTTAGATTGTTTGTACGTCCTTATCTGGTCTATTTGCATTTATTCAGCTCAACTGTTAAAATGGACTTTGTGTAAGCTTTATTTGCCCTAAGCCATCTTTATTTAAATATATACTGAAAATGCACAATTTATGACTGACTCGGTTGTAGCATATGTATGTCATCAGTGTTTCAGTATTGACCAATACTGTGACTTGCTTTCAGTGCACTCAAGGGCAATACATAGGCAATTAGCTGCAAGAGGTTTTGTTAGTCATCACCAGCACAAGGTCACAATCATGCCTAAAAGATCACAAGGTCTAAGATCCCTCCCAATGTGTTCTCCAATGTCATAAATCTTTTAATAAAAAGGCTCAGTGTAGAGTAGTGCGTTTGTCAAAAATGAAAGGTGAGGAATGAAAAATGAAAGGTGTCCCTTCGATACGAGGTCAAGGAACACACAGCACTTGTCTGTAGATATAGAACATTTGACCTATCACAGGAAATAGTCATCCAAAATCAGTTGAATAAAACATTTAAATTCTGATAGCCTACTATGGACGAGGGACGCGTCTCGGAACACGCATGTATAACTACTGCTGTGTACACCTTTTCAAGTTTCAAGTTTGAATGTCACGTGCACAAGTACAGGGAAATGCTTTTCTTGCAAGCACCAAACCCAGCAATGCCGTAATCAATATAATAATATAATGTAGCGCTAAAAATAACATAAGGTAGAACAAAAACACAAAAATAGGAAATAAGAACACAAGAAAGTAAGAAGCTATACAGGGTCAATTCTATATTCATATTCTGTCCATATTGTCTATACACACCAATATACATATACTGTTTATTTATATTCTGGTCTCTGACATTGTTCGTTCTGATATTTCTTCATTTAAGAAAAATGTTTTGTTTTTTTGGTTTATTACTAGGTATTACTGTACCGTTGGAGCTAAAAACACAAGCATTTCGCTGCACCTGCTTTACCATCTGCAAATCTGTGTAGACAACAAATAAACATTGATTTGAAGTATCAAACATTGACAGTATCAAACATTGTGTAAAAGGTTTTATGCTAGCTTACTGTAAATGTAAACAACATAATACTATATTATTTACCTAATTTTATATTGTACTGTATAACATCAAATGTCAGGGTTACTGAATGGAAACACCAATAATGAATTTAAAAAATGTTCATTGTTATTTTCAATTCATGAAATTGACTTATATTAATTCCCTAAACTGACAGTGTTGAGTTGAATTTAATTAATTACAACATTGCTGGCCATAATAACAACCTGGTATGAGTAAGTGTTGTGTGACGTGTTCAGGAAGTACTGTACAAAGTCTGCGATGGTTAGGTCACAGGAGCTAGCTCATCCCACAGGAGCTAGCTCATCCCAAATAAGGAGCCATCAGCATCCATCATAATTATTTTGTCCAATTCAGGGTTATCACTATGCTGACGCTGCACTGAATACGTTGAATAACCAGTTGTCATGGCTATTTCCCAATAGACCTTTCCTCCATACAGAATATTTCTAGATCCTTGATATCCTTTGTCTCCGTGTATGGACTGTGATGAAGTCCAGACGGGCTTGATACTGATGTCTCTGAATGGAGAGAGACCTGGCACTCGGAATAAAAAATGTTCTAGACAAAACTTTTACTTGTATTGTATTTTTTATTATAGAATGGAATGGGGGGGATGAAACCCTGTTATTCTGCATCAGGATCAGGGAATTACTGATAGGGGGACACACTGCACAGGAAGGTATGACCTCTCTGATATGTTTGCCAAAGTAGCCCCATTACCACCAGGCAAAATGCCAACAGGCACATTGTCTGTATTGGCTGGGAATGACAATGAAAGGTGAAAGGTGCACATTGTTATATTATCAGAACACAGCTTCTATGGTATTATGTAAAGGAGGTGTCAAGCTCATTCCATGGCGGGCCAAGTGTCTGCGGGTTTTCGCTCCACCCTTGTACTTGACTGAGGAACTCCCCTCACCTGGTTGTCAAAGTCTTTTAAAAAACTAAAACCCGCAGACACTGCCCTCCGTGGAATGTGTTTGACACCCCAGATGTAAAAGGTTGTCTATTTTACATGGACCTGATACTATGTTTGAAAGTTATCAAAACACTTAGTTTAGAATATCTACATAAATTCAGTAATTGCATTCTCATATTACTCTGTAAGCTACTGACCTATTCAAAGCCTCTTCTGGCATCTCACCATACATCTGCATGTAGTTAGTTATTGAATTCAACCTGAAGGAGGTTTGTTTGTGACTGAGTGGGGGAAAACACCTGCGGGCAAGGTTCTGACAGATGGGTGTGTCTTGGTGGTACCAAGGACACACCCATGAAACACCCACATCAAACCACACCCCCAATCCAACTCATGTTTGGCTTCTGTCATGGCTAGGGATGTTGTTGTAAAATTTATTCTGATCAATTCTAAATAAATGATATTTAATTACCATAAATATTCCGCAGTAGAATGACAAACTAAATACATATGTAGGCAAAAGCAGCCTCTAGGTAGGTAAATGGTGGTTTCTTCCTTGTTTTCTCTCTCTGGTGGTGGCGCGAATGATGAATAACTGTAGAGTGTGCAGAGGTCGGAGGCTTGGTCACTTTGAGCTGGCCAAATCCAACGTAATAAGAACAGCCACAGACATAAAAATATACCAGGGGTTGCTAGAATGGCTGTCCTCAAAACAGTTTATGGACTTAGGGCACATGTACCATGCACTTTAACCCTACTGTCAGAGTGCTATAGAAACAAACTGATACACTGCATGAACCTTATCACACCAGCAAGATCTAGGATCCAAATTCACCGCGTGTGGGCCTCCCGAGTGTCCCAGGCTGTGTCACAGCCAGCCGTGACCAGGAGAACCATGAGGCAGTGCACATTTGGTCCAGGGTAGGGGAGGGTTTGGCCAGCCGGGATTTCCTTTTCCTATCGCGCTCTAGCGACTCCTTGTGGCGGGCCGGGCGCCTGCAAGCTGACTTCGGTCGCTAGCTGTACGGTGTTTCCTCCAACACATTGGTGCGGCTGACTTCCAGGCTAAGCGAGCAGTGTGTCAAGAAGCAGTGCGGCTTAGCAGGGACGTGTTTTGGAGGATGCATGACTCTCACATGGCGCTCTCCCGAGTCCATAGGGGAGTTGCAGTGAAGGGACAAGACTGTAACTACCAATTGGATATCACAAAATTGGGGCGAATTTTTTTTTAAAGTACAACAACAAAAATATAAGAAAATAAAATCCCTGCATGTTTGCCTTGATGTTCATAGTACTCCATGGACCCATAGCCTCGGAAAGTAGTTTGGGGGTGCTATGTCATCACTGTAGATGGCTATATCAGTCTGCTAATATAGGAATATTGAAGGCCCAGTGCACAACTTTTGTGAAAAATTAAATTAAAATGTAAATATATATATTTTTTGTTTCAGGGGGTGCTACAGCACCCTCAGCGCCCCTACTTCCCGCGGCATTGCATGGACCCCTCTTGCCAGTGGAACCCAGAACAGTACAGTATGTGACCACTTGATTAGGGTGCTGTCCTTTCAGTGCCGCAATTCGAAGGGCTCTCATACGCTTTAAATAACCCTCATCGAGATCTGTCTGTTGCCTACTTCTAATATTCTACTCATCACTTATTATTATTATTATTATTGTTATAATTATGATTAGAAATAGATTCACATCTCACAATAGTGCTCATTTAGTAATTTAATTGATTTTATTTAACCTTTATTTAACTAGGCAAGTCAGTTCAGAACAAATTCTTATTTACAATGACGGCCTACCAAAAGGCAAAAGGTCTCCTGTGGGAAATAAAAATAAATACAATATAAATATAGGACAAAACACACATCACAACGAAAGACAGCACTACACAAAGAGAGAGCTAAGACGACAACATAGCAAAGCATCACCACATGACAACAACATGGTAGCAACACAACATGGTACAAATATTGTTGGGCACAGACAACAGCACAAAGGGCAAGACGGTAGAGACAACAATACATAGAGGAAGCCACAACTGTCAGTAAGAGGGTCCATGATTGAGTCTTTGAATGAAGAGATTGAGATAAAACTGTCCAGTTTGAGTGTTTGTTGCAGCTCATTCCAGTCGCTAGCTGCAGCAAACTGAAAAGAGGAGCGAGCGACCCATGGATGTGTGTGCTTTGGGGACATTTAACAGAATGTGACTAGCAGAACGGGTGTTGTATGTGGAGGATGAGGGCTGCAGTAGATATCTCAGATAGGGGGGAGTGAGGCCTAAGAGGGTAAAGTTAGATCAAAGCTGAATCAATGTCTCACAAGATCACATAATGATTCATAAGTATTTGACATAACAGAACTGAATATAATATCATATACTGTAATATAGTAGGCCTATCTGGGGCGGCAGGTAGCCTAGTAGTTAGAGCGTTGGGCCAGTAACCGGAAGGTTTCTGGATCGAATCCCCAAACTGACAAGGTAAAAACCTGAACAAGGCAGTTCTGTTCCTAGGACGTCGTTGTAAATAAGAATTTGTTCCTAACTAACTTTCCTAGTTAAATAAAGGTTAAATAAAAAATATGTTACACCAAAAAATTTCAGTCATTTCTTGTCTGAAGCTAAATAGTCATGTTTTTCCTCATTGTGGCCAAAACTCAACAGCACACACTACTATGCAGGAAAAATGCTTTGACAATAGGCCTACAAGAAAGGCTTATACAATGCTCAAAAAAATTAAGGGAACACTAAAATAACACATCCTAGATCTGAATGAATGAAATATTCGTATTAAATATTTTTTTCTTTACATAGTTGAATGTGTTGACAACAAAATCACACAAAAAATATCAATGGAAATCAAATGTATCAACCCATGGAGGTCTGGATTTGGAGTCACACTCAAAATTAAAGTGGAAAACCACACTACAGGCTGATCCAACTTTGATGTAATGTCCGTAAAACAAGTCAAAATTAGGCGCAGTAGTGTGTGTGGCCTCCACGTACCTGTATGACCTCCCTACAACGCCTGGGCATGCTCCTGATGAGGTGACGGATGGTCTTCTGAGGGATCTCCTCCCAGACCTGGACTAAAGCATCCGCCAACTCCTGGACAGTCTGTGGTGCAACATGGCGTTGGTGGATGGAGCGAGACATGATGTCCCAGATGTGCTCAATTGGATTCAGGTCTGGGGAACGGGCGGGCCAGTCCATAGCATCAATGCCTTCCTCTTGCAGGAACTGCTGACACACTCCAGCCACATGAGGTCTAGCATTGTCTTGCATTAGGAGGAACCCAGGGCCAACCGCACCAGCATATGGTCTCACAAGGGGTCTGAGGATCTCATCTCGGTACCTAATGGCAGTCAGGCTACCTCTGGCGAGCACATGGAGGGCTGTGCGGCCCCCCAAAGAAATGCCACCCCACACCATGACTGACCCACCGTCAAACCGGTCATGCTGGAGGATGTTGCAGGCAGCAGAACGTTCTCCACGGCGTCTCCAGACTGTCACGTCTGTCACATGTGCTCAGTGTGAACCTGCTTTCATCTGTGAAGAGCACAAGGCGCCAGTGGCGAATTTGCCAATCTTGGTGTTCTCTGGCAAATGCCAAACGTCCTGCACGGTGTTGGGCTGTAAGCACAACCCCCACCTGTGGACGTCGGGCCCTCATACCACCCTCATGGAGTCTGTTTCTGACCGTTTGAGCAGACACATGCACATTTGTGGCCTGCTGGAGGTCATTTTGCAGGGCTCTGGCAGTGCTCCTCCTGCTCCTCCTTGCACAAAGGCGGAGGTAGCGGTCCTGCTGCTGGGTTGTTGCCCTCCTACGGCCTCCTCCACGTCTCCTGATGTACTGGCCTGTCTCCTGGTAGCGCCTCCATGCTCTGGACACTATGCTGACAGACACAGCAAACATTCTTGCCACAGCTCGCATTGATGTGCCATCCTGGATGAGCTGCACTACCTGAGCCACTTGTGTGGGTTGTAGACTCTGTCTCATGCTACCACTAGAGTGAAAGCACCGCCAGCATTCAAAAGTGACCAAAACATCAGCCAGGAAGCATAGGAACTGAGAAGTGGTATGTGGTTATCACCTGCAGAACCACTCCTTTATTGGGGGTGTCTTGCTAATTTCCTATAATTTCCAACTGTTGTCTATTCCATTTGCACAACAGCATGTGAAATGTATTGTCAATCAGTGTTGCTTCCTAAGTGGACAGTTTGATTTCACAGAAGTGTGACTGACTTGGAGTTACATTGTGTTGTTTAAGTGTTCCCTTTATTTTTTTGAGCAGTGTAGTTCAACACTATCTGCTTTAATTTGGTCACAAAACAGTAATTCAAGAAGATCTAAATGCATATTCCCATGAAACTGATTGAGATGAAATTATTGGCATGAAGTTTGGACATTTTCAACCAGTAAAACGGGAAGAATTGTTCTTCACGATTGACAGTGATGACCTATTTTGAAATGAGGTACAGTGGGAAGACAAAGTATGTGAACCCTTTAGAATTACCTGGATTTCTGCATAAATTGGTCATAAAATGTTATCTGATCTTCATCTAAGCCACAACAATAGACAAACAGTCTGCTTAAACTAATAACACAATTACTTTTCATGTCTTTATTGAACACACGGTGTAAACATTCACAGTGCAGGGTGGGAAAAGTATGTGAACCCTTGGATTTAATAACCGGTTGACCCTCCTTGGCAGCAATAACCTCAACCAAACGTTTTCTGTAGTTGCGGATCAGACCTGCACAACAGTCAGGAGGAATTTTGGACAATTCCTCTTTACAAAACTGTTTCAGTTCCACAATATTATTGGGATGTCTGGTGTGAACCACTCTCTTGAGGTCATGCCACAGCATCTCAATCGGGTTGAGGTTACTTTTGTAACCCTTTCCAGCTTTATGGAAGACAACAATTCTTAATCTTAGGTCTTCTGAGATATCTTTTGTTCAAGGCATGGTTCACATCAGGCAATGCTTCTTGTGAATAGCCAACTCAAATTTTGTGAGTTTTTTTATGGGGCAGGGCAGCTCAAACCAAAATCTCCAATCTCGTGTCATTGATTTGACTCCTGACTCCAATTAGCTTTTGGATAAGTCAGTAGTCTAGGGGTTCACATACTTTTTCCAACCTACACTGTGAATGTTTAAATGATGTATTCAATAAGACAATAAAAATACAATCATTTGTGTGTTATTAGTTTAAGCACACTGAGTTTGTATGTTGTTGTGACTTAGATGAAGATCAAATTTATGCAGAAATGCAGGTAATTTCAAAGGGTTCACATACTTTTTCTTGCCACTGTGTGCATAACTTGGTGTTTGAGGGTATTAAAAACGGAACATTTTCTTGAGATAATAGGCCTTTGTGGGCGTAGGCAGACATTGCAATTGGAGGATGCATTTTATGCCTATTCTACAATGATATTCAATAGGCCACATCTGCCGATACAGACTTTCAGAAATGATGAGGTCATTAAAAAAAATAGTGCTCTCATTTAGGCTCCCGAGTGGCGTAGTGGTCTAAGGCACTGCATCTCAGTACTAGATGCGTGCGTCACTGCAGACACCCTGGTTCGATTCCGGGCTGTATCGTAACTGGCCGTGATTGGGAGTCCCAAAGGGCGGCGCACAACTGGCCCAGCATCGTCCGGGTTTGGCCGGTGTAGGCAGTCATTGTAAATAAGAATTTGTTCTTAAACTGATTTGACTAGTTAAGGTTACATTGTTTAATTGCACTACACCACTGGTCATGGCCGCCAGGATTTCTTGAGGAGCAAGCCAAAAAACAGGGCCAAATCAGCATGTGCAGTTCCCCTTCAACAAGGGCCCCAGGACCAGTGGAAGAAAAAAATCCCCATAACATCAAAGATCCACCACCATATTTTACAGTAGGTATGAGGTAATCACTGGCGCGTGTAACCAAAGAGCTCTATTTTCTGTCATCAGACCATAGCACCGGCTGGAGTATGCTAAACGGCATTGGCACTTGAATTGGAACTGGTGCTATGGTCAGACAAGTACCTCCTACCTACTGTAAAATATAGTGTGGATCTTTGATATTTTGGAGCTATTTAGCTTCCTCTGGTCCTGGAGCCCTTGTTAAGGTCAACGGCATCATGAACTTTGCCAAGTACCAGGACATTTTAGCCAAAAACCTGGTTGCCTCTGCCAGGAGGCTGAAACTTGGCCGGAAGTGGATCTTCCAACAAGAAAATAATCCCAAGCACGCATCAACATCCACAAATATATGGTAAATTGACCACAAAATAAACATTTTGCAATGGCCATCTAAGTCTCCGGACTTGAACCTCATTGAAATCTTGTGGTTTGAATTGAAGCGCAGATGAAGGATATCAAGGATATGGAAAGATTATGTATGGAGGAATGGCCTAAGGGTGTTTCTACACTTGGTCCCTTTCAGCCATTTTCTGTGTACTCTGTGCAATTTGCATAATGCATAAGGGTTTACCGACAAACCAGTTATCGGCAGTCCTGTGGGCGAAAACAGTTTGATGTGGGAGGTCGAAGGAGAATGGCAATTAATGAGTAAGCTAACAGGCAGGTCACAAACAGACAAATAACAGTGCAGTACAACAGTGGTTTGGCATCTCAGAACGCACAACTCATTGATCCTTGTCACGGATGGGCTATTGCAGCAGACGACCACACCGGGTTCCACTCCTGTCCAGCTAAAAACAAGAAGCGGCTCCAGTGGGCACACGCTCACCAACACCGGACAATTGAGGAGTGGAAAAACGTAGACTGGAACATGACAGCGAGTTCAGTTTACTTGAGTGGCCTGCACAGTTCCCAGACCTTAACCTAATAGAGCATATTTGGGATGAGATGAAATGGGCTGTTCACAGAATTAATGTTCTGCTGTCCAATCTGCAGCAACTGTGTGATGCCATCGCGTCAGCATGGACCAACATCCCTGTGGAACGTTTCCGACACCTTGTAGAATCCCCTGAAATAATTCAGGCTGTTCTAGTGGCAAATGGGGGGTCAGACCCAGTACTAGATGGGTGTACCTAATAAACTGGCGACTATGTTAAATGTGTATAATATTGGAAAGGGGATACCTAGTCAGTTGTACAACTGAATGCATTCAACTGAAATGTGTCTTCCGTATTTAACCCAACCTCTCTGAATCAGAGAGTATTTTCAGTTAGATTTCAGAACCATCTGGACATAAAAGTAGATCTGTATGTGACTTAGTAACCAAAGTGGTAATCTGAAAAAAATATTTCCAATAGGACCAAGGGCAGGAATATTTATTTTAAGTGTACCATTGATAAGAAAGGTCAAGGAACCCACCGCACTTGTCTGTAGACTTGTAGCTCATATAGATAGGAAGGTACTGAAAATTAGACCTCACAGGAAATATTCATGTGAAATCAGTTAGATAAAAAATGTGCAATTCTAATGGAGGTACTATGGAGGAGGGAGGTCAGTGACCTAACATCAAGTGGTTCGATGTATATGTCATATGGATTGGAATCTTTACATGAATTAATAACCACAGCTGTAATATGATAAATATTTATCGAAAATCAAAGGGGAGGAACTTTGGGAAAAAATAGAAGGTGCCAAGGAACCCACCACACGTGTCTAGAGCTATAGCTCATATGGACAGTGAGCAATTGAAATTTAGACCTATCACAAGGAATATTCATGTAAAATTATTTAAAAATCTAATTGTTGTGGGGGAAAAACTAAGTCTGTTTAAGATCTCTAGATCATTTGATACAATTAAGTGTTTCTGTAAACACCAAGTTTGGCTGATTGCAGTTTTAAGACGGCTCTTTAAAGGCGATCCATGCTCAACCTGACATCTGCATTATTAAGGGGATACAGCCTCTGTCGAGTTCAGGGAATTCTTAAAGCCAATTTATGCTTGATCTGAAAAAATGTGGTTGGAGGCTCCATGTGAGACGCAATTCGGAGCCTACAAAGGCAAGCAGAAGCCAAATTGAGCTACAAATTACGCCTCTCAAATGTTTCAACAATGCCAAGGGAGCCAAACAGCTCTGCATTGACATGATTGGTTGACTGTAGGTGGGGGCGGAAGGTCCTGTATAAAAACAAAATCACTTCCTTGAGTACTTCCTTCACAACAGCTCCATGCTGCTCTGCAAAGCGCAAGAAGTATGAATGTCCTGACGTTTGCAGAGGCCGTATCACCGTAAATGCTGCATGGCGAATGCAGCTGACGAATTGACCATATAGCGCCCTTAATATTCCCCCATTTAAGAAATAAAGTCTGTATCTTGCTATATATCACCCTAATTATCATAGGACCTTATGTTGATGAGGTATTGTCGAGCAAACCCCCGAATATCAAAACAATATGCAAACTGAAAACACATTTACTGCAGTCTTGAATAATAAGGTATAATTCGCCATTCCATCTGCCATCTCCTCCCAGAATATTATACTGTTTCAACACCTTTTCTGCATAAAACCTTAAGCCTTCATTCATAGGCATTTTAGTTATTTTTTTCAACAAATCTGAAATATCAGCAAGAATCTGACCGCAAAGAATTTCAATCGATTTCAATACACATCCATTGACAAATTGGATTCACTTCCAGGTACCTTCAGCTGTGGTCCAGTCACAATTCAACACGAGCAGCTTTCAAGCTCATAAATGCGCCTGCGCACTACGGCTGACCCTTCTGGTTCCTGCGCGTAATGCCACGACGTTAGTAGCGGTAGACACAACATACAAGCTACAGTTCTAACTGTAAAACGAGCAAATACATAAATAGACCACTTTCAGTCGTTAGCTCATTCACTTGTAGCACGAACACATTTTCTGTTAGCAACCGCAGTCCACAGCAACTATGTTGAAGTTGTTCCTACTATGCACACTGGCAGTTTTAAGCCGGGCTGATATCGGCGAAGAAGATGATGTTCTGGTGCTGAAGAAAAGTAATTTCGAGGAGGCTTTGAAAGCTCACCCAAACATCCTAGTTGAATTCTGTAAGTAAACTACCTGATCATATAAAGGCTGAGACAACTTAAATTGTTTGCTTGCCTGCTAATTTGTTCACGCATCTATGCTAGCGGAGTTCGCTTGTCGTGTTGTGTTATCAGCTTCACTTCAGCTACCGCAAAGGTGGAATGGCATTCCAACGTCAGCTAGCTAGCTTTCCTGATTGGTTTTCTGGGCAAACGTTAGCTAGTTCGCGACCAATTTCACTAACGTTAGACCTGTGTCATACATTAACTGTTGATTGCACTGCTGGCCATTGTATTTCAAGTAGTAACTTTATATATATTTTGACGGAATCTAAGGCAATGTCATTCCCAGCTAGCTAACGTTAACTAGTTACTGCACATTTGATTACCCTTACTAGTACGGGACTTTGTTGCATTTAGCTAACTATCTAGGCAGTATACCTTGCACAGGCAAATTGAGCATTAAGTGAATCCCGATCTAGCAGTCACAGGACTGAGGTAAAAAACTGAAGTCACATTCGTCTGTGACCTCTTGTTTGTGAAAGTGCCGGTTACTTTACCAGCCTTGGTTGCTTCATAGATCTAGAAGTTTATAAACGTGACTACAGCTTATTGTTTGTTTAGCTTACAAGGGATGGCTTGTGCTTCTGTGTACCCTTGAGAGAATACTTAATGCACGATTTAGAATACTCCAGCTATGTGCAACACTGCCGGCAAAGCATCTCTTGAGTGATGATAACACCATTCAGTCGTGTGAATGCATCAAGCAGACTCCATTAGTTGCAAGAGTGACGTGTATGGTTTGATTCATTCACCACTTGAGTTTCGATTGCTCGATATCGTTTCCTGGTCATGCACACTTTCTACTCCGGGATCAGTTAGAAGCTGTTTTGATTTAGGTTTACTGACATTCACATAAGTTGCTGCAGTGGTTTTGCGACACATTTGTTAAATGCTTATTAACTTGTGAACTTGGTTGTTTCCACTTTTTCTTAAGTACAATGGGTTTCTTTAATAAATAGTTTTGACGTTACCAGCAGGCAGGTTCTGCTACAACTGTCAAACTCTGAGGTATTCGGAACTTTTAGCTGACAAGCCTGCAGACCAATCGGAGGACTCCACGACTCGGACATTCCAATGAGCGACGTGGGGGAGGGCTGAACTCTTTGCTCACGTATCTCACGGACTGGCTGGACCTGAAGGGTTGCATGAGATGCTCAGTTGACGTGTACTTCAAAGTTCAATCATCTGTTCAACTTTAGTTTAACTCTCCTGGCTGATGGAACTTGGGGGTTTTCTCCACTGTAACTAAAACACTGCAATGAAAACGCACCAACTCATTTTTTTATTGAAGTTTTGAAACGATAAATATATTTAGTTAAAATAATTGCTGTAGGACTGTTTTATAATTTGAGGAAGTATCGTTTGGACTTTGAACTTACAACCAAGCTTAATGGACTTGTCAAGATATCACCATAAGCTTGACATCTCAAGGCCCATTAATCACACCATCACAGGCAGTCAATAGGTTAAGTTTGTTCAAACATTCATGGGTTTTTTCATAGGTTTCATGCATTCAGAACCTTTACAAGCCATTCTATGTCCTCCATAAGAAGTCAGAATAGAAATCCACCTCTCTTCTCAGGCAACTTTTTCACTAGTTTAGTTATAGCCCAAGACTAGTCTTTTCAGTGAGCTCATTGAAAACGAACTTTCCCACGCCCTCTAAATAGCTTACTGTATGTAAATGTTTTTCTCACTTAACTGGAAATTCTAAATACGCACGTCTCCCTCCATACAAACATTGTACCAATATTGGTGTTTGTTTAGTAATTAGAAAGCATCCCTTTGGTCCAAACATGTAGCAACACTCAAATGTTAAGGTAGTATATCAACAGTCACTACAGTATTTGCATCTACTTCACCTGTCGGTGTGAATCTCTCAACTCTGAAGCTGTGTGGTCTAATTTTTCTATTTCTACGATTTCTTTCTTGCTCCAGATGCCCCGTGGTGCGGCCACTGCAAGGCCCTGGTCCCGGAGTATGCCAAAGCTGCCAGCATGCTGAAGGCAGAGGGCTCAGAGATCCGCCTGGCCAAGGTGGACGCCACAGAGGAGGCAGACCTGGCCCAGGAGTACGGTGTCCGGGGGTACCCTACCATCAAGTTCTTCAAGGGGGGAGACAAGGAGTCGCCCAAAGAGTACTCTGGTGTGTAGTGGAGAGATGTATGTTACAGCGTGGGCTGGCACGATTGTCGTATAACCGTCAATAACTGTGAACTAAAGAAATACCAATCAGAATCGTCGTACCCTGTTAATTTCAGGAGAAGGGAGGGGGGTGTTGAACTTCATATTTAAGGAGATGCAGTTCACCCAATAGGAGTTCATTTTTACATGAAGTGTTTAAAGTTTCATCATTTTATGAGCAGAATGTCACATGCGAGTTGAGAAGCTTTATTTCCAAAAGTTCCAAGTGGTCAAAACCACCAGTTTTTCAGACTGGGGGGGGGGTTCTCCAAAGCTGTGTTTTCATTAGGTATGTTGTAACTAATTTTCCTATAATGCATTGGTCTATAAGCTACACTTATTTTTTTTACAAAAATGTTAATTATGATAACCGTGTCTTTGCATGAAAATCGTAACCTTAAATTCCATAATCGTCACAGCCCTAGATACAGCATATAATGTGCTTGACATGATCCATAGGCAGAACTGGGCTGTTTCTGTGTACTTGGATAGCCGTTACAAATTTTGCCCCGTTTTTCACTTTCACAAGTCAGTTGGACAAGGATCTACCCTAAATTTCTTTCTGTTTTCAAATATCCAATTATATCAAATAAGATTATCAACTGCCAAATTATTCTGTTGTAAATTATTGTGATCTCAATGACTAAATCTGGAGCAACCTAATTACTCAATGTCTAAGTACCTCAGTGACTGGGACAACTATTACCAACAAAGTGATAAGCTGTGTCATGTTGTCTGGTTATGATCATCTGCCATAGATCATTTGTATGATCAGGTAATTATTTTCTGAAGGATGGCTCAGACACAAAGTACTGCCTTTTCTTATGCTGGTTATGTGATCTTATCAGCTGTGTGTGTGTTAGCCAATGGCACATTCACTGTTCCCCATATAACTATGACTAAATGAAGGGGCCCCTCCCTCCTCCACACATTCTATCCATGCTCTCTCTCCCGCCCATCCCCCCAGCCAGGCAATGTGCAGTTCCTCACGTTTGCTCACTGACTGGCTGTGTTTTCTTTTTTAAAGGGGGGGAGGGAGAGGACAGCCCTAACTTCCAGTACTTGCTCTCTCTGGACTAAAAGCGGAGCACTCAAGGCCACAGGCAGCAGTATCCCTTCTCCAGTTGTCTGTCTGTCTGTCTGTCTGGCCTGGATGCAGCGTCGCTCAGCGGTGTTGCTCCGCTGTTGCGTCATTGGCTCTTTTTGTAATAACATGCAGGTTAATCATGAGTCAGTCCACTTAATTGGGACACGTTGGTTCTTAGAGAGCTTAAGTCTTCTCTGGTGGGGCAAACGAATCGCAGAGGAATGTTGCTACCTTTTTCCTTTGTCTGCCAGTAACAGTGCTGGTGTGACCAAATAAGATAAGAAATACTTTGTTAAATGAGAGATCTTAAACTGTCCTTTGTCCGTCATAAGTAGAATAATGGCAGCAATACTTGGAGCTGTGTTTACTCAAGTACGCCACAGTCGTGGCAGAGTAAATTAGCTTTTCTGCCTGAAGCTTTGTTTGATCTGTCCGTGTCGGCCCGTACCATTAGTCTCTATTCAGCCAGCCCTGGTCATGTGACCTGGGCCCTGTTCCAATATTAAAAATGAATCCTTGCGTCCGCCCTTGCCGTCATCTCTGATCTGTACATGATTAGAAAACATGAAGGTAGGCTTGCCATTCTCTTGTATTGTTTACCATGGCCAACCTTGTCTGCTCAGTGAATACATTACAGTACAACAAACAAAGGGGAAGTAGGGAATCAATCTCATACATTATTCATGTTTGAATGCTGCCATAGTGACTTACTAGAACTGTTGTTCCCTCCCTGCAGCTGGCAGACAGGCTGATGACATCGTCAACTGGCTGAAGAAGCGCACTGGACCAGCAGCCACCACCCTGGGGGAGGTCGCCGAGGTGGAGTCCATGATTGCCGACAACGAGGTAGCAGTCATCGGCTTCTTCAAGGTGAGACGATGACTTCTGACCTGCTACTCTGGCCTAGCTGCGCACGGTTACTGTGCTACTACAAGGTCAACCTCTAGGGATTCTTTGAAGGAAAGTTTAGTGCCAACTAAGTCCCATTTCCCACTAGACAGCTAGTTTCTTACTTTTTCAGTACTGATCAAATGGTTGGCTTATTATCAAAAAAAATACATACAAATCATTTTCACAGTTCAAATGAGTCATCAAGGCATAGATGGGCATGTGTTAATCATTAATGAGTCTTACGGTTCATGTATGACTGCATCTAAGCTAAGCGTCTCTTTGTCCTCCAGGATGTCGAGTCTGAGGGAGCCAAGGCTTTCCTGAATGCTGCAGAGGCCGTCGATGATGTTCCGTTTGGCATCACCTCCAACGACGCCGTCTACTCTAAGTTCGAGGTGTCCAAGGATGGCGTAGTCCTCTTCAAGAAGGTACGGAGCGAATACTTAGATTCAGTTTGACGTAATCACGCAAATTGTTTCATCTCTTTCAAACAAAATTACTACCCTGATCATGGTGTAACCATGATCATTGAGCTAGACACGCCTAGATGATCACTGATGGGTTACTGGCAGCGACTGTATTAGGTCATAGGGTTCCCCTGCTAGTCTCATTGGCTGGTCTCTAAAGTAAAGTGCAGTGCTTTACAGTTCAAAAGAAGGGGAAAGTGATCTTTGATATAGCCCCCCTGAGATTCTTCCTTCATACTCAAGTCTCTGTCTGAGGAATTCACTCATTTCAACAAGCATTTCCCCAGTAATAGCAAGATGAGGGATTCCTCTTCATTGAGATTTTACAGGGAAGGTTAACTGGTCATTAAATTTGGCTCCGACATGTAATGGTCTTACCCTCTCCCCTCCCTCAAATGACAATGATACTTAAAAGGACCAGATGTGGTAATTGGATATCCTTATTTCGAAGCCAAATCTTATCAGATTAAACAGACTTGCCCTGAACTAGGTCACAGTCCACATGGACTTTCCATTAGTTGTTATGCGACATGTTATGGCCGCATTCCTGCCTTTTCATAGAGAATCAGACATTATGTCAAATGCAGTCTTCCTTTCACCTGATAAGTCATCACTGGGTCAACAAGGAAAGAAGCCAGCCGCTAGTGGGGGTTTGGGTTGAGTAGTTGTAAACATGGTCTGAAAGTCTTCCCGGTATGAGGCATATGGCTGAATATCAAACTTGAGAAATAAGGCACTGATGATGTCTATGGGAGGAAATGTGTGTTAGATCTCAAGTTAGGATTTGGCTCCTATTCAGCAGAAGTAAGATTCCCATCTGACATTTAAAAACAGATGTCACCCATAAGCCTTTGGATATTCATGGCTGGACAAGACTAGACCAGACCACACTTGTAAACCTGTTTCCATCTCTCTATCGGCTGAGAATCTTTTTTTATCCTACTTTTATATCATTGCCCTTTAGTGGTCAGGGAGGGCCAGCTTAACGGCAGGCCGTTCGTTACATGTCACAATTCATTAGATTTCTGCCTGTCATTTTAAAGGCTTAACCCTCCACCTCTAATGAGACATGGA
Source organism: Oncorhynchus mykiss (assembly GCF_057628025.1). Taxonomy (NCBI): domain Eukaryota; kingdom Metazoa; phylum Chordata; class Actinopteri; order Salmoniformes; family Salmonidae; genus Oncorhynchus; species Oncorhynchus mykiss. The sequence continues at coordinate 10,474,599 of NC_143038.1, read as the reverse complement.
TGGGATCCCTCCATCTTATCGCCCGGTAAGCCCCCTACTCATCAGTCATCATATTACCCCACTATTGTCTGCTTTCTCTCTCTCTGTGTGTGTGTGTGATTCAACCTTGACACAGACACTCCTGTGGTCTCCCAACTTTTTGTGTACCAGTAAGGGCTGACAGGCACTGTACTGCTATTCTTAACACTCAATAAAACCCCATTTAGCCTGATGTTGACTTCTTCAGCTGGGGTTACCAAAGGGATTTAAATGAGCTTGTTTGGTAAATCTGTGTTGTGGGGAGTTCACAGGCAGAATATAATAAAATAGGACTAAACTGGGAAGTTGGTGACGTATTAACAGGTTTGGCTTCTAACTAATGTTTCCATCTGTCTTCTCTACAGTTCGATGAGGGTCGTAACACCTTTGATGGAGAGCTGAGCAAGGCTGACCTGCTGGCCTTCATCAAGGCCAACCAGCTGCCCCTGGTCATCGAGTTTACCGAACAGGTAATGGCCGTGCTTTTTACCGCTGAAACTGAAACCGATGTGCTCTCAAATATCCACTGACTCACGCACTCAGAAAATACACATTTTTCCAGATGAACGCTCTCTCCTCTGTCACACTAAGCTACAGATTCTATTGACAGCCTCATCCCCACCAAGGCCCTATGACGGCTGTCACGAGAACCTTCAGTGCCGTTCCCACAACTATAATACAAGCGTTTATATCCCGAGCTTTGTTCCCCGTGTCTGACATTCGTGCTTCATGACATTGTGTTTTCTCTGCAGACCGCCCCCAAGATCTTCGGAGGAGAAATCAAGTCTCACATCCTCATGTTCGTGCCCAAGGCTGCCTCCGACTTCGACGAAAAAATGGTCGAGTTCAAGAAGGCATCAGAGGGATTCAAGGGCAAGGTGGGTGGACCAGACTGAAAGTGACGACCTTCATTCATTGTACCCGATCTCCAGTAAAGGCAGTTTGCTCGTTATTCCTGATCTATTTATTATGAGAAAGGGAGAGTTATTTTTCATCCAGTGCCTTTAAAGTAATTTACTGCATGCGCAGCACTGTCGGTATGTACCATTGAGACTGTACTGGAGTGAATATAGAATACCTACCTAGACTAAAAGCTAGATACATACGCCTTGTATTTCATCCTCTTCCTTGCCTCCCCCAGATCCTGTTCATCTTCATCGACAGTGAGGTGGACGACAACCAGCGCATCCTGGAGTTCTTTGGGCTGAAGAAAGAAGAGTGTCCTGCCATCCGCCTCATCACGCTGGAGGACGAGATGACCAAGTACAGGCCCGAGAGCGAGGCCATCACCGCCGACAACATCGTCGCCTTCTGCACACTCTTCACAGAGGGAAAACTCAAGGTGTGGGTTGGCCTAACAATGACTACAGACTTTCCAAGTGTACATGCTCCGTGTGTGTGTTTTTAGGACATAGTGTTACTCAGATTACAGGGTTAGGCTGTTACTGGGGTTTCTAGATCATTGGGGTGCCCTTGACTGCTAAGTACAGTACAGTAGGCCACAGCCCAGCCTAGACGGTGAGAACAGCTGTGCCCTACTGTAGACATTGATGAACCAGTCACTGTTAGGTCACTGCAGTGCAGTCATCATACCTCGATGGCTGGGCGTCAATGGCAGTGGCTTGAAGGTGCAGATGTAGGCTGACATGCTGTGCCAGAAAGTGTTACAAATGACAGATTATAGGGTTATAGATTAATGACAGATTGACAAATGACAGATTATAGGGTTTAGTGCCAGTTTTAGGACTTTTAGGGAGACAACCAATTGTGGGCCTGCATCACAAACCTGAACTAGGAAGTATTGGTTAGACTCCATATTTATTTTAGTGGTTTGAGTGTCTGCGCTGTGCAGGTTTTGCATCATTCCCATTCTATTTCCTCATGACTTGGGAATCATGTTTCTGTACCATTCAGCAGAGGAATGACCCATAATTCTAGTGTTGCTTGGTTTGGAACTAACATAATTCTGCTCATTCTTAGTTTTGCAAAAGTCATGTAATCCATCGTATATCTCTCCTCTTCGTGTCTCCTCCCCCCACAGCCCCACCTCATGAGCCAGGACATCCCTGAAGACTGGGACAAGAACCCTGTCAGAGTCCTGGTCGGCAAGAACTTTGAGGAGGTCGTCTTCGACCCCAAAAAGAACGTCTTCGTTGAGTTTTGTAAGTACTACCCCCTCTCATCAATACCATATGTAAGCCCCAGGGGTCGATGGCCCTGATATATTTTGAGGTGCGCTCTTTTGATTACACCGCCCACGTGGAGGTGGGAAGCTATCCTGAGTCTGAAACAGGAGTCTTTCTCCTAGCCCTGGCGATGCCCCCTGCACCTTTGTGCTAAGCCCCAGCAGATGTACAAGAGACCGGGACCTAAGATCATTCCATCAGCCCTCCACACGAATCGACGTGTAACCCAAGACTGAATAAGGAAACATTGGGATAAATGTAGTCTCGAGAGGAGATTTTTATAGCTCACAACTACTAAACTTTCCTCCACTGTTGTGGTGAGCCAGAGTGAGGAATTTTCCATCCCTGGGCTTTAATGTAAAGTCGCTTACGGTCACTGACGGGGGGGGGGGGGGGGGGGGGGGGGGTCAGGTTCTCATACGACTGTGGAGGGTATTTCCTAGTCGGTTGAGGGGAGCGAGGGCGATTAGCTGGGGGCGCACGTGCTATGCTCTCTCTGCATGTGAAGTGTCCCAGTGTTTGGGTTGCTGGGGCAGGATGGCATTGTAGAGAGGCACAGCTGTCGTAAACCTAACTGCCAACCTCGGCAACTACAGCCCACAGGCTTGAATTAATGGGCCCTTGGCAAGCCATTCCCCTATTCCAGTCACTTTCCATTGTATAAATGGAGGGCAAAGTAACATCATGCAATACAATAACCAGCCTAAGCATTCAGGTGATGATCAATGAGCTTGTATGGGACATGAAAATGTTCTTGTCCCTGACTGCTCCTCTGCTCTCCCCACTGCAGATGCACCCTGGTGCGGCCACTGCAAACAGCTTGACCCCATCTGGACCAAACTGGGCGAGAAGTACCAGGACAGCGCCGATATCGTGGTGGCCAAGATGGACTCCACAGCCAACGAGATGGAGACAGTCAAAGTACACAGCTTCCCCACACTCAAGTTCTTCCCTGCAGGCGACGAGCACAAGGTCAGTCTACTGAAACGAGCTGGAATGTCTGTCAGTGTTAGCAGCCATTTGTAACTGTTGCAGTTGACTCCCAAATGTATATCTTGACATTTTCATTGACATGGGTCAGTTCCTCTGTCCCACACTAGGGGATGGAGTTTGAGGTGAGACGGAGGGGCTCTGCTATATACCCAAATGTGATTATTGCATCACTACAACCCCATTTTGGAATGGCCAAGGTCTAATTCCACTTTTGGATAACATGACAACATATTTTTTTTAATTGGCTCATTTCCCCAACATAGCCAGTGTTAAATTGCCTGGCATTTGAGCACGCGTCTCACACTTGAAAACCAAGCCCTCGCAAGAAATATTGAATCCCCTGTCGGTTAGTAACACGACCCATTCTGGGCTTTGACTCTTTCGGTAAACATCTCAGAAGCATGGCTTTTGGCCACCCACCATCCATCCACCCTACTGAAATATCATCTTTCATTTCACAGCATTATAGGTGGGTGTGCGGTTATTATGGTCAGGTTAAGTAGCTGTCGCACTCACTAGGAGGGTTGATTTAGCAGCGCCAGCCACACATGCAGAAACCCAAGCCTGCTGGCCCTCTGAGTGACCCGGCCATTGTGGTGGTGTTTACCACTTCTACCAAACCCAACCCCTCTTTTTATGGCAGCCCGATAATGCCCTCACCCTCTTGGGATACTCTTGAGACCCTCACCCCAGCTCTTAAAGAGCAGGTTGGCATTTATTGTCATGAGTCTTGTCTTAGAGGCAGAGCTGAGCATTTCCCCTTAGATAGCCAATTGACATTTCAGCTGGCCTATATTAAAAAATATATTTTTAATTTCAGGTTAGGCAATAGGTTTAGCAGTGTGGTTAGGATTTTACCACTTCAGAACAAGATTCAAGATGACTAAATGCACATCTGCTCTTAAAGACCACCCTGGCACTCAACCCCCCCCCCCCCCCCCCCAGAGGCATGCCAACCACCCTGCTGAACTATAGCCCATAGTGGTCAACTACAGAAAGCCTCCTGGAAGAGGTTGGCAGCCTTAATTGGGAGCTTTGTGTTGGGATTCCCCTTGCGAAGAGCCCTGGGGTTTACCCTGACCCTGAGCCATTCCTCCTTGTGACAGAGCCAGAGATGGCTAGGGAAGTAGGCAGCTGCACGAGTAGCCCCAGGCTCCGCCTCTGTTGGCTCGCTATGCTCTGTATTAACGGACTGGCTAAGACTACATGGGTCTGGAGGCAGAGCTCTGCGACTGTCCTCAAGACCGATCTCAAGGGCAGTCCTATAGTAACTGAGAAGGGCCATAAACAACACACCTTTGGCCTTCTCTCATCCATCAATAGTTGTGTATCTCCTCTTGACTGCTCATTGGCACAGATCTGAAGATGTCTGGAGGCATCAAAGGTTTTTGGCTCCAGATTCAAATTAGCACATGTTGTTGAGGGACCCCACAGGCTGATTTGAAAAATTAGACATTTGGATAAGATTTCAGTAGTTATTTGACAAATGGACCACTGGAGTTTCTTGGGGTTTTCTAGCTCCAATTTTGCCCCATTTGATAGTTGGTGGTGCATGCAGTCTGGCTTGGTTAGAGCATTTTCTTCTCATGGAAAAGCAATGGAAATATATCGATTTGAATCGCTATAGAAATTTGATGCATGTGATTTTCTTCCATGCAGGTGGTCGACTACAATGGTGAGAGGACACTGGAGGGCTTCACCAAGTTCCTGGAGAGCGGAGGCAAGGATGGCGGAGCACCGGCTGGAGAGGAAGGGGAGGAGGATGAGGGGATTGATGTAAGTACACCCCTTGGATTGGTATGAAAAACGGTTTGTCTTCATGCTTAAGCAGACACTACAATTATGTTTGCATGACAGATTTGCATTAAACCGCAAGGCATTGCTATACGGTCAAAATGAAATCGTGCAAACTCTTTCAAAGCCCACTCGTTTTACATGCAGTTTTGATCTAAAAACAGCCACCTTTTTCACAATGACTTGTTTTTTACGCGGTCATATGCTGAGTACACACTGAAATGTGAATGTTGCTCAAGGCCGCTTTCAAACGGTCAAAAAATGATGCGTTTGAGTTACAGCCAAACCTTATCCAGTAAGAGTAATGCATTGGTGGACAGGAGAATACAACAATGTTGGAGAAGGTGTAACTTTTGGTGCAACGCATCCTGATCAATTGAATTCTCCCCAGAAACTGGCCCAAGATTTGTGCATGTGCAAGCAAGGTGTCTTTTTTGGGGGGATAGTCAGTATCCTGTAGGTCACCCAGAATAGACCCACAGGACCACCTCTCCTGAAGATTTGGGTCACATGCCTACATACCTTTTTTTAAGTCGATTTAAAAGTCAGGTAGCCTAGTGGTTAGAGTTTTGGGCCAGTAACAAAGGTTGCTAGATCGAATCCCCGAGCTGACAAGGATCTGTTCTGCTCCTGGACAAGGCAGTTAACCCACTGTTCCTAGGCTGTCATTGTAAATAAGAATTTGTTGTTAACTGAGATGCCTAGTTAAATAAAATAAATAGAAGTGAAGCCTACTCTTTGCTTCAGGACAATGCAGAAACCGTTGTAATGGGTATTTGCATGGTTATTTATTTGTCAGTGTTGAAGTCTGGTGTCTTTCCCCATCTCACTTTCCAATCCAACCTGGAGGAAACGGGCTCTAGTGGAGATGTAGGTCAAGCTGACGAAGACTTCCATGAACTCAGTCTTCAAGCACAGCAAGCAGCCAGACAGACACGCTCAATACATGACCCATTAAGGCATAGACAGTCATTAGTCCAGCAGCCCATGTCTGTCATCAATGAAGGAGATGACAAACCTTACCCACTCAAAATCCTGACCTAAGATTGTAATAATTCTGACTAATAGAATTTATACCAGGATATTCCCTAATGCCCAGGTGTATGGGGTAATGCACGAAATGGAGTAAGACATTTTGAGAAATTGAATCATGTCGTCATCCAAGACTTCTTGCACATCTCTCTAATGCTTCTATAAAAAAAAAGCCTGGTGGCTTTTTGAGATGCGGGTGGGGTTTCGCTCCTTCCCTGGCACCGAACTGGGTGCTAAGACCAGGGCCTGTATCCAAAACCCACTGGAGATCCAGCTCAAACTAGTTGAAGGCCCTCATCCCACTACCACACACCCCACCTACCACACTCCCTTCTCAGAAGTCTAATTGCAGACCATTCCCCGACTGCGGTCGCTAATGCCAACTACAGCTGTCGCTGCTGTTTACCAGGCTGTCCCTTGGGACCAGACCTCCTGTCCGAACGTGCAAGTCAATATCCTCAACCCCAACTTCCTCACCCCCACATCCTTCAGTCAAGTGTCCCTCCCCCCGGCAGCTGTGACTGAATGGCCTCTTTGCAAGACCGTCATTTCACATTTCTTTGGTTTGCATACACATATTTAACAGATGTTATAGCGAATGTAGTAAAATGCTTGTTCCTAGCTCCAACAGTGCAGTAAAATCTAACAATACATGCATCTAAAAGGTGAAATAATGTATTTAAGGGATCTATAAATATTAGGACGTGCAATGTCTGAGTCCGAAGTGTTTGATGTTTAGACAACGTGGATAGAATGTGCAGTGCATTCGGAAAGAATTCAGACCCCTTGACTTTTCCACATTTTATGTCACTGCCATATTCTAAAATAGATTACATAATTCCCCCCCTCCCCCCATAATGACAAAGCAAAAAAACAGGTTTCATTAAAAAAATAAACTGAAATCCCATTTATGCAAGTATTCAGACCCTTTACTCAGTTCTTTGTTGAAAAAAAACTAACAATTTAATCCTTTTTAGAATAAGGCTAATGTAACAATCGAGTTAAATGGGTTTGAATACTTTCTGAATGCACTGTGTGTAGATGGATGGATATGTGAAGAATAGTATATGTACAGCACTAGTTAAATAGGATATGCCTTGTCTACAATGCAGTACATACATACGAAGTTAGTAAAACAGTGTGTTATTCATTATTAATGACATACTGTTTGGGTTACCATGCTGTATTTGTTCATGCAGGCTTACAAAAGTGATGAATGGGCATGGAGGGCCTTTCAGTTAAACCTCAGTGCCCCGCACGTCTTGTCCTTACGTTGTTTTCTTATGTACATATGTTTCGCCATAGATGGACATGGGTTTCTCCAGGTCACGTTTTTTTCAACAACCTTTCAAGCATGTCATGTTGCCCATTTTTAAATCAAATAAAAACATTTGAACATATATGGTTTAATGTGTCAGGACAGCCACACAAAATGAGCCGCGTAGTATCCTCCCACCACAACGTTCCGTATAGCATCCAAGCTTTCTACTCCCAAGAACTGCATGCACAGTCAGGGCAGACTCAGAGAGCAGCTTCCTCCAGGCAGGTGTTAAAGACCATCTCCTCTCTCCTCCTCCTAGGATATGGAGGACCTGGACGAACAGGACAGTGATTCTGACACCGACGGTGGCGACCACGACGAGTTATAAGACCCGGCGAAGGAGAGAGGAGAGACGAACCCCCACCCCTTTTACCAACCAACCACCATCACTTCCACCCCTGTTCTGTGAACACTAATACTTCTCCTTTAACTGCTCCTCAGTCAGTCTGTCAGCAGATGTGGCAGGACCCTCGGCCAGCCCCCCTCCTGAAGCCACCTCGACAACCTCTATCCCCTTTCTCCCTCCCGCTGGACCAGATGGACTCGTCTGTCCCCTTGTCGTGGGAACTCAACAGAGCAGAACGGCACCTCGTGGTCTTAACGGCTTTTTTCATTACCAACGTTCCTCATCAGTCAAATGATGGAGTTGTATTGCCAAAATGTTAAATGGCATTAAGATACTGTGCTTGACATATCCAGTTGGAATCACAAATTGGGTTATGTACCTGTCAGTTCTTGTCAAATTACTTTTCCCCCAGTCTGCTTCAGTGTGAGGATGGTACAGTTTTGTGGTGTAGCTGGTTTTTAGGGGTGGGGTGATGGGGGCTGCTTATGTCCTTGTTCCTCTGCTAGGCTTTCTGAGGGCCAGAGGTGTTATATGGTGGGATGTATGGACTCTCAGGGGACTTGGGGCCATCCTATTGTCTTTTTGTAAAGAGTAACAGAATAAAGAAGAAACGTGTTCCGTGTAGCAGAGGCCCCTGGAAAGCAATATATGCATCTGTAGCTGAGACCAATCTTGAGGGTTGCTGTATTCCTCTCTCTCTCTCTCTCTCTCTCTGCCTTCATTCCCTCTAAGTCTGCAAATTATGTTTTTCAGTTCAGTTTCCCTCATTTCAGCATGGCTACTGACTTACTTTTTTTAAAGAAAGAAAAAAGATACTTTGGCATTAGCTTGTTTTATTTAATTGTATTTTCATTCAATATATTTTTTTTAAAACCTGTCATTAAATAATGTGTGTATACCAGTAATGCCCAGCTAAAGTTTTAAGCTGGGGTAGAGTTGGCCCTCTGACTCTGTTTGACCTGGGATTTGTGGGGAGGCCCAGGACGGTTTCTGTTTGTATCACTGTGTTCATAGCCTGGACCCAGATCTGTTTGTGCAGTCTCGCCAACTCCTATAGTCTTGACCAGATGACACACACAGATCTGAGACCAGGCTACTGTGTTTATGCCGTCAGATTCCACATGGTTACTGTATGAGGGGTTGGATACTTAAAAGGAACTGTGTTTTGCGACTCTTTAGCACGGTCTCTGTCCTGGTTGTCTTTGGGGAGGTGGGGAACAGTGCAACAGCCCCACCGTACCTGTACTGCCCCCATCCCTCTGGCTTCGGCTCTAACTGACGCTATTGTCCCCATGGAGATGTTGGTGTACCTGGTGGTGTGTGATTGACTGCATCTGCTTTTTTTCTTCTAAGTCCAGGGACAAGGTTGTGAATGTTTTTGATGTTTGGCTGGGATGGGAGGGTTGAGTAGGGCAGACCGGGGTGAGGTTCAACAGCAGCTGTTCAAGGGGGTGGGGGAAATGACTTGGAAACAAACGCATTCCATCACATTGAATTTGATGTGGAAAAGTGAAAACTGGTGGCCAAATAAATAAAAATATGAAAAAGTAGCTTTTTTTTTTCTTGCACTTTTTAGCACATTGTTTCAATATATCAATACTGTGGAGTTTTAAAGGGAGACTATCCAAACTGGATTGCCTACCATGATAACATACGTATGCCAGTAAATAGTACTTATGCTATTAAGATGGCGCTGACAGACAGGGCAGCGGTGCTTCTAGCTCCCACATCTATTTCGCTACACCCGCAATAACGTATAACCAATAAAAATGGATTTGAAATGGGCTGTAACTAGGGCCCAATGCTTCTAATGGTTATAACACATGGACAGTCAGTACTCTTGTCTGGAACTATGATTCAATGAACAAAGTGCCAATTTTTAAGTCATGCTTACTGGATTAGTCTCTTGCAGTAAATTTCCCACGACAACCAAACTAAAGCCATATTGACTGATTTACACTTCTGTAACGTTAAAGGTATGCATAGTATATGACTGACAGATTAATTTGCTGAAGTCTAATTGAAACGCTTTATCAACATTGCTATTTTCAACAGCCCAGTCATTACACTTGACCCCCCCCCACCCCTTCCATGTCCTGTTTACGAGAAGGTTCTTCCCCTTCAGTGGTGCGTGACCAGTGGCTGTCATGCATCTTGAATGGTGAGCATCTGGGAGCTGGAGGGGTTAAGTTCAAAAGTGTGGGGGGGTGGGTGAAAACAGAAGCTGTGGTTACTGCTACTGTCATGGCTGGCATTATGAGCTGCGTCCAGTGCTTGTGACAGGATGGTAGGAGGGTCCCGCCTCTTAGGGTCACTCATCCAATTCTAGAACTTGACCTGTCAGGTGACTGAATCAAAAATAGCCCTGCAGAGTATATAGCGGTCTATACGCAGGCCCTGGATTTCAGAACAGGACTTGCCCCGCTGTCTGAAACATACAGGACACTCACTGCACCACGAGAGCCGTTGACAAGAGGAAAGGCCTTTTTTGAAGGACATATCTTAATTCAATCATTTCACTGCCTTTTGCTTTATAATTTTACCATTGAAAAAGGCTTGAAGATTTTCAACAGATTTTTTTATTTTTTTCTTTGAGCAAGACTGAACTTTTATAAGGATGAAGTACTACCAGGACCCAGTCTGCCAGTCCATGGGCATCCAGGCTTATGGCCCCAAGGAGTCCAGCAGCTCCTCTTGCGCCCACTCTTCTCCACAGATCAAACCAGTCCGCAGCGTCCACTTCCCCAACGACATTGTGTTCCAGGACTACGTCCGGCAGGGCGAGCTGGACAGGATCGGACTCTTCATCAGAAAGAGGAGGGTCAGCCTGGAAACCATCTACCACTCTGGTGAGTCACCATGAAATCAGAACAACATGAAAACCATTTTAATCCATTCAAGAGTTTGAAGCATCAGAAGTGTCTTCAGACTCTGGTTAGATTTCAACTGGGCTTAACAGTTCCAAAAACTTGATAATTTATAATCCCTCTGGTATTGATGCAATGACTTGTCTCTGTGGCACGTGCAGTACTGGAATAATACCTCAGTATAAACTGATCATTGAGTGTTCCTTTCAATGTCCCTAAAATGAACCTGTACAGATGCTATTTGCCGTCCATTCCTATCGACCGCTCTGCAGGTATGGCAGCGATCCATGAGGCTGTCCTCTCTGGGAACCTGGAATGTGTGAAGCTGCTGGTGAAGCACGGAGCAGACGTCCACCAGAGAGACGAGGAGGGCTGGACACCTCTCCACATGGCCTGCAGTGACGGATTCCCTGACATTGCCAAGTGAGTCAACGCACCTAGCATACCCACAACATCTACAGTCACTAGCTTTTAGTTTTTTATCCACACACATTAAGATAGGTCAGTGGTCTCTCGCACAAGTGGGACTTGAGCCGATGTACTGTTAACATCAACTTGAAGCCTTGACTGCTGACTAACTCGTATTTATGCTGCTGTCCATACCATGTCAATGCAGCATCCCTGAAGTTCAGGAATTCAATGCACTTCAGGATAGAGGAAGATTCCGATTTTGAATGTCACTAAGCTGCAGCTCACACTGCCGGTTTACAGTGTCAAGTGCTTGCAAGGAAGATGAACCAAAACACGCTCTGGCTGAATTTTGAGTAGCACTCATACGCCAATAGCAGTAAGCTACACTGAGGATCCGCCACATTCCTCTAACCCTCTGTAGAATCTCACGGTTCACTATCTCTGCGCGGAACATACCATTTGGATACTTTCTTTGACTGAATGCTTTTTTCCCCCTGCTTCTCCCACTAGGTACCTGCTTTCTATTGGCGCAGACCCTCAGGCGGAGAACGAGTGTGGGGAGACACCTGCCGATCTCATCGACCCAGAGTGCACCGGGGTTCGTGAGCTGCAGGGGCTGCTTGGGGTGGAGGATGACGGAGCTCTCATCTAACCTTAAAACGTCACTGAAACTTCAGTCACCTTCCTCGCCCAGGCCTCCCGGTTGACCCTCCCCAATGGAATGAAATGGGCAGATCAGCAGAACATCGTCATTCTGTGCCCTCATTGTAGACGTCCTGGAGACATATCTGGTCTGGTGGGAGGAAGGCTGCCAGCCAACAGTAGATGGTTGCCTTTGAGAGTGAACTGAACTGTTGCTGGAAAGGGGCTCCTCCCAGGCAATCTCAGCAGGCATCGCTTTGTAATGCTGTTTGCAGGTGAAGAAGTTTGAGCTTTTGTACTTTTTTTTTTATAGAGGGTGAACAGCACAGGAATGAATTAGATAACAGTATGGTAATGAGCTTTTCTAATTACTTTATAGTTGATGTGTGAAAGCTTTTTTGGAAGTTGTGAAACATGGATCTGTGGTTGTCCTCTGACTCGTAGGGCCACTCTAAATTGGGGCACTTACTGCCCACCGCAGTAAACCAATGTGATAGGTCAACTCTACCTACTGACAGCATTTATAGTTCAAGATTTGTCATTTACACCCTACAGCTTTTCAATTTGAAACAAAGACCCTGCATACTGTATGTACTCTAAAATGTACCACATGAATGTTGTTAGTCTAACGCTTTACCTCTATACTTTTTTTTTATTCTATACTTTTGCAAACACCACTGGAATGGCTAATTGTGTGTTTACAATTGCTTTTACAATCATTTGTAACAAACTGTGTGCAATCAATTGTGGTTACACCGCTTTGTAAATAATTGCCTTTTTATACATTTTTTCATTAAAATAGTTTCATACAAAAACAACTTAGTGGTGATCTATTTGGTCTTCATCAACTTGACAAAACTGTTTGAAGGGAAAGAAAATAAATTATTTTGACTTTAATTTCAAACTACAGTAACCAATCTTGGTTCCAATTAACCTTGGTGGACTGAGAAGCATTTCCAACATTGAAGCAAGGTTCAGTTCCCGGTAGGCTTTCCAAGTAAGATGGCTCTGGCCGGGGATCAACTTAATGCTTGTTAATTGGACCAGCTCTCTGCAGGAAGGTGATTATACATGCCTCTGTACAGTATTGGCTGAGGTGCTGGTTTCTGATGGATTAAGAGAGACGAGTTTGGAAAAGGGCGGCTGAGGAAATCTAAAGCCAAGTTAGGGTTGTGCTTTAGCCACAAGAAAATACCCATCAGTATTAAGAGTGGAAGTTTCCCCGTACACCACGTCTAGCATCAAACCCCTAACATATTAGTGGGCTGTATGTAGCTGATACTGTTGTGTCAAGTACTATGTACTTTGGGTGGGGCTCCACTTTTGGTTTGTTCTGTGTGGTCCTGACTGTCAAAACATTAGGAACACCTTATTAATATTGAGTTTGCCCTCAAATGCTTAAATTTGTCAGGCATGGACTCCACAGGGATGCTGGCCTACATTGACTCCCACAGTTGTCAAGTTGGCTGGATGTCCTATGAGAGGTGGACCATTCTTGATACACACGGGAAACTACTGAGCGTAAACTCAGCAGCACTGCAGTTGACACGCTTAGACATCCTTTAACCTGTTCTCCTCCCCTTCATCTACTCTGATTGAAGTGGATTTAACAAGTGACATCAGTGAGGGATCAAAGCTTTCACCTGGTCAGTCTGTCATGGAAGGAGCAGGTGTTCCTAATGTTTTGTACACTGTAAATCTCAGGGGTTATTGATACCAATTCAATGAATTTGCATTGATGAATCATTGGTTAGCTTGTTAAAGAGGAGAGTTACTCTCATTCAATGTAAATCCTGAGTTTGAGAAAACCACTATATGAAATGTAAATCGGTAGCAGCTCAAGCTTAAATCCTAATCACATATTTATTCACATTCATTGTTATTCACACACCCCTCCACAGAATACAAACTTTGACAGCCTCAGAAAAGTAGCTGGAAATGTACAACAAGAAACAGAAGCATATGTATTCCGAAACACTACAATCCTCTGTGACACGTCAGTCTTTGAAAGGCATTCAAGTGACGTTCTCCGGATGAGCTCATTCTTTGAACTTCCACTCCTGGCGACACATGGGGCACTGCTGCTGGACCTGCTGGGAGTTGAGCCATTTGAGGATGCAGTGCATGTGGAAGCAGTGGGAGCACTGACCCCAGACCAATGGGCAGTCATCTCCAGGAACCTTACCTGGAAAGTAGACATTGTTGCTGAAAGGTCTCCCCTCAATGGAGGATAAGTGTCCACGCTGTCACAATGTTGAACACGTCATGATATCAAAGGACAATTTATGCATAACCGTTAAGATATGAAGGAATCGATAGACATACAGTGCATTCGGAAAGTATTCAGACCCCTTGACTACACACAAAACCACATAATGACAAAGCAAAAACAGCTTATGCATTTTTGCTAATTTATTTAAAAAATTTAAACGGAAATATCACATTGACATAAGTATTCAGACACTTTACTCAGTACTTTGTTGAAGCACCTTTGGCGGCAATTACAGCCCCGAGTCTTCTTGGGTTTGATGCTACAAGCTTGGCACACCTTTATTTGGGGAGTTTCTCCATTCTTCTCTGCAGATCGTCTCAAGCTCTGTCAGGTTGGATGGGGAGCATTGCTGCACAGCTATTTTCAGGTCTCTCCAGAGATGTTCAAGTCCGGGTTCTGGCTGGGCCACTCAAGGACACTCAAGAGATTTGTCCCACTCCTGTTGGAAGGTGAACCTTCGCCCCGGTCTGAGGTCCTGAGCACTCTGGAGCAGGTTTTCATCACGGATCTCTCTGTACTTTGCTACATTCATATTTGCCTCGATCCTGACTAGTCTCCCAGTCCCTGCCGCTGAAAAACATCCCCACCGCATGATGCTGCCACCACCATGCTTCACAGTATGGATGGTGCCAGGTTTCCTCCAGACGTGGCGCTTGGCATTCAGGCTAAAGAGCTCAATCTTTGTTTCATCTGACCAGAGAATCTGGTTCCCCACAGTCAGAGTCCTTTAGGTGCCTTTTGGCAAATTCCAAGCGTGCTGTCATGTGCCTTTTACTGAGGAGTGGCTCCAGTCTGGCCACTACCATAAAGGCCTGATTGGTGGAATGCTGCAGAAATGGTTGTCCTGTCTCCATAGAAGAACTCTAGAACTCTGTCAGAGTGACTATCGGGTTCTTGGTCACCTCCCTGACCAAGGCCCCTCTCCCCTGATTGCTCAGTTTGGCCGGGCGGCCAGCTCTAGGAAGAGTCTTGGTGGTTCCAAACTTTTTCCATTCAAGAATGATGGAGTCCACTGTGTTGTTGGGGACGTTCAATGCTGCAGACAATTTTTGGTACCCTTCCCCAGATCTGTGCCTCGACACAATCCTGTCTCGGAGCTATACGGACAATTCCTTCGACCTCATGGCTTGGTTTTTGCTCTGACATGCACTGTCAACTGTGGGACCTTATATGGACAGGCGTGTGCCTTTCCAAACCATGTACAATCAATTGAATTTAGCACAGGTGGACACCTGAGCTAAATTTCGAGTCTCATAGCAAAGGGTCTGAATACTTATGTAAATAAGGCATTCGTTTTTTTATACCTGTTTTCACTTTGTCATTATGGGGTATTGTGTGTAGATTGGTGAGGATCTTTTTTGACATGTTTTTATCAATTTTAGAATAAGGCTGTAATTTACCAAAATATGGAAAAAGTCAACGGGTCTGGAAACTTCACGAATGCAATGTACATGCACTAAGAAGCATATTGAGTTTGTGCATACATTCATTTCATGGAGTTGGTCAAATGATGAGACATGTCGAATAACTCAGTTGTTAGTTAGTAAGCAGCTTTTTATATAAACTCACAATCTGGGCAGCAGCCATTAAAAGACATTCTGCAGATCCCACAGTTCTCATCATTGGCCATCCACAGCCAGGATGCCACGCCGTTCCACTGCTTGATTTTAACCTTCATCTCCCGTGTACCTGATAGGCACACGTTGTATGAATGTTCAAGGTGGCTAACTACTAACGTTAGCTTAGTAGCTAGCTAGCGAGCAATACACAGTAGTTAACGTAATCTTTGCTCGTCTAGAAAGCTGGTGCACCACATGATGTTACTTCGCTGTTGACATTTGTAATAACTAGCTAGTAAGTAACATGGCAAATGTATTGCAATTCTAAAATCCTACCTTGGATTTTAAAATGAAGACACAAAACATTTCCTGAGAGTTCCGACACATTTAACGTCACATCCTCGAATCGGGGAAAATATCGCCACCCATGCCTGTGGAGGATAAAAATAGGTATTTCAAAAGAGATACAATACTGCCATCCAGAGAGGTGTGTATTTGTTAATTGAACCTTTATTTAACTAGTCAAATCAGTTAAGAACAAATTATTATGTACAATGACAGCCTAACCCGGACGACGCTGGGCTAATTGTGCGCCGCCCTATGGGACTCCCAATCACGGCCGGTTGTGATACAGCCTGGAATCGAACCAGGGTATGTAGTGACGCCTCTAGCACTGATGTGCAGTTCCTTAGACACCTGCGCCACTCGGGAGCCTGTCTCGTATTTCCTTTGGTTTATTTGCAACGGTACCTTTGTGATTGCAATGCTGGATAGAGGCACTAGACAGCAGCAGAGAGGACGTTGGTGGTGAAAGAAGCGCAAAATCCAACGGAAATGGTTGTAAGAATACACTCACGTCACTTACTACAATTATTTTTAAGCCCACTCACGTTACTCAAGCTATTCGCCATTGATCAGCACCGAGGAAAGCGGCTAGATTTTGCTACCAAAAGCGTCATTCTTAAAGTAAATTTTCCATTTATTTGTTGATCTTTAATACGACAAGTGCCACCATGGCTGATAAGATGGATATGTCTTTGGATGACATTATCCAACAAAGTAAGAAAGGCGGAGGTGGCCGCGGAAATCGAGGAGGCCGCAGCCGAGGATCATCGGGTCGAGGTGGGAGTGGAGGCCGACCCGGTGGAGCTGCCTCTGGAGGCCGGACCGGCGGATCCGGGCCCATGAGGAGTCGACAGAACTTCAGTGGAGACAGAAGCGACAGCAGACCCACGCCATACAGCAGGGTAGGAACACGGAGGATCACAGAAAAAGGAGGAATGGCAGAGGCGACGACGACGAATGTTAAATAGTTTAGCTGATCTTGTTAAATGTGCTGCGACACGTACCAGGTAGTTCACAAAGTTGCTGATGGACGTGGATTTATCAATGGGAAGTGCGCTATAGGGCACAACTCAAAGAAGAAACCACTGTTCGGAAACGTGTATTCCTTTAATGACGTACAACGTCGTGTTTGTGGGCCCATGGTCTACATTGCATTTCCCCGCTTCAGGTCAAACAGTTACTAGCTAGCACTATTGAATTTTACTGGTCATGTCCCACGTTTCTGGGAGTGAACGTTAACTAGCTAGCTAACATGTTCACCCTCGTGGGCCGCTTCAAAACGGAGCTGATCCGCATTCATAAACTAGCTAGTTAACACTTGTTTGTGTAGTGTGAATGTGAGCTGCTCCAGATATTCACATTTGGTCTGTAAAACATGTACCTCGTGGGTTTTTTAGTAGTCCACAAATTCTTAATTTGTCGACTGGCGCATCGTTGGCCCTAAATTAAGTTCCAGATTAGTCTAATTATCAAAAATTTGACTGTTTTTATGCAACGAAGCTAACAAAATGGCGACACTCAAAATGGATGTTCAGTCAACTGAGTTTTTTTTTTTCTTTGTTTCATATTTTGATCCAGACTGCAAAGCACCCCAAAGAACTTTATTGAACTTTCCATGGTCGGTTAAGGGAGCATGTCGAAATGACTTTCACAACTTTTGAATTAAGGATTTTTCTTTGGATGGACTTTTTCTACACTTGGAGTTGAAGCAGAATCTGGATGCTGTCCTTGCCATCGAGCTCAAGTCAGTTTTTTTCCCCTGCACTGCCATTCTAATTACCTACACATTCTTCAAACCACCTGTAGGGCAGGAGCCATTTTGAGTTGGAAGTCCTGCCATCTGTCCTACTAGCTTAGTTTTGGTTCTTTCCTATATTAATATAATTGTTTTTATTAAATCATGTGTGCTGTTACACTGACCATGAATCCACCATAGACCAATGTGTCTAATGGTAGTAATGAAGCAAGATTCCCCTGCCTGCCTAAGCAACTGACTCAAATGTGCTCAGTCTGATCAGCAGGAGCAGGGGAACCAGAAGTCAGCAGCTGCATTTTTCTCATTGTACCTTTACAGCCCAGAGAGCTGCCGGACAAATGGCAACACGACATGTTCGAAGGTGGCTTCGGCAGTAATGCTGGCGGTGGTGGGGGAGCAGGAGGTGGCGGTGTGGAGACTGGTGGCAAGCTTCTTGTCTCAAACCTTGACTTCGGTGTGTCTGACGCTGATATCCAGGTAATTTCTACAGTCAATTGCTACAAAGATGTCGGGCCTTTTCGCCAAACTGTTTTGACGTTATACATGAATTGTACCGGTCATGTTTCTTAATGCCTTTGTAATGTTTTTTCCAGGAGTTGTTTGCGGAATTCGGTACGTTGAAGAAAGCGGCTGTGCACTATGACCGGTCTGGCCGCAGCCAGGGAACTGCTGACGTCCACTTTGAGAGGAGGGCTGATGCACTCAAAGCCATGAAACAGTACAACAATGTACCACTTGATGGTGAGCTTTAATTTGAATTAGTTGATTGCTATTATTTTGAAGCTTGTAGTAATTGAGTAACTCTTCTGAACAAAGATGCCTAATCTTGTTTTCCTTTTGCTCACAGGCCGCGCCATGAGCATTCAGCACGTCACGTCACAAATTCGAGACGATAACCAGAGACGACCATCACAGAGGTATGTGGTTCTATAAGCTTTCTTTATTTTGTCATGTATGATATGTGATATATATTTAAATCTAGTTAATCCCAGTTGTAGCTCATTGATTGTCTTTGAATCTGTTTGCAGTTCAAACGGAGGCAGTGGTGGATTCAACAGAGACAGAATTGGACGCCCCAATTTCTCAGACAGACGGGGAGGTGGAGACAGGCGGGCCGGCAGAGGCTCCAGGGGGAGGGGTAGAGGCGGACGTGGTGGTGGAGGCAAACCGCAGCAGTTGTCTGCTGAAGAGCTGGATGCCCAGTTGGATGCTTACAATGCTAAGGTACGTCTTTTTTAAATGTTATTTAACTAGGCAAGTCAGTTAAGGACAAATTCTTATTTACATTGACAAAGGCAGGAAAGTATAGAAATATAAATTCTTCAATGTAAGTGGCTTGAGCTTTGTAGCTGGAATACAGTCCTAATTTTCACTTGCTTTTTATTGCAGATGGAGACCAGTTAGAATTCCCAGAAGCACTCATTTGAATCCCTCATCTTCATCCTGTCGGATCTGAAGCTTGATATTGTGGACTTGGACCTGAAATGGACCAGATCTTTTACACTTACTGTTATTTGGCATCATTTTAATGTGTGGCTGGATCTTGCTTTACTCCCTTTTTAATATTATGAACACTTTTTGTACCGTTTTGGGACAATTGTAGGTTTTTGAGGGGGAGATTTTTTTTTGGCCCTTTGCCTCCCCTTCTCCTTGTGCATAGTTGTAATAAACCTACAAAACAAAATGTTCCAGTTCATCTGCCTCTTGTTGAAGGTCTGTACAACACTATGGGCTGGTTTCCCACACATTAAGTTTAGTCATGGGCTAAAACTATTTTGGTGTATGTTCTCCAAAGAGCTTATGTTAGTCCTGGACTATGCTTTATGTGTCCAGGAAACCGGTCCTAAAAGCCTATGGTCAATATGACGTCTGCATTGGCCGTGCATCATTTATGGTGATACAGCCTCTGCAGAAGTTGGGGCATTCATACTACTTGTGCTTTGTGGCGCAGACCACTTGTGAAGTGAGTTTATTTTTTTTTACAGGACCTTCCGCCCTCAACCAATCATGTCAAATAGGAGTTGTATGGAGCCCTCCGCATTTTTACTCAATTTGAGGAGGATGGTGATGTG
Organism: Oncorhynchus mykiss; assembly: GCF_057628025.1. Taxonomy (NCBI): domain Eukaryota; kingdom Metazoa; phylum Chordata; class Actinopteri; order Salmoniformes; family Salmonidae; genus Oncorhynchus; species Oncorhynchus mykiss. The sequence goes on along the minus strand of NC_143038.1, from coordinate 10,454,985 downwards.
GTGTGGAGCTCAATTTGGCCTCCGCGTGCCTCTGGAGGCTCCAATTATGTCACACCATCCACATGGTGCCTCAGACCACATTTTCACCTCAAGCATTAATTGGCTTTTAGACCTCAAGGGGTATTGTGGAAATGATTGAATTTCCAATGGTAGTTTACTACTGCTATATCAAATGCTTGTAAAAAGCTAAAGCCATTTATAACATGTGCAACACTTGTGAGATTGTCAAACACAATGTGTAATAACTTTTCATACTATTGTGGTTACTAAAATGTAAGGTATTATATTAATTTTCAAACTAACATCACTGACCTGTTCGATTATTATTTGAAATGGTCAAAGAACTAGACGGACCAGTTGATTAGTCTTCTGTTAGCAATGAAGGATGGGGACCTAATAATATATAATTTTAACTATTAAAATGAAGTGTTAAATACACTAGCACTACTTGTTAAAGACTTCAAACTAGCCCCACCTAAAATCAATTCAGTGCGCGCGGCACCAGCAATTGCACGCCACCTGCATTGAGCGTGCGCGCCGCGGCATAGTTCCCGGAAACGAGTTGTATGGGGCGGCGCCGTTCCTTGTTCGCCATACTTGCACAGAGCAGAGCGACAGAAGCACTTATTCTTCAAGCGCCTGGGGAAAAAGCAGCAGGAAAACGGTAAAGACATGCTTTCACAACCTATACAGTAGTTACCAATCAAGCATATGACGGTTCATTATGTTTTAGTCTTACTTTGTATCTGGTGTCATTTCCTCCCAACTTTGCTAGCAATTTGCTGAGTTGTGCTAGCATGTCAACCACGGTAACGTTAGCCTGCCAACGTATCTACATACTTCACACCCTGGCTGCAGCAGTGCCCATTTGTCGCCAGGGAAACGTGAAATAAACGTTGGTCTACTGTTAAGTTCCACTGCAGCAGAGCAAAATATTATGTAAAAGCGTAGTTTAGTTTAATTGGGTGGCAGGTAGCTAGGGAGTCCAACACCCATGTTGCTAATTAGCCAGCTAGCAATCCTCGTGCAGCTTGATGACTTGCGGCAGTGTCTAGCCGGTCAGAGACAGTTAACACATTAGCTAGCTGGCTGTCTTTGACGTTTGGTTACTTTGTCGCCCAAAACAGTGCTAAATTCGACGATTAGGCAACCTTTGTTCTTAGCTAGTTTAACACATGTTTAGCTTATTATTTAGCTATTCGTTGGGATACTCCCAAGTCGGCACCTGTCCCTGTCAGTAACTACAGTAACCGGGCAATCTTTCTTTGCAGCAAGCTAACGCTAAAGCTCAAGCTATTTAGCCACCTACAGACAACAAAAGAATGGAAATGAGATTTCTTTGTTAGCTGTTTATCTTCCAGGAAGTAACACAGGTGCATAACGCGATGTTGATAAGATAACAATTGTATTTACGTACTATATTGATATGTAGTGCACACTGCATACCCAGTTTCATTGCAGCACAAATTATAATTTTACAGCTGGTGGCTGTGTATAGTATTGTCAGTGATTGCACAGGGGAAGGAGACTGTTCTGCACCTGTGCAGAGTACAATACATTTTGTTCGCAAGTTTGAATGAATTATTATTCATTATTTCAATTATAATCAATTTCATCCATTGATGTTTATTGGTGCAAATTCTAGTTGGTGAATGTGAGAAAGGAAATTCTTTAATGTAGTTAGATTTGAGTTTCTTCTGTCAACCTGAATTTTAAGTACCACATTCTGTCTGCTAGAAAGATTTGACATCTTCATCTCAGACTGGGCGGGGTGTTGTGGACCCTTCAGACTGGAAGCCAGGATAACATTGATTGAGCCCTGTACAGTGGAACATCACGGCTCATTAAATAGAGCATCCATAAAGTTAGCATTTACTTGGAAATTGCTTTAAATTCTCATTATTTGTCAATGAATAAACACTGCTGTTCAACAGTTTGCGGTCACTTAGAAATGTCCTTGTTTTTGAAATATATATTTTTTTGTCCATTTAAAATAGCATCAAATTGACCAGAAATACAATGTAGACATTGTAATGTTAGAAATGACTATTGTAGCTGGAAATGGCAGATTTGTAATGAAATATCTACATAGGCATACAGAGTCCCATTATCAGCAACCATAACTCCTATGTTCCAATGGCACGTTGTACTAGCTAATCCAAGGTTATCATTTTAAAAGGCGAATTGATCATTAGAAAACCCCAATTGCAATTATATTAGCACATCTGAAAACTGTTGTCCTGATTTAAAGAAACAATAAAACTGGCCTTTAGACTAGTTGAGTATCTGGAGCATCAGCATTTGTGGGTTTGATTTACAGGCTCAAAATGGCCAGAAACAAATAACTTTCTTCTGAAACTCGTCTGTCTATTCTTGTTCTGAGAAATTAAGGCTATTGCCAAGAAGATGCTGTGTACTACTCTCTTCACAGAACAGCGCAAACTGTCTCTAACCAGAATAGAAAAGGGGATTGGGAGGCCCCGGTGCACAACTGAGCGACTCCGGAATGCTGGCCTTCTAGACAGAGTTCCTCTGTCCAGTGTCTGTGTTCTTTTGCCCATCTTAATCTTTTCTTTTTATTGGCGGTAAGTATCTGGTATCTGGTGTGACCACCATTTGTTTCATGCAGTTCGACACATCTCCTTCGCTTAGAGTTGATCAGGCTGTTTGTTGATTGTTGCCCCGCTCCTCTTCAATGGCTGTGTGAAGTTGCTGGTTATTGGCAGGAGCTGGACACGCTGTCGTAAATGCCGATCCAGAGCATCCCAAACATGCTCAATGGGTGACATGTCTGGTAAATATACAGGCATGTCTGGTAAATATGAATGGCACGACAATGGGCCTCAGGATCTCGTCACGGTATTTCTGTGCATTCAAATTGCCATCGATAAAATACAATTGTGTTCGTTGTCCGTGGCTTATGCCTGCCCACCATGGGGCACTCTGTTCACAACATTTACATCAGTAAACTGCTCGCCCACACAACGCCATCTGCCCGGTACAGTTGAAATCGGGATTCATCCTTGAAGAGCACACTTCGATGGCCACTGGCACGCTAGAGAAGTTGAGCGTTTTCCCACTGAAGCCGGTCACAACGCCGTATTGCAGTCCGGTCAAGCCCCTGGTGAGGACGACGAGCACGCAGATGAGCTTTCCTGAGACGGTTTCTGACAGTTAATGCAGACATTCTTCACTTGTGCAAACCCACAGTTTCATTAGCTGTCCGGGTGGCTCGTCTCGGACCATCCCGCAGGCGAAGAAGCCGTAAGTGGAGGTCCTGGGCTGGCGTGGGTACACGTGGTCTGCGTTTGTGAGGCCGGTTGGACGTACTGCCAAACAACGTTGGGGGCGGCTTATGATAATTGAATGTCTATTTCTCTTATCTGGCAACAGCTCTGTTGGACAATCCTGCAGTCAGCATGCCAATTGCACGCTCCCTCAACTTGAGACATCTGTGTTGTGACAACACTGCACATTTTAGGTGCCTTTTATTGCCCCTAGCACAATGAGAGATGTTTTGTGAGCAGTTGTTTCCAAGGCAAACTAGCCTTTTGTGAAATAGGCTACAGTTTTCATGTTACAAACTCTCACAGTAATCTAACATCAAATAGATTGTTAATATAGATGCGTCGAAGGGCTTTTTTTTAAATACAAAAGTAGAATGCATTCGTCCAATTAGTTGGAGTGTTTGCCGTCAAGGTTCCAAGTTGTCGTCACGATGAGATGACACGCCTTTCATATTAGGCCGGAATCATACTTGCAGATTCGGGCGGTTTGCCTCGCCGTCGTACCGGCCCTTTAGCCTCTTCTAACAGCTTGTTGTTTTGCTCTTGTATATGGGCGGTGGTAAAGTACTGGCATTAGGTCAATGGTGGAACTATGACGCTGTCACACAGAGGGTGGGCTTCTGTGAAACTCTTGAGGCCAGCTCACATAAACACATTAGAAACAACTCTAAATTCAGTACACGGTTTCCGTTAGGAAAGTGTATTTTGATTTACTGGACCCATATGCATCGGATGCGTAACCTAATTAGCGCGTCCACCCACATAACTCAGTAAGACACAAATCCCGTTTAGGTTATGGTAATTCATTTGAACAGAAAATGTCAATGAACCTTTTTGACCGATAAGCGTGACCAGTAAAATGTATTTAAATTGACTGGTATTTCCATCAATGAATAGGCTAAAAAGCATTATTTCGCAATGGGATTTTATTTCCTCCTTCTGGGCAATTGGCCAGTGCCAATTGTATTCATTGGCTTTTCAAAGAAAACATGTATTTCCCAAAAGCTGGAAACCCTGACGCAGCAGTACTTATTTTTTTCCCATTTTTCTTTTGTTTTATGGTGTATTTTTTGTCCTTATCTTTGTTCCCCTGTAGATTGGCTTTAGTGAGGGATTAGTTTCCTAATACTTGTACTATGCACTGTACACCATACAAAACTCCAAAACGAACTGCATCATTCTTTCTCCCTGCTCCATTTTCCTCCAAATCAAAGTCCCACACCAGGCTGCTAGTCAGATTTTTAAGTCTTACACTCTTTGATTAACAAGGATACAGGTGTGTATTTAACTCTTAAAACTAAACGCCAACATTGAAATACTTTCCCTCTCCCAAGCCCCAGCAAAGAATGATAGGTCACCAACATCAAGTGGAAAATAACTTTATTAGCCTAAAACACATGGTCGTTGATGGAACTGAAGCTCCATTCCGAGCACTGGCTCTGCAGTAGTAGTGGCAGACACAGACAGAGGATTCATGATTAAGCTATTGTGGGAGAGAACGCCTTATTGGGAATGTTGGACTCTTCTTGGCATAAACACAACTCTTCCTGCTTTTGTGAGCCCCTCCAGTTGTCGTGACTCGAGTATTTTGAGGAGAGGCCTCTCATTCCAATTATAACCCCTGGATAGCAATGACGCATCTGGAGTGTGTTTTATTGGCCATCTTGTTTGTTGTGAATGCCATTAGGCTTGCTGTCAAACAGTTTTTAGTTGGCATCAAATGAAGTCGGCATGAGTTCAAAGGACAGAGGTGGACAGGTTGAGTTTTGAGAAGCAATTTCAAGAACCGTTTCATTCAGATTTTACTTGAGGAAAGCCCCACAAATTAAGCCTGGAAGTTGTCCCAGATCCAAACATAAGTTTTGTCATTACAACCACCTTAGGAGTTGGCCATTACAGATCTGGGGCAAACAGGCAACAACAACATCTAAGGACCTTGTTCATTGATTGCATTGATCTAAAGAATGTAGCCTACATGTGGTCTATTTTAGGAGCATGTGAATTCTGTATGTCAACATCGTTTTGACCACATCTGTCAGCGTAGTTGAACTCACTTGATACAGTGACGTCTTGCTTTCATTATTTAACATATGACAGTCGGTGTAAGTAGATTGGTGTGAGCTTGTTTTGATAAGTCAGGCTAAGAGGCCCCTGGAGACTAGAGGTCGACAGATTAATCGGAATGGCCGATTTAATTAGGGCCGAGTTCAAGTTTTCATAACAATCGAAAATCGGTATTTTTGGGCGCCGATTTGACGTTTTTATTTATTTATTATACCTTTATTTAACTAGGCAAGTCAGTTAAGAACATATTCTTATTTTCAATGACGGCCTAGGAACGGTGAGTTAACTGCCTCGTTCAGGGCAGAATGACAGATTTTCACCTTGTCAGCTCGGGGGATCCAATCTTGCAACCTTACAGTTAACTAGTCCAACGCTATAACGACCTGCCTCTCTCTCGTTGCACCCCACACGGAGACTGCCTGTTACGTGAATGCAGTAAGCCAAGGTAAGTTGCTAGCTAGCATTAAACTTATCTTATAAAAAACAATCAATCATAATCACTAGTTAACTACACATGGTTGATGATATTACTAGATATTATCTAGCGTGTCCTGCGTTGCATATAATCTGACTGAGCAAGCATACAAGTATCTAAGTATCTGACTGAGCGATGGTAGGAAGAAGCAGGCGCGTAAACATTAATTCAAACAGCACTTTCGTGTGTTTTGCCAGCAGCTCTTCGTTGTGTGTCAAGCATTGCGCTGTTTATGACTTCAAGCCTACCAACTCCCGAGATGAGGCTGGTGTAACCGAAGTGAAATGGCTAGCTAGTTAGCGCACGCTAATAGCGTTTCAAACGGCACTCGTTCTGAGCCTTCTAGTAGTTGTTCCCCTTGCTCTGCATGGGTAACGCTGATTCGATGGTGGCTGTTGTCGTTGTGTTGCTGGTTCGAGCCCAGGGAGGAGAGGGACGGAAGCTATACTGTTACACTGGCAATACTAAAGTGCCTATAAGAACATCCAATAGTCAAAGGTTAGTGAAATACAAATGGTATAGAGGGAAATAGTCCTATAATTCCTATAATAACTACAACCTAAAACTTCTTACCTGGGAATATTGAAAACTCATGTTAAAAGGAACCACCAGCTTTCATTTGTTCTCATGTTCTGGGCAAGGAACTGAAACATTAGCTTTCTTACATGGCACATATTGCACTTTTACTTTCTTCTCCAACACTTTGTTTTTGCATTATTTAAACCAAATTGAACATTCATTATTTACTTGAGGCTAAATTGATTTTATTGATCTATTATATAAAGTTAAAATAATTCAGTATTGTTGTAATTGTCATTATTAGAAAAGAAGAAAAAAAATAGTCCGATCAATCGGTATCGGCTTTTTTGGTCCTCCAATAATCGGTATCGGCGTTGAAAAATCATAATCGGTCGACCTCTACTGGAGACCAATGGTTCTGAGAAACTGACTGTGTTTGATTGGTCTGTATTTAGAACAACCCCTCTGGTGGTTCCCTTAACCTTTCTGATCTCCCCATCCCGGATCCGGGTTCGTGAATACAGACTCAAGCTCATTACCATAACGCAACGTTAACTATTCATGAAAATCGCAAATGAAATGAAATAAATATGCTAGCTCTCAAGCTTAGCCTTTTGTTAACAACACTGTCATCTCAGATTTTCAAAATATGCTTCTCAACCATTGCAAAACAAGCATTTGTGTAACAGTATTGATGGCTAACGTAGCATTTAGCATTAGCATTCAGCTGGCAACATTTACACAAAAAAACAGAAAAGCATTCAAAAAAATCATTTACCTTTGAAGAACTTCAGATGTTTTCAATGAGGAGACTCTCAGATAGCAAATGTTCAGTTTTTCCTGAAAGATTATTTGTTTAGGACAAATCGCTCCGTTTTCTGCGTCACGTTTAGCTATGAAAAAACCCCTGTATCCAGGATTGTGTAAATCTATCAGCAAGCTCATTAGCATAACACAACGTTAACTATTTATGAAAATCGCAAATGAAATGAAATAAATATGCCATCTCTCAAGCTTAGCCTTTTGTAAACAACACTGTCATCTCAGATTTTCAAAATATGCTTCTCAACCATAGGAAAACAATAATTTGTGTAAAAGTAGCTAGCTAGAGTTAGCATTTCGCGTTAGCATTTAGCGTTAGCATTAGCGTTAGCATCCAGCACGCAACATTAACGAAAACATAAAAGCCTTCAAATAAAATCATTTACCTTTGAAGAACTTCTGATGTTTTCAATGAGGATACTCTCAGTTAGATAGCAGATGCTCAGTTTTTCCAAAAAGATTCCTTGTGTATTAGAAATAGCTCCGTTTTATACATCACATTTGGCTACCAAAAAAAATCCATAAATTCAGTCCTCAAAACGCAAACTTTTTTCCAAATTAACTCCATAATATCGACTGAAAACATGGCAAACGTTGTTTAGAATCAATCCTCAAGGTGTTTTTCACATATCTCTTCATTGATACATCGTTCTTGGAAACATGCTTTCTCTCCTGAATCCCAGGAGAAAATGCCTGCACCTGAAGATTACGCACAAATTTAGACAAAGGACACCGGGCGGACCTCTGGAAAATGTAGTCTCTTATGGCCAATCTTCCAATGATATGCCTACAAATACGTCACAATGCTGCTAAGACCTTGGGCGAACGACAGAAAGTGTAGGCTCATTCCTTGCGCAATCACAGCCATATAAGGAGAGAATGGAAAACAGAGCTTCAGAAATTCTGCTAATTCCTGGGTGATGCATCATCTTGGTTTCGCCTGTAGAATGAGTTCTGGGGCACTTACAGACAAAATCTTTGCAGATTCTGAAACTTCAGAGTGTTTTCTTTCCAAAACTGTCAAGAATATGCATAGTCGAGCATCTTTTCGTGACAAAATATCGCGCTTAAAACGGGAACGTTTTTTATCCAAAAATGAAATAGCGCCCCTAGAGCTCTAAGAGGTTTTAATGCTAAGGAACACAGCCCCTGCTCCTCTGACTTCAATCGTGTGTGTGTTAGGGGCCCGTGTCATGCGACTTTTCACACATGACCTCATTCGATGGTGATGGTCTCCCACCAGTGCTGACGCTGTTTCAGTGTGCCCAGATTTTTCACATTTGTCCCAGGATTAAGTCATTGGTAGTAAAAGTGGACTTCTCACTCAATGATCAACACTTTATTTTAAAAAAAATTAAAGGTTTTTTTTTTTTTTTTAGTTCTGCACCTTTTTTGGTTCTTCCGATCAGGGAACCTTTCTTGCATTTTAGTTCATTGTTTGTTGCCTTGTGTGATGTCATAGCAGCATTTCATAGTAATTGATGAGATGCTGTCATCCTTTTATTTGAGTAGAATATACTACATCTGAGAAGAAACCACATGCGAGGAGTAGCGATTTAATGGAACTATTTATTTGCCAACAATATTGGTCGTACCATTCCTCCTCTCTCTCCCTCTCTTCTTCCTCTTCCCCTCGCTCTCACTCTCGCCACAGACATGGCTGAGGATGATTTGACTCCGGAGCAGCTTGCAGCCATCGCTGCGGAAAATGACGTGGGCGAGACGGTCAACTACAAGCCCCCGGCCCAGAAGACCCTGCAGGAGATCCAGGAGCTGGACCAGGATGACGAGAGCCTCCGGAAGTACAAGGAGGTTCTGCTAGGAGCCGGCGCTGCTGCTGTCGCTGGTGAGTGTGTGTCATTTCTCTCTCAATACTTGTGTTTGTGTTTGAATGCGTGTCTGCCTGGCGCCTGCTTAGTATCTTTACGGGTCAATAAGACACTGCTTAGATCTGGGAAAAGGCTATAGCTAATGCCCAGAGACTGTTTATCTCAGAATAAACTAATGCTTCTTTAATGTTTGGGGCCCTTCCAAATAATGGATAGCTGTCATGATTTCAGCTCTCATCTGGGTGAGACCGTTGGACAGCTGGTTATTACTGATAGTATACATGCAGTCCTCGTTCCTCAATGTTGCCTCTAAGAAAAGGGCCTCTAAGAAGTCTTGGTCTGTACAATCGATTAAAAGTTGTAATGTTTAAATGGAAGCCTAGGTAAGGGCCAGAAGTTCACATATATCAACACTTGGATGTATTCAGTTCAGTTGTCATTCAGACACAAATGCAGAATTATATAAAAATACATTTAAGTGATGTCTTTGTGCTAAATGTTATAAAATATGTTTGTATTTTCACACTGAATGGCCTATTAAGTTTAAAGGTCTGAAACCAACCATTTACAAACATTACATATCATACAAACCTATGGTTAAGTAAGTAGGGTGTGAGGTTGCTGTGGGCCAGTTACGTGATCCTTATGGATGTTCTTTGTCTGGTCTTGTTACAGATCCCAGCGTTCCCAACGTCCAGGTGACACGGTTGACACTGATGTGTGAGACTGCCCCGAACCCACTGACCCTGGACCTCCAAGGTGAGCCATAATACTGTAGTACTTTGTTTACTGTAATCCCCAGAAATTGACATCTTATCGTACGAGTGTCTCCAAAACATGGGGGAAATGGTTCCGAGTGTGTAACTAACTGGAGCTGACAAACTGATATGTTAGCCCGTGTTCTAAGAAAAGACCTGCTACTGTCACCTGACTCTCTTGAGGTGAGCAGGAGACCTTGTGCTGCTGAACAGAATGACCTGAGTTATCCTGAATGACGCAGGCCAGTGCCAGTAAAAGAATGCGTGCATCATACTCGTATGTACTTGTAGTGATTATTGGTCGGTCATAAACTAACACAGAAAGGGTTCCTGAGGAACAGTATAACACAGACACTCGTGTCAGCGGTAACATGCACTAAACAGTGAATGAATAGGAATAAATTGGGTGTCTTTTGAACATTTCAAAGCCTTACCTCATGGTCTTTCCATGTACAGCACGTATGGCAAATTCTGGGGTAAAAACTGGTTCGACCCATTCCTCGTGGGGGGAATAATGTGGAGAATGCTGTATTGCTTCTGTTTCCCCAGTCCAGTTTGTTACACTGCTAGATGTTGAGGGATTGTGCTGCAGCACAGCTAGAAGGCAGTATTAAAACCCCTGATTAAGTGTGCTAATGAGGCAGTGCCACCGCTGAGCTGAGATAATGACCCTCGCTGAGTTGTCAGAGCTGCCTAGGACTCTACATGACTGTTAAAGACATCCTGCTTTCACACTCCACACTGGGGCCTTGTGGATGGCAGTCCCCTGCTGCATGCCCTAGTTAGTTAGTGTGTGTGTTGGAGAAACCTTACTGTTTTTTTCCCTCGTTGTCTTTCTAACAGGAGATCTGGAGGCCTTTAAGAAGCAGTCCTTTATCCTGAAGGAGGGAGTGGAGTACAGAATAAAGATCAGCTTCAAAGTGAGAGCACAGCCAAAATAAAGGAAGCACCAACATAAAGTGCCTTAATATGGCGTTGGGCCACCACGAGGCAGAACAGCTTCAATGCACCTTTGCATAGATTCTACAAATGTCTGGAACTCGGTTGGAGGGATGTGACACCAATCTTCCATGATAAATTCCATAATTTTATGTTTTGTTGATGGTGAAGGAAAACGCTGTCTCAGGCGCCGCTCCTGAATCTCCCATAAGTTTTCTTTTGGTTTGAGATCTGGTGACTGAGACAGCCATGGCATATAGTTTACATTGTTTTCATGCTCATCAAAACCATTCAGTGACCACTCGTGGCCTGTGGATGGGGGGGCATTGTTATCCTATAGGGCATAGCCATGGTAGCCAAAATAATCGCCACCCAGCATTTTTATGCAAGACTCGAAGCATGATGGGATGTTTATTTCTTATTGAAACCAGGAGCCACACCTGTGTGTAAGCACCTGCTTTCAATATACTTTGTATCCCTCATTTACTGAAGTGTTTCCATTATTTTGGCAGTTACCTGTACAATATGTAAGATATTGCACAAAACAATTAAATGGAACTACATTGATTCTCTCAAAAGAGAATCAATGTAGTTAAATTTACTAGAATAGAAAGCTTTTTGTATGAAGACCCCATCAGTTAATAAATGCAGAAGATGCATTTCAGTTGAATGCATTGTTGTTCAACTGGCCAGGTATCCTCCTTTCACTTTCCCCATAAAAAGGTGGTGGCTATACTTTTCTCCCCCACTAGAAATCAAACACTCAGATTGTGCTGTTAATGAACTTGGCTTAGCTGTAGGTATTGTATTTTTCAGATTTCATGGTTCAATAGTTCTTTAAATGGCCTATTTCTGTCAGATGCGCTTGCGATAAGCTAGATTGATTTTCCATGCCACTAACAATTTCTTGTTCTCTGCAGGTGAACAAGGAGATTGTTTCGGGACTCAAGTATGTCCAGCAGACCCACAGGAAAGGAGTGAGAAGTGAGTGCTTGCTGCTTCCTATCCCTCTTGTTTGTTCCCTCCTGACCTCCATCTCAACCTCACAGGCCTTCCTCCCATACTAAATGTGGGAAATTATGCCCTAGACTCAAGCGAATGTTGACATCAACGTTGAAGTTTCCCACCGCCATCAGTTTCTACAGATTTCTCTGTTATGGGAATGTACTAGGTGATACATTGTCATGGTTTCCAAATGTTGGTCCTAACAGAATTGAAGAGATAAGTGGCATAATGCCACATCAATGCCTTTTCTTTAGACAATAAGGGAATCAGTTTAAATGAATTAGTTCAATGAAGAGCTGTAAACACTTATGGCCTGTGGAGACTACCATTGTTTAATGACGTTGACAGACGGCCCCGGCCCACACACTGCCTTCCCTTTTTAATCTGCCAAGAGAAACCGGCAGAAGGGCCAGGGACTGAAATTGAGATATTGTTTCAAACCGGATGCACAAGTCAAGGCTGAAAAACAGACTCAACACTGTCAATAAGGATATTATTGAGAGATTGTTTAGATTTTTCCTGAGCAGAAAAGGGCAGGTTTGTTTGAAACTGGATGCAAGTTGAGGCACAAAACAGCCTGTTGTGTCAATTGCTTTATTAGTGAGTCGTGTTTGAGAGGCTTATTGAGAAATCGACAGATTAAAAATAAATTAGAGCAGGCCTCCTGAGTGGCGCAGCGGTCTACGGCACTGCTATGCAGTGCTTGAGGCGTCACTACAGACGCCTTCAATCCAAGGCTATGTCACAGCCGGCCGTGACCGGGAGACCCATGAGGCGGCGCGAAATTGGCCCGGTGTTGTTAGGGAAGGGTTTGGCCGACTGGGATTCCATTATCCCATTGCGCTCTAGTGACTCCTTCTGGTGGGCTGGGCACCTGCAAGCTGACTTTAGTCCCCAGCTGGACAGTGTGTCCTCCGACACATTGGTGCGGCTGGCTTCCGGGTTAAGCGAGCTGTGTCAAGAAGCAGTGCGGCTTGGCAGGGTCGTGTTTCGGAGGATGCATGGCTCTCGACCTTCACCTCTCCCGAGTCCGTAGGGGAGTTACAGCGATGGGGCAAGACTGTAACTACCAATTGGATATCATGAAATTGGGGAGAAAAAGGGGTAAAAGTACCAAAAAAATCAATAAGTTGTCGCAAAATAGTCATTAGTCATTTTTTTCATTAGTCTTGTTTATTGATAACTTTCTTTCCAGAGAGCTAGTATAGTAGTTACTAGTTACTCCTTGTTTCATTCAGTTTTCTGTTTAGTGCCTAATGAACACCACCCTGTATTTTTTTTGTCCTCCCTGGTGATTCAAACAGCCCTTCTTTTCTCTCTTGTCTCTGTAGTTGACAAGTCAGACTACATGGTGGGGAGCTATGGGCCGAGGCCAAATGAGTACGACTTCCTGACCCCGCTGGAGGAGGCTCCTAAAGGCATGCTGGCCCGCGGCACCTACAACATCAAGTCCAAGTTCACCGACGACGATAAGCACGACCACCTTTCCTGGGAGTGGAACCTCAACATCAAGAAAGACTGGAAAGACTAAGAAAGAGGCCTTCAAAACCAAACCCCACAACCATGTCCCCATTTCTCCATGAGTTTATTTTCTTCTACTTCATCCCATCCTCGTGTCTTCAATCTTCATTCCGACCCTTCCATCCCTCTCTCGTCTCTCCCACGTTTCTCCCCATTTATCCGTCTGCATTAGTAGCAGCAGCAGAAGCAACGGCCCCCTCTGTCCGTCCATCCCCCCCCTCTGCTTTCATTGGTTGCACAAAGTCCACCATAATTGATTCACTGTCCTCAACCTGCCAGTGCAGTCAGTAATGTGATTTTGCCGTGTTTTGTATATACATATATATCCACACTATGAGTTTGGAGTAATATTGTGAAAATTATGATAATGCCCTTTCAGTGTTGGAGCTGTTTGAAAAGACTGCCTTGGTGGGATGGAGTTTTGGCCCCCTGGTGACTTCACCAGTCAGTAAATTAGTTAATAGACCAATAAAGAATAGTTCCAAACCTCTCTGCCAATAACAGCTAGTTTTGCCTTCCCCACTGAGGCCACTCCCAGACAGCCCTAGCCAAATTCTTGCTTGAGAAATTGCTCTTTGCTAAGAAGCTATTTTTGGTTTTTTTGGCCATTGTTTTCAATTAAAATCACAGTAAGGTACTTAATTGTTACCCAGAAATGAATAGATATATAAAAACGGCTGAATTGGACCTTTTTAAGTCTCTCATAGCTGTACTGCCCAGGATCTGTCCTCCAACCCCCCACCCCTCATGGTTTGTCCTGCTTGAAGAGATTAAACCCCCCTTTGCTCCCTAAATGGTCTTCCTGTCAGTAAGAAGTACACGTGGAAAAGCAAGTGTACAATCAACTTTTCATTTTGCCTTTTTTATATATATATATATATATATGAATACTAGTATACTGTGGCTTTGTTCATGTCACTGTTGATATTAATCAGCTTTTATGGTCATTCCTTCCCCGCCATCTTGTTCTGCCCCCTTTTAGCATTCCTTTGCTTGCCTCCTTGCTAGTTGTTTTTTTTATATATTTTACCACGACCTGCCTTGTTAAAGATATTCTCCTGAACTTTTGTATTATTTTTTTGCCAGTGGTTCTGAAAGTAGCACCCATGAGCCAAAAGTAGTCCCCAAAATTGCATGTGTCACAAATGTGCAGATATGTGCACCACGTCATTGCTCTCTCGCTCTATTGTGTGTGCGTCTTGCTAGCCGTCACTGGTGAGGGGCTGAAGCTCATTGGCTGAAACTTGAATTACTAAGGAGCTTGCCCAAGTGGGGGTGAATATAGGGTGAAAAGTTCTGGAGCATGTCTTTTAAACATACAGTGAATTAATAATGAGCTACTTTACTTCAGCTCCTCCCACCCCCCTTAAATGTATTAACCCTTTCCTCTTACATGGGGATTTGGGCCACGGTCACCTAATGTAGCAGGTGTAAAAAAAAAACATCTGAAACTAGATCTCCTACATAAGGGGTATTCAACTCTTACCCTACGAGGTCCGCAGCCTTGTTAATGTCCAAAAGCGGAAGTCCATTTACCCTGAAAACAGGAACTTCCAGTTGTTGGGGACTCGGCAGAGGCTAGGGCCAAGGAAGTGAAAGATATCATAACATTGGATGAAAAAAAAGGGCGTAAGCCCTAGTGCTGCCTTATACCGAAATATCAAAATAATCAGTTTAACTCACCAATAATCAGTTTACTACTCTTGCGCAGTTATCATGGTGGTGCACTAACAGATGGTGCATGACTTGGGTTGTATATTTCATGTGGTGCTTGCCATCAGGTAGACTCACTCAAGGGCATATTGTACTATCAACTGTTCACCATCTTAATCTCTTTGCTAGTTGTGATTCTCCCTGTAAAGTTTACACACATGCTGCTCCTGGCCTGTTTTGTCTAAACTCAACCTCCGCTAAACACAAGTAAACATGGTAGTTAGAATGAGAATAGAATACACCACCTAGAATTTACCAATGTGTTTTTTTCCTTGCCCACCCCAGCAGGCCACGTCATCATTATTGATAACACACTTGTGTTCCTTAGCCATGAGGCCTTATCGTCGACTTTGATCGCGTGAAAAAGAAAGACCACGATTTTGTATTTTTTTTTGCCTTAATGTACATCAATCCCAAATCCAATTTCCCTCCTCCCCCCTCACTCACATTTTGTTACGACCCTTAGAGCCTGCTGTCGGAGGTCAAATGAGATGACAAGTACCAGAGAAAGCACAGGAGTAGAGAATGACTCACCGTCTGCTGCTGGAGACATTGACGGTGTTTCAACTCTCATTAGGAACAGGAGCTGGTAGGGTTAAGATGTACACCTCCACAGTCAGGCCCCTGCCTTTGCCCAATGACATATTGACGGAAAGAGACGTTGATGGAAAAATTGTAGCGTTTGCACAGAGTAGGATGTGCTAGCAGAAAATGCGTGATACTGTTTGAGTATGTTAAGAGGGAGGGATTTTGGATCAGAAAGTGGAATTGACATGTACTGTACCCTAAGCATATGGATGTAAAAGTGTTTCAGATATTGTGAATGATCTTATGCTTTCCCATACATTCCTTCACACATTGTACAGTTTCAATGAAGATGCTGGCATGCTGGTGGGGTTGTATAAATATTTGATCATTTGTGATTGCTCTTCTTGGACAATAAAGATGTTGCTCAACTTGGCCTGTTGTGTACAGAGTGTCTCTGGTTTTCAAAGTAGCAAAGTTTATTTGTGGGTAAAATAAGTGAAACCATTATTTCCAGTACTGATCTATTCAGCAATCACATTTGACAACTTCTCAAAATATTTTTACTAGTTGCTAGTTGCTAATCTTCAAAAACAGGCTTACATTTTTTAGAGAACGCTACCTGAGGTATAACAAAGCACAACCATGTTTTTCCATGTCTCTTAAGTTCTCCCATATATGGATGGTTATATACAATAATCCTATTGCGAAAGTGGTTAAATTGAAAGATATGGTGACACACAACCTTAACTCAAACAGTGCAGAATAATGCCTGGCTGGAGGGGGAGTGAGCTACCTAAGCTCATGTAACCCAAAATTGCAAGCTCTGATATTGCTATAATTTGGTATACAAGTAATCAATGGTCTGCTCTACATAGACACATCAAGGGCATTAGGATATCTTAAAGCATGTAAGGTATGTAAGCACACAGATACAATAGGGCGACATGTCAATCATTAATATTTATGCTGATTAAACTTCACTTTTTTGGTAGCTAGAATTTATTTCCAGTCAAAGGTCCCTCTGTGAATTTCACATGTTTAGCCACTACTCTTGCAATTACGTTAGGGGGGTCCCCCTAGATTTGACTCCAAATCCAATATGGCTGCCACATTACCATTAAATGGTGGTTTTATTACAATTATATGTACATGTATTACATAATTTTTTTGTGCTGTGCTTATGACCTGTACTCAAGACAATTTTTAAAGGGAACACTAAAATAACACATCCTAGATCTGAATGAATGAAATATTCTTATGAAATACTTTTTTCTTTACATAGTTGAATGTGCTGACAACAAAATCACACAAAAATGATAAATGGAAATCAAATTTATCCACCCATGGAAGTCTGGATTTGGAGTCACACTCAAAATTGAAGTGGAAAACCACACTACAGGCTGATTCAACTTTGATGTAATGTCCTTAAAACAAGTCAAAATGAGGCTCAGTAGTGTGTGTGGCCTCCACGTGCCTGTATGACCTCCCTACAACAACTGGGCATGCTCCTGATGAGGTGGCGGATGGTCTCCTGAGGGATCTCCTCCCAGACCTGGACTAAAGCATCCGCCAACTCCTGGACAGTCTGTGGTGCAACGTGGAGTTGGTGGATGGAGCGAGACATGATGTCCCAGATGTGCTCAATTGGATTCAGGTCTGGGGAACGGGCAGGCCAGTCCATAGCATCAATGCCTTCCTCTTGCAGGAACTGCTGACACACTCCAGCTACATGAGGTCTAGCATTGTCTTGCATTAGGAGGAATCCAGGGCCAACCGCACCAGCATATGGTCTCACAAGGGGTCTGAGGACCTCATCTCGGTATCTAATGGCAGTCAGGCTACCTCTGGCGAGCACATGGAGGGCTGTGCGGCCCCCCAAAGAAATGCCACACCATGACTGACCCACCGCAAAACTGGTCAAGCTGGAGGATGTTGCAGGAAGCAGAACGTTCTCCACGGCGTCTCCAGACTCTTGTCACATCTGTCATGTGCTCAGTGTGAACCTGCTTTCATCTGTGAAGAGCACAGGGCGCCAGTGGCGAATTTGCCAATCTTGGTGTTCTCTGGCAAATGCCAAACGTCCTGCACGGTGCTGGGCTGTAAGCACAACCCCCAACTGTGGACGTCGGGCCCTCATACCACCCTCATGGAGTCTGTTTCTGACCGTTTGAGCAGACACATGCACATTTGTGGCCTGCTGGAGGTCATTTTGCAGGGCTCTGGCAGTGCTCCTCCTGCTCCTCCTGCTCCTCCTTGCACAAAGGCAGAGGTAGCGGTCCTGCTGCTGGGTTGTTGCCCTCCTACGGCCTCCTCCACGTCTCCTGATGTACTGGCCTGTCTCCTGGTAGCGCCTCCATGCTCTGGACACTACGCTGTCAGACACAGCAAACCTTCTTGCCACAGCTCACATTGATGTGCCATCCTGGATGAGCTGCACTACCTGAGCCACTTGTGTGGGTTGTAGACTCTGTCTCATGCTACCACTAGAGTGAAAGCACCGCCAGCATTCAAAAGTGACCAAAACATCAGCCAGGAAGCATAGGAACTGAGAAGTGGTCTGTGGTCACCACCTGCAGAACCACTCCTTTATTGGGGGTGTCTTACTAATTGCCTATAATTTCCACCTGTTGTCTATTCCATTTGCACAACAGCATGTGAAATTTATTGTCAATCAGTGTTGCTTCCTAAGTGGACAGTTTGATTTCACAGAAGTGTGATTGACTTGGAGTTACATTGTGTTCTTTAAGTGTTCCCTTTATTTTTTTGAGCAGTGTATATATATTTTTTAAAGGCAGCAGACTGCTTGTCATGGCACCTCAAAGTATTCCAAGTCATGAGCCTCTTTGGGGATCAATGAGGCATTTGGGAGGCTCAAACTAAAGGAAAGAGAATCCTGGACTCTAACAACCTCTCTCTATCCCTACAACTTTCCCCCACTGTGGTATAACTTGCCCCTCCAGGATTGAGCTCTTAAGTCACCTCTTTACAGACCCGGTGCCAGGTTTGTTTCTTTGGGGGTGGTTAGTAATGAATATAGGCTACAAGATAGATAGGGAGATTCACCTATTATAAATCGCCTATGTGACTGGAGCCAAAAAAAGGTAGGGAGTGTCGTGTCTTTGGCATCATTAAACTGATTAATCATGTAACTGTAATTAACTAGGAAGTCGGGGCACCAAGGAAAATATTCAGATTAAAGTTCTAATTTTTCTAATATAACTTTTCAGATATTTTCATATCTGATCAATAGTCTGATTAATGAATTCTTCTTTACCTCACGTTAGTCTCATTCCAAACGTCGCAAATTGTTGGTTATCTGCACAAACCCAGTCTTCATTCACTAGGAGTCATCCATACATCAATTGTCTAAAATCATTTATTTACTAACTAAGTAATTCACAGAAATGCATAAACAAACAGTAGATAGTTACAGTCGTATGAAAAAGTTTGGGCACCCCTGACAATTTATAAATAATTGGGTGTTTGGATCATTCATTTCATTTTGATCTATCAAATAACTGATGGACACAGTAATATTTCAGTAGTGAAAATAGGTTTATTGGATTAACAGAAAATGTGCAATATGCATCAAAACAAAATTAGACAGGTGCATACATTTGGGCACCCCAATAGAAAAATCACATCAATATTTAGTAGAGCCTCCTTTTGCTAAAATAACAGCCTCTAGAAGCTTCCCATAGCCTCTAATGAGTGTCTGGATTCTGGATGAAGGTATTTTGGACCATTCCTCCTTACAAAACATCTCCAGTTCAGTTAGGTTTGATGGTTGCCAGGCATGGACAGCCCGCTTCAAATCATCCCACAGATTCTCAATGATATTCAGGTCTGGGGACTGGGATGGCCATTCCAGAACATTGTACTTGTTCCTCTGCATAAATGCCCGGGTAGATTTTGAGCAGTGTTTTGGGTCGTTGTCTTGTTGAAATATCCAGCCCCGGCGTAACTTCAACTTTGTGACTGATTCTTCAACAATATTCCCAAGAATCTGCTGATATTGAGTGGAATCCATGTGACCCTCAACTTTAACAAGATTCCCAGTACTGGCACTGGCCACACAGCATGATGGAACCCCCACCACATTTTACTGTGGGTAGCAAGTGTTTTTCTTGGAACACTGTTCTTTTGCCGCCATGCATAACGTCCCTTGTAATGACCAAATAACTCAATCTTTGTTTCATCAGTCCACAGCATTCCAAAATGAAGCTGGCTTGTCCAAATGTGCGTTTGCATACCTCAAGCGACTCTGTTTGTGGCGTGTGTGCAGAAAAGGCTTCTTCCGCATCACTCTCCCATACAGCTTCTCCTTGTGCAAAGTGCGCTGAATTATTGAATGATGCACAGTGACACCATCTGCAGCAAGATGATTTTGTAGGTCTTTGGAGGTGGTCTGTGAGCTGTTTTTGACCGTTGTCACCATCCTTCGCCTTTGCCTCGCCGATATTTTACTTGGCCTGCCACTTCTGGCCTTAACAAGAACTGTGCCTGTGGTCTTCCATTTCCTCACTATGTTCCTCACAGTGGACACTGACAGCTTAAAATCTCTGCGATAGCTTTTTGTAGCCTTCCTCTAAACCATAATGTTGAACAATCTTTGTTTTCAGGTCATTTGAGAGTTGTTTTGAGGCCCCCATGTTGCCACTCTTCAGAGGAGAGTCAAAGAGAACAACAACTTGCAATTGGCCACCTTAAATACCTTTTCTCATGATTGGATGCACTTGTCTATGAATTTCAAGGCTTAATGCGCTCACCAAACCAATTGTGTGTTCCAATTAATCAGTGCTAAGTAGTTACAGGTATTCAAATCAACAGAATGACAAGGGTGCCCACATTTTTGCATAGCTTATTTTTCACATCTGATTTAATTTCATACAACTTAATATTGCTACACTAAAAATCTTTGTCTGGACAATACCCCAGTACTCAGCTTTTATTAGAAAATGAATGGCATGCCACTGTGATAATTTTTTGTGACGACAGAGTAAATTATTATGCAGCCTCAGATGGGTGCCCAAACTTTTTCATACGACTGTACAAGGAAATGATAACGGAGTTTCCCTAGTAGGATAAACCGGTATCGCGGCTTGGTGTACAAATGGGAAGTGGGGGTCGACTGAGATAAGACAACACACAATTGATAAGTATAACAATTGAAATGCTAATCCTTCGCACATGAACGCTCACTCTTTCGCGAATAATTGCAATCAATATATATATTTACGCTCAGTGTGTCGTCGGGATCCCTGTTGAAAAGTTTGTTTCTGTTGGAGAGTCTGTCTGTCCTCTCTCTCTGTCGTGGTTAGAATGGGTACTTCAGAGTGACATTCATTCATGTTGTTATAGAATAGCGGTTTCGGCGGTTGTCGGTCTTCGCGTTCAATGATACCGAATTCCTAGCTGCAGACTAGTAATTAATATCAAAGACTTGTTCTTATTCTGTCAGTATCGATAGTTCAGCAATCGTCTCAAACCTTGGCCCTCTCGTTATCGAGGTAAGCTGGTCTGCAACCTTTGTCCTCTCGTAATTGAGAGAAACATGGTCTGTTGAGAAATTCTCAAGGTGGGGGTTTTATTCTGAAGAGCAGAAAAAGGCTGTCTCATGAAGCCAGGTCCTGGCTGTGTTCATGGGGGCGTGCCAGTGACTTAAGTGAAATTTTACACAGAAATACAATTCTCTCACATTACATCATTACATAGCATCCCATCATTTCACAAATAGTGTAATCTTTCCTCATTCATCCTGTACAGCAATTAGATGCAAGCCTCATAACTGAGGCTATTCTATAAACAGCGTTATGGTAATGTGGCCATATTGCCTCTCATGAGTTTCACAAAATTGTACCAAACGGACCAGTTCGTAGCTGGATTCTTCACCGATCTTTTATACCTTCTCCAGAACATAAATGTTGTTCAACCTCAAGTTCTGTGAGGTGGAAGAAATTCCTTTGTTCTCTCTATGAAAACTTCACTCTCTCTCTATACTGTGGCCATGAGGAGATAATCTCCTCCAGGAATTTACGACCTGGGCACGCAGCAGCCTGAGTGTAGGAGACAGAGAGAGGGGGATGAGCTTGCTGTACCCAAAGAGGGCAACGTCATGACAGGAGTATCAGTATCTGTGTGACCACACATCTCCTTCGCATAGAGTTGATCAGGCTGTTGCTTGTAAGCATGTGGAATGTTGTGGAATGATGGCTGATTCAATGGCTTTGTGAAGTTAATTGGATATTGTCGGGAACTGGTACACGCTGTCGTACACGTCAATCCAGAGCACTCCAAAACATGTTCAATGGGTGACATGTCTGGTGAGTATGCAGGTAATTTCAGCTCCCAGGAATTGTGTACAGATCCTTGCGACATGGCTCTGCGTTATCATGCTGAAACATGAGGTGATGGTGGAGGATGAATGGCACGACAGTGGACCTCAGGATCTTGTCACGGTATCTCTGTGCATTCAAATTTCCATCAATAAAATGCAATTGTTTTCTCTGTTCGTAGCTTATGCCTGCCTATTCCATAACCCCACCGCCACGTTGACATGAGCAAACTACTAGCCTAGACAATGCCCTACACGCTGACTGCCATCTGCCCGGTACATTTAAAGCCAGGATTCAACCATGAAGAGTATACTTCTCCAGCGTGCGGCCATCGAAGCTGAGCATTGGCCCACAAGTCGGTTACGACGCCGAACCGCAGTCATATCAAGACCCTGGTGAGGACGAGCACGCAGATGAGCTTCCCTGAGACCGTTTCTGACAATTTGTGCAGAAACTCTGACAGTTTGTGCAGTACCATGGTAGACCCTCATACTTCAAGGCTAAAACCATGGTACATTTCCATGGTATAAGTGAAAGTACCATAGTAGTACCATGATATAAATGAAAGAACCGAAGGGTATTAAAAGAAACTGTTTATTTGTTAATCATTATTTATTTCAAATAATCCCTTTAACAGTTACTTTAGTTAAGAACTTAGATTTGGTAACACTTTCAAGCAACATTTTCTATAAAATGAAGCTCTATATGCTTTATTCCATGTGAAGCTGTATAGTGGATATGTGACTACTTTATGAAAGTGGATATATTGATCTAGTGCAGGACTTTCCGACCAAGCAACCCGCCTGTAGGTTTTCCCCAGTTGTAACTAACCTGATTGAGCTTATCAACTAGCTAATTAGAATCAGGTGCGCTAGATTAGGGTTGGAGTGAAAACCTACAGGACTGTAGTTCTCCAGGAACAGGGTTGGAGAGCCTTGACCTAGTGGATATTTTGTCTGTTGTAAAATGATACACTTGCAAGTGTTGCAGAAAAAGAGGACATTCAGAACTCAGCTGTGGAGTCATTACTGATTGTGATGTAATTATTAATGTATCCTGGTCTTGACTTTGTCTTTTTACCGACTAAGATTCCTCTTGAAAAGCCCAGTGCAGTCAAAAACGTGATTTTCCTGTGTTATATCTCCACACTGAGGTTGGAATAATACAGTGAAATTGCAAATATGATAATGCCCTTTTAGTGTAAGAGCTGTTTGAAAAGACCGCCTAAAATTGCAACCTGTTTTGGTGGGATGGAGTTTTGGTCTGCCTGGTGACGTCACCAGGTGGTTCAATTAGTTAATAGACCAACAAGAAAGAGTTCTAAACATTTAGTTTTCAGTTGCCCTCTCCACACTCCCCCACAGTAAGGTACTTAAATTGTTACCCCAAAATGATTTGATATTGAGATAAAAACAGCTGCATTGGACCTTTAATGAAAAGCACAATATAAATAAAATGAGCATCGACTTCCACATGCAGTGCTTCCCTAATGTCTCCATTAGGTAAGGTGTTGATCATGAGTTTTATTCTCTTCGCCACACAGGGACTGTGGCGGGAGATGGCGAGCTTAATTTACCATACTGTATTTTATTTGACGTTGTGTAAATATTAATTACAAATATATATAGAAAGGCACATTGTCAAAATACAATTTGGCATGCATTAAAAAACAGAGTAAACATTCAAAAGACTTGACCCATCTTGCCTGTCTACTAACTAACAGGTCTCCGTCACAGTATGAGCACCCAGCATCTCCGTCCTTTCCTAAATCAAAGAGACCATTACTACTACATCACTGGATGAGGAGAGGGCCCCTGTACATAAATATACACATAAATATACATTCAAAAAACACTTAACATGCACATACAGTTTGGTCCAACTTTAACAGTAGTCAGCTCAAGTACAGTATTGACCCAGACTCGTCCTGAGAGAGACAAACCAATCACTTCACCTTTCCCCCAAACAACATGCCAAACAAGCCGTAAATGGGGGGTGTTTTGGCACATTTTTGTGGAATATGCATGTCAAAACCTAATAACAACCTTCTCCGCCTCTCCTCAGAACCGAAGCACCTTCCGTTTGCATCGCTCCCCCCAGTCCTGTTTAGGTGTCTAGTGGTATGTACTCTGAAGTAAGATCATGTCGTTATCGTAAGCGCTCACTTTGCATGGTTATTAAAATATCTTAAAAAACACATGTATCCTTAAACATGGTAATTCAGAAGCAAAGCACAAAATATTTAGGTCAGAAAAACACAACCAAAAAACGTTTAAAGAATTTGAACAGGAACACCGTACAGTACCCTGTGAATCCATAGGAGGTGCAGTTCAGCTTGTTATACAGTAGATCGAGTAATGAGTGAAGACAAACCAAAGGCGCATGATAACCCTGCAAAAACTATTCTTTCCAGTTATAAATCCAAAAATGTCATTGAACAAATGCATCGTTGGTCTTCTATCAGAGCAGAACACAGTCTTTCTTGGTGCTGGGTTTTGTTCCCGGTATGTGCCTTGTGAGTTGGGCAAGAGACAGGAACCTTTTAACACTTTTCTCCGTCTAGAGGTTTGGGAGATGAGGCTCATTTGGAAAGTTTGCTGATGACACGGATGAGAGCGGCATTCTCATCCTTTAGCCTCTGGTTGTCTGCTCGGAGATCCACCAGCACCTGGAAATACACGATAACCAGGGAGGACAGACAACATCAGGGACAAATAGATGTTTTTTTTTATCATCGTGATCAGTTGATGGAAATCTATTGGTTATTGTATGTTACAGATAATGCAATGTAGAACAGTACAGAATAAAACCATATTCTCAAAACACAGTTTTTAGGTTGTTTTACATAGTGTTTGGGGTAGATTGTCATTAATGTTTGTGTAATTTGGAGTTGGTTTGAGTACTTTTATGTGGTTAATGTTTTCAGTAGTTTATTTTTGTTTTTTTTGGGGGGGGGGGGGGGGGGGGGGGGGGTCAGTATGTTGGGTTGTTTGAGGTTGTTTTGGGTAGTCAGTAGGATCCCAAAGCACATCATCAATGCTAACAATTATGCAGGTTAATTCAAGTCTGAACAGACAAGTTGAATAGGCTAGCCCCGGTGACTGAACAATTCCCTTATACCTTCAGCTCATCCTCCAGTTCCACTGCTTTTCTCTGGAGTGCTCTCTTCTCCTGCGAGTAAAAACAGACACAGATTTTTTTTTAACTCACTCCCACATAGGTATGCAGCCTTTACAGCTAATGACATTAGGTTATATTCCATTTGACCTCAATTGATCCAATAAATAAATAATTTCCTGAATTGGGAAGCTAACAGTGAAATGGACCCTAAAACATGAACACAGACAGTTTAAGAGGGGACTCACAAATCTCTCCAGTTCCAGCAGGGCCGGCCTCTCGGTGTTGCTCTCTTGACTCTGCAATGGAGACACGGACACAGTTACAACAGGGCCAGTGATTGACATGCACAGCTCAACACAGAAGCCGAGCAGGATAAATTCCAACACATTCTGTGTGCTATCTGGAATCCATCTTTGTGTTCCTAACAATACTGTGTACTGTTTGTCTTACACAACGTAACTTCTCTCCACATTGCCAGAGGCGGACACAGAACACCGTCAGGTCCCGCCACATGACCAGCGACAGCACTTCTAGGATCTGCCTCCCTGACAGACTGACAATGTCCCAATACTCTTCGTCTCCCTCCTTTCCACTGCTATGTGGATCTAATATATTGAAATGGAATACCTGATAATCATATCCAGACTTATCTGTAGTTCCCTATCTGTAGTTATGAGCGAGAGAAGACAAGGAAAAGAGTCATGGCACATGGCTTTGCTATACGCCATGGATCTTGAACCATGGTCATCAAAATCTAGACCGGATCATATCCTCACCTGTCGGAGTCTCTCCAGCTCCACTTTGCTCTGGCTGAGCAGCAGCGCGGTCTCCTGCAGCTTGTCTCTGAGCAGGCTGTTCTCCTGCAGCACCGACATGTACAGCTAGGGGGCGACACAAATACAGGGATCCGGTCATAGCCTCTACAGTTCTAAATACATTCCGTTTAAGCGGTTTAAACTCCTATTTCCCAGCTAGTCAGCTGCATCCATTCATTCCCAACAGAGCATGTTATTCTCTCACTTATTAAAACCTTAGCTTCAATCTTTCAAGTGCCTGAAGAATGTGTGTATTTAAAAATCACTGGGAGTTGTCAACAATACCATTTTGTACTCTGGTGAAGAAACTCCCAACTGAGGCTCACTGCAAAGATAGACATAGAGTACATGATTTATGCAATACAAAAGAGGTTTAGTAATTCAGTATACTGTAGTATAGAAATGAAAAAACAGTTACCTGGGTGAACTATGACGATGCTTTTCATCCTGTTGGGCTTCATCCATTGCATCCAAATGTTCATTCTTGTAAGAAAAATAGATACAGTGTACAATGAACATTGTAACAAAGACCACGTTGACAATAGCACGTTTGACATTGACCACTAAGATTTGACCAGGCATTGTAATACAAGACCACTTTTGTGACAAACCATCAGATTCCAACATTTTGGGGGAGGAGGGGGAGTCCTATATTTCAGGTCTACACTATTAAGCAGTCAAAATGCAGAAATGTAGCAATTACACAACTGAAAAAAGGAGGGGGGGGGGGGAAGAACATTTCAGGTGGGGTATGGAGTTCCTGTTCTGAGTACAAGGTTACAACATACTGTTGCATTTCCTCTTTGTCTTTGTAGGACATAACATTTACGTTGTACTTGTGGCATGTTGGAAGTGGACAAGAAAGAGTGATATTGGTTGATAGTCAAATTAAAGTTCAATCAGTTTATACAAAGAGGAAATGGTCAAACGATTAGAACAAAGACAACAATAGCTCTAGCACGAATACTATGAATATGTATGAAGGGGTTCCTCTGCTTACCCCTAGTTGAACCACCCCGGTGGAGCGTCTCTCTCTCCTTCCCTTCCGTCGGTCCCGCACTCCTAGCCGCGTCTCTCCCTCGGACCCGACCTCCTTCACTGGGTCGGTGTCTACAATACAATTGGAACAGAACGACATTGATAGATCAAAAGGCATTCAACAGCAGGGCTCTAAACTAACTTTTTCCACCGGTGGCACAATTCTTCCTGTTGACGGCACCAGCACATGATATGGTCGCACCCATTTTTTGCCGCTGCGTGCTGATAACGACCTGACCGGTGTCTCATAGTGTGCCTGCATTCCATACAGAACCAGGCTAATAATGACTAGTCATCTTTTACATTAGCATGCCCTTGCAGGGTTTGACATTCAGATGAATTTGCCAGTGGCACACTGATGATGTGCGCATCTATTAAAATGTTTCATTTGCAGGCTGCGTAAGTAGCCTATAGCAGGGCTCTCCAACCCTGTTCCTAGTGAGATACCGTCCTGTAGGTTTTCGCGCCAACACTAATCTAGCGCACCCGATTCTAATAATTAGCTGGTTGATAAGTTGAATCGGGAAAGTTACAACTGGGGTTGAAATGAAAATCTCCAGGAACCGGGTTGGAAAGCCCTGGCCTATAATGACCTACCCTCCATAAAAAAAAGAATAATCTTTGAGCAATCTTAAAAAGGGTGTTATCGCTAGCGATTGTAGGGCCTGATAAAAATATACGTTTTAGTTTTCCCTCAGGATTTCACTCGCAAAAATCATATTTTGGGGGTTGAAAAACTCCTCAAATTTGATGTTCCCTGTCCACAACAATGCTTAAACCACATCGGGAGAACACTTTTGAGATCTGGGAACAATAAAAAACTAAATTGGAGGGTGTAGTTGCCCTTCAAATCAATTGTGCGCCTAGCAAGAGGCCATTGTGTTCGGCTAGTGTTTTTTTTTGTTCTGTACAATGTAGGCTACATGTGATGGCACAGTTTTATAAACAAATGCCTTGCAATTGTTACAAATCATCAAGATATCATTCAGCCAGGTATTTAATTGGCAAGTTTTTTTGTTTTTGGGAAAGCCTTTAGGAATGTTCATTCAAACAGCTCATGACTCAATTTGGCTTTGCAAAGATTAAACCAAGACTTCGGACCAAACTTTATGAATACCTGCATACCCATTGTTGCATACCTTTATAATACATTTTTAAAAAGCTGAAAATTGTGAACCAAAAAGTAACGTGAAAAAAAAAAACAACTGGCACCCTAGAGTCCAATTAAAAATGTGTGTTGCACTGCCAAGTCAAACGGTTGCAAATACGAGTTTTGGTTGCAATTTTGAGCCCTTAACAGACACTAAGGCTAGAGCCTAGAGGATGCATTTGATATTGCCATCTTGATGTTTTCCTGACACTAAACTTTTAAAACTAGGATTCATAATCCTGTCTTCCTGAATGGCATTACTATTAATACATGAAAACAGCACATTTTTTCCCACCACAGTCCCACTCACCTCTCTCAGCAGGTGTTATGGTGACTATAGGGCTGACATGCAGGATGTTGCTAGGTGGTGGATCAGCCGGTTTGGCTACGCTCTTCTCTGCCTCCTTCAAGTCAGTGAGCGTCACACCCTGTCACAGGAATCAAGCAAAAATCATGTTTATTATTTATGCTGAAAGGTGGTCAGTTAAGGTGACCAGATCCATTTTAAGTCCTCTGTAAGAGACGTAAAGAGATGGTTTATTGTGACCAGTACCTGTGTGGAGCGGCGAGACTGGCGCATGAGGCGTGATCGTGCCTTCCTCTGAGACTCAGACTCCTCGTCTCTTACAGGGGCCTGGAACCTGAGGGGCAAACATCCACACAGCTCCATTAGAACCCTTAGATTCACAATGCTCCAAAAGAGCACATCCATTCAGCTCCATTAGAACTCTTAGATTCAGAGCCGTAACCAGGATTGGGGGTTTTAGTGAGGATTTTTTTCTCGCATTTATATACAATTAAATAAAGTTTAAAAAGCTATTTGGAAAACAGCAAAAACGACCCCAGCCATTATCACCTTGGCGATCAAGACTAACAAGAGCGTTGGGTCAGTAATCGAAATGTCGCTGGTTCGATGAACAGATCCACACAGCTCCATTAGAACCCTTAAATTCAGAATGCTCCAACACATCCACACAGCTCCACTAGAAGATGTATATTCAGAATGCTCCAACACATCCACACAGCTCCACTAGAAGATGTATATTCAGAATGTTCCAACACATCCACACAGCTCCATTAGAATATGTATATTCTGAATGCTCAAACACATCCACACAGCTCCACTAGAAGATGTATATTCAGAATGCTCCAACACATCCACACAGCTCCATTAGAATATGTATATTCAGAATGCTCAAACACATCCACACAGCTCCACTAGAAGATGTATATTCAGAATGCTCCAACACATCCACACAGCTCTACTAGAAGATGTATATTCAGAATGCTCCAACATCCACACAGCTCCACTAGAAGATGTATATTCAGAATGCTCCAACACATCCACACAGCTCTACTAGAAGATGTATATTCAGAATGCTCCAACACATCCACACAGCTCCACTAGAAGATGTATATTCAGAATGCTCCAACACATCCACACAGCTCCACTAGAAGATGTATATTCAGAATGCTCCAACACATCCACACAGCTCCACTAGAAGATGTATATTCAGAATGCTCCAACACATCCACACAGCTCCACTAGAAGATGTATATTCAGAATGCTCAAACACATCCACACAGCTCCACTAGAAGATGTATATTCAGAATGCTCCAACACATCCACACAGCTCTACTAGAAGATGTATATTCAGAATGTTCCAACACATCCACTAAGCTCCACTAGAAGATGTATATTCAGAATGCTCCAACACATCCACACAGCTCCACTAGAAGATGTATATTCAGAATGCTCCAACACATCCACACAGCTCCACTAGAAGATGTATATTCAGAATGCTCCAACACATCCACACAGCTCTACTAGAAGATGTATATTCAGAATGCTCCAACATCCACACAGCTCCACTAGAAGATGTATATTCAGAATGCTCCAACACATCCACACAGCTCCACTAGAAGATGTATATTCAGAATGCTCCAACACATCCACACAGCTCCACTAGAAGATGTATATTCAGAATGCTCCAACACATCCACACAGCTCCACTAGAAGATGTATATTCAGAATGCTCCAACACATCCACACAGCTCCACTAGAAGATGTATATTCAGAATGTTCCAACACATCCACTAAGCTCCACTAGAAGATGTATATTCAGAATGCTCCAACACATCCACACAGCTCCACTAGAAGATGTATATTCAGAATGCTCCAACACATCCACACAGCTCCACTAGAAGATGTATATTCAGAATGCTCCAACACATCCACACAGCTCCACTAGAAGATGTATATTCAGAATGTTCCAACACATCCACTAAGCTCCACTAGAAGATGTATATTCAGAATGCTCCAACACATCCACACAGCTCCACTAGAAGATGTATATTCAGAATGCTCCAACACATCCACTAAGCTCCACTAGAAGATGTATATTCAGAATGCTCCAACACATCCACACAGCTCCACTAGAAGATGTATATTCAGAATGCTCCAACACATCCACACAGCTCCACTAGAAGATGTATATTCAGAATGCTCCAACACATCCACACAGCTCCACTAGAAGATGTATATTCTGAATGCTCAAACACATCCACACAGCTCCACTAGAAGATGTATATTCAGAATGCTCCATAAGAACACCTCCATAAAAGCACATCCCCTTAATTTACAGCAGAAGACACACACTCCACTACTAAAACACATTGATAGTACTTAAACAACTGCCTGTGTGTTGAGTCTTTCATTCATTAGCTCTCATCATCACTTCCTTCTTATGTGCCACACCCTGCCTCCTGCCAACTATTCACGTATCTTTCCGGTAGTTGTGCCAGGCCACTAAGCTTTAATGTGTGTTTACTGTGTGTCATGTGGCTCTTACTTCCGTCTGTCTGGGTTGGTGTTGTTGGGACTATCAGCCAGGGGGTCTTTCCTCTGGGGGGTGGGCTGGACCCGGGCTGTACGACTGGCTCTGTCCTGGTCTCGCTCCTCCACATCCTTCTCCTCTGGAGTCTGCTGGACCACAGGCAAAACAGGACCACGTTGATACAGAGAAATAATAACATTCCTCTTGACAGTAATCGAGTCACTGTTGCTAGGCTGATGATTCACATTTTTCTGTGTGTAAAGCACGACAGGCCCAGGTAGACTACACAACATCTACAGTACAGCTTAAGATGCATTGAGGCATGTCTTACCTTTTCAGCGGGGCTGACGGTGGAGGTGGCACTCTCTGTGTCTGGACTGGATAGAGTGGAGCCTTCTAAGAAAGACAGACAGGAGGTGTACTCTGGTCAGTGGGTAATCATGTATGGGTATTCAAAATGTCTGTGTGTGTGTGAGAGAGAGAGATCAGCCATATTTTATACCAGGGCTGCTCTCTTTCTCCTCGCTGAGCTCCAGGCCTTCAGACCTCCTCTCTTTAGACTGGTCCTGCACGTTCATCTTTTCCTTACTGCTCATCCTGCACACGGAGGTCCTGAAACACACGGAGATGATTACTATCAGCGTTTCACAGAAATAGGCTGCATTAATATTCTTTACCCTTCTCCCAAAGTGTGCTCTCGTTCACTCCCCTCCGTGCATTGAAAAGCTTTGGATTGGTGCATACATGGGAGGAGATAATGATCGGAATGTAGCCATGAAATTCATTGCAGGAACGCATCCAGTTCTGACACTGTCCAACACAATCCTCCCTGCTATTATTTAGGCTGCCCTGGGGGTAGGGTGCCCTAGTGGTTAAAGTGTTGGACTAGTAACCGGAAGGTTGCAAGTTCAAATCCCCGAGCTGACAAGGTACAAATCTGTCGTTCTGCCCCTGAACAGGCAGTTAACCCACTGTTCCTAGGCAATCATTGAAAATAAGAATTAGTTCTTAACTGACCTGCTTAGTTAAAAAGGTTAAAAAAAACAAGGAAGACGGCTTTTTCATAGTCAGCCATCTTTGTAAAATAACAGTCAAGTGAAGAACTATCCAATTGTATCTCATCTACATTTCTAAGGAAGACAAAACCATCTTCCTGCATGAGGCCAAGCCCACCACATTTACTCCAACAGAGTTGAAGAGGAAAAGAAACAGGAGAAAATAAGATGCAATAATAAGGCATTTACTGACCTCCGTCGTTTGTTATCAGATGCAGTAATAATAAGGCATATACTGACCTCCGTCGTTTGTTATCAGATGCAGTAATAATAAGGCATATACTGACCTCCGTCGTTTGTTATCAGATGCAGTAATAATAAGGCATATACTGACCTCCGTCGTTTGTTATCAGATGCAGTAATAATAAGGCATTTACTGACCTCCGTCGTTTGTTATCAGATGCAGTAATAATAAGGCATTTAATGACCTCCGTCGTTTGTTATCAGATGCAGTAATAATAAGGCATATACTGACCTCCGTCGTTTGTTATCAGATGCAGTAATAACAAGGCATATACTGACCTCCGTCGTTTGTTATCAGCTTTCGCAGCAGTAGAGCCTGCAGGGTTCTGTCTGTCCATTATGGACTGCTCATTACGCCACTGTGAAGGGACACCCGGTCATCAGTGACAAAAATATGACCACTGTCATTAGATAACGCACATAATAATAATAATATTGCAAGGCAAATATAGTAGCAAGTGTCATGACAGCATCACTCATCAGTAAGAGAAACATAGGAAGACTGCCTTTTGCAGAACAGCCTAATATTACATGGCAAATACGGCAACTAGTCAAATTATACTATTCTGAAAAGATGTAAAATCTACAATTAATATTTCTCAAATCAGGCAGTTTTGTATTGGCCATCTAGATAAATATTTTGCACACATGAACAGTGACAAAAAAGGGAAGTCTCACGTTGGCTTGTTTCTGTGACAGCTCCTCCAGCAGCGACACAACACTCTCATCAGCGACATCAAACGGAGTCTGACCCTGCAGGGTTGACGTTACAAAAATGAAAATAGAGCACAAAGACATTATGTGGTATCACACTTCCTAACACATGGCGAAGCTATATTAGCCTAGCATTTCATAAAGTAGTAACAAATACTACAGAGACCTGGTATACAAGCAGTCGACAATATTTCCCAGTACATTGAGTGTCTTGAGGAGTATGGGCTCACTGTAATTAGCTGGAATAGAATAAATGGAACAGTAATCAAACACAACAAACATATTGAAATCACGTTTGTCTCCGTTCCATTAATTCCATTCATTACAATGAGCTCGTCCTCCTATAGCTCCTCCCACCAGCCTCCACTGGTATACATGTGTATGGCTCTAGTCGGTCTGTCGGTCTCACCCCATTGCTGCAGGCCTCCATGTCACAGAGCTGTTCAGCCAGTATCCTGCAGGCATCTCCCTGCCCCCAGTGTGACGCTGCGTGGAGAGGTGTCCAGCCATCACAGTCCATCTCTGACACGTCCAGACCACACTGGCATAGCAGTCTGAACCACAACAACACAGAGTGGCTTAGCACAGAGAGCAAAGCAGAAAGCCTATGCAATTGAGTTAATTCATTTTGTCTCTTCGTTTTTTAACAATGCCCTACTTTTCCATAAACTCAAGAGTTATTGAGCTTGTCAGAGTGGCTGTGAGGGAGGCTGTGAGGGAGACACAAGAAAAATAGGGGTTTTGAGAGAATTGGGACACGGTCATGGACACTCACTTGATGGCTTCCAGGTAGCCCTTGGCTGCAGCCACATGCAGGGGAGTGGCCCCAGTTTTGGGATGCCGTAGTTCTGAGGGAAGCCCCTCTGTCAGCCAGGCTCTGGCATCTTTCATGATCTCCTCCTCCTCCACCCGCTTAGCTGCCTCTACATCCACACCTGACACAGGAATGAAATGTATAATCAATAACTGAACAAGAATGTTGAAAAAGTGGTAGTCGAAGCTTTTTCCTCTCTCAACTCCATTGAAAAAGGGGGAGCCTTATTCTTGTTTAGCTCGATATAAAACGTGACAGCGTCACAAGCCAAAAATTGGCTAAGAGTGTGCCCTGGCTTCGCTTCCTTCTCTGTACCTAAGTAAGTCTTTATAAATCAGACACCACAACACTTATCACCCTGAATCTCTCCTTTGTTTCCTCCCTGTGTTGGTAGCACCGTACTCACCTTGTCTCACCATGTATTGGTGCAGGAGCGACTCAGTGGCCTCGTCTTCAGCTATATCTAGGGGGACGTCGCCATCGCAGTTCACAGCAGTGAGAGATGCACCCTGCTGCAAAAGGAAACTGAGATATAGAAAGAGAGTTTGAAACCATCCACAAGAGAGAAACAGGCCACATAACCAAGAGTAAACTAAATGCAGTTGGCCAGCATTACAGGCCCTGCTATACCAGACAACAATACAGCATTGTTGAATGGAGAAACATTGGCACAGGGAGGCTAAGGCTACCAAATCGGGTTAACTCAATTGCAACGACTGCCCAACATTATAACAGAGGAATGTAGAAAGCTTTCATATGTAGCCCCTTTTCTATTGCCTGATGTTGAAGTGATATACTATACTGTACATACTCAGTAATCTCCAGATTCCCACAGGTGGCTGCCACATGCAGCGGAGTCCAGCCCTCACTGTCCACCTGGTTTATGTTGGCACCCTGAGCCAGGAGAAAGACCATCACCTCCATGCTCCCATCTATACAAGCCTACAGTGAATGAGGAGAGAGGATGATGATATTCATAGCTCCAGTATGATTATAGGTTGTAGAGTCAATCCACAGACACTAGATTCTACTCATTTACCACAAGTCCTTACCTGGTGAAGAGCTGTGATTCCGTCAGCATTGGCACAATTCACAACCTCTCCCTGATAGTCTCCATTTTTGCCTTCCGTCTCTCTTGCATCTTTCAGCATCTCCTGGGCCTCATCTGTGTCACCACTGGCACAAGCTGCCAGGAACTCTGCAGCAGTAT
The DNA here is from genome assembly GCF_057628025.1 of Oncorhynchus mykiss. NCBI lineage: Eukaryota > Metazoa > Chordata > Actinopteri > Salmoniformes > Salmonidae > Oncorhynchus > Oncorhynchus mykiss. Next base: position 10,420,194 of record NC_143038.1, on the reverse strand, counting down.
CAAACCGCACTCGCCTCCTACAGTCGAGGTCATCATTTAGTGACAATACTCAGGATATTAAAAAGTTTATATTTTACCAGCACTCCATGGCAGCTACTCAAACCTCATTATTTGCATACATGGAAGGCAGATAATATTCCCCTCTTCCAAATAGTCCATGTTAAAACCAGAGGTTGTCAACAACAGTGGCGGTCTGTAGATAACTAGATATGTATGCTGGCTGACTAGTTAACTGCCTGCTAGCTTTCCAAAATGACTAGCCAGCCAATGTAGGTGTGTTAGCTACATAGTATCCCGTCGAATACTGTAGAGAACTGTTCTAAATCTACTAGTAGACAAGCACACACGAAAGTGCCATTGTTGTGATTACAGACATAGCTAGTTAGCGAGATAAACATTCAAGTATCAGTAAAGCTAGCTAGCAAGTGCCTAGCCCACGCACAGCATTCCTGAATAGCATCCGGTATAGTACTAGCTAGCTAGCGAGAACCTAGCTAGCTGGCTGTGTAGTAATGCATCAATCTGACAATACAGTACCTTCGTTTGAGTAGAATACTATGGGCTTCCCCGGTGGTCGATCCGCTTCCCTCCACATCCTGAGAATGGTCCTTTGAAACGGCGTTGTTCACGGCCTCCGAGCCGCCTACATCCTCGACATCGCCCCGCCACCTTCGCCTGGGCACAGCCGGTTCTCTTTCGGTGCTTGAACCGGACCAGCGCTTCAATTGTTCCTGCCGTTTATCCTTTGCTGTGTCCCCCATTATTATCCGACAAGGACTTTATTCAATAAAATATATATTCGATAGAAAAGACACACCCTCCATGTGTATAGTTTCACTTCCTTATTCAAAACACTGGGTGTGAAGCCAAAGATGGTGCATAAATGAAGATGTCCCACTCAGGCCGTTAACCATTGAAAAAATGTGTCACAGTTCCGGTCTGCTTAAGGAGTGGCTCTCCCGTAGATGGCAACGAAAACGCTTCACGCTTCAATGGAGGCAGAAGTCTGTGTGTTGTTGTGATTCTGGATGGCCAGATAGCAACAATGACAAGAAGCTGCCATGTTGGGGCATCGTAGGTGGCTCATTTCAGCTAGTTTAATCTTGTTATTGATACCATGTATTGTGTTGGGGTGTTTAGACTGATGCAATGTCTATGCTAATGTGACAAAAATTTACTAGCTAATTAACGAACAATGTAACTATGTATTTGAGAGACAAGTGCTCATTGGGCAAATGTATTTATGTTTTCAATAAACATCAATAAACATTGGAGACAAAATATAGTTTACATGTTGTCCACAATCAAAGCCAACCCTGTCTGTTTTGCCCAATAGTCAGCCACAGTGGGCGGGTCATAACACCTATAAAACCTAGCGGTAAAACATGGAAATAATTCCATACATTTTTCACGTTGGGAATTTTACAAACACTTTAAATTAAGTGTGTTTGGTGTAGGTTTTGACAACCGTTTAATTCTCTCTCAGATACGGTGAGTTTTATCAATATATTTGCCTCAATTTACTCTCACATTCGAAACGCTAATTACCAGCATAGAAGAACTCAGCAAGCGCAATCAGAGACATGTATCCAATCGAAGATGATTCCATGTGCTGTATTTAAATTCATTTAATAAAGTGTAGACATTATTCTGTCCCCTTTCTCTGTCTTAGTTAACCACTGACTACACTTTAGCTAGCTAGTTAGCAAAGCAGTAGATTAGAACATATGTTTGTATTACTTTGCCTAGATAATTGTTCAGCTAGCAGAGCAGTAGATCATAAAATCATTTTGTATTACTTAGCCTAGATAATTGTCTGTACAGTATGTCGACTGTGGTGTCTATTTCAGACCTTTTATGGCATTTTTAAAGGATAAGCATAAGAGCATTAAAAAGGGAGAAGACCACTATAAGCCTGGCCATGTGGAGAAGTACAGCCAGAGTGACGGGCAATTTACCGGTTTGGTCAGGGCCATGAGGGATAAAGTTTATCCTGTGTCAGTGAGTTTAAAAAAAACATGTTTTATACTGCTGTCAACATTCTACAGGGAAGAGCTACTTTATCAATTACACAGTGCATTTGGAAAGTATTCAGACCTCTTGACTTTTTCCACATTTTTTAACATTACAGCCTTATTCTAAAATGAATTTAATCCATGTTTTTCCTCATCAATCTACACACTACCCCACAATGACAAAGTGAAAACAGGTTTAGACATTTTGGCACATTTATAAAACAGAAACCTTATTTACATAAGTATTCAGACCCTTTGCTAAGAGACTAGAAATGTATCTCAGGTGCATCCTGTTCCATTGATCATCTTTGACATGTTTCTTCAACTTGATTGGAGTCCACCTGTGGTAAATTAAATTGATTGATGGACATGATTTGGAAAGGTACACGCCTGTCTAAGGTCCCACAGTTGCCAGTGCATGTCCTAGAGCTGGCCGCCCCGGCCAAGCTGAGCAATCGGGGGAGAAGGGCCTTGGTCAAGGAGGTGCGCAAGAACCCAATGGTCACTCTGACAGAGCTCCAGAGTTCCTCTGTGGTGATGGGAGAACCTTCCAGAAGGACAACCATCTCTGCAACACTCCACCAGTCAGGCCTTTATGGTAGTGGCCAGACGGAAGTCACTCCTCAGTAAAAGGCACATGACAGCCCGCTTGGAGTTTGCCAAAAGGCGCCTAAAGACTGATCACAAGATTCTCTATTCGGATGAAACCAAGATTGGACTCTTTATCCTGAATGCCAAGTGTCACGTCTGAAGGAAACCTGGCAGCATCCCTAGGGTGAAGCATGGTGGTGGCAGGATCATGCTGTGGGGATGGTTTTCAGCGGCAGGGACTGGGAGACTAGTCAGGATCGAGGGAAAGATGAACAGAGCAAAGTACAGAGAGATCCTTGATGAAAACCTGCTCCAAAGCGCTCAGGTTCACCTTTCAACAAAACAACGACCCAGCCAAGATGGCGCAGGAGTGGCTTCGGGACAAGTCTCTGAATGTCCTTGAGTGGCCTAGTCAGAGCCTGGCCTTGAACCCTATCAAACAGCTCTGGAGAGACCTGAAAAAAGCTGTACAGCGACACACCCCATCCAACCTGACAGAGCTTGAGAGGATCTGCAGAGAAGAATGGGAGAAACTCTCAAAATACAGGTGTGTCAAGATTGTAGCCTCAAACTCAAGAACACTTGAGACTAATCTCTGCCAAAGGTGCTTCAACAAAGTACTAAGTAAGGGGTCTGAATGTGATAGTTTTTCTTTTAATATACATTTGCAGAAAATGTGTTTTTTGCTTTGTCATAGCTTGATGAGAGGAAGAAACAATTTAATCAATTTTATAATAAGGCTATAACGTAACAAAATGTGGGGGTAAATCACGGGCTCTGAAATACGTTCTGAATGCACTGTATCACTCATCAGATTACCCCGGATGAAAGACTTAGATGAGTGAGTGATTACTCTGTCCTAGAATGTTGTCATGAGACTGAATCTAAAAAATCTATTGACATCCAGAATTGAATTGTTTAGACATCCAGTGTAGTGTGTATTGTAGTTTCATAACCAATCTTGAAAGGCTTTATTTATTCAGTGGTACATGCATTCACAGTCTTGATTTATAGGATCCTTCCCACTATTTGATTAGTGTGTCAAGTGTTATCAATTAAATGTTTAATGAAAAACTGCACTTGCCCTCATGTGAAAATGACAGTTAAATATTCTACAGCTGTAATGTCATCAATCAAATCAAACTTTACTCATGAAAATCCACAATGGATAAAATTAAGGGTGAAAAAACAGTTGGAACCATTTCCCTGTGTGACCACTAGGTTTTATGGGTATTATGACAACTCCACTGTGCCCCAGGGAAATTGAGGCAAAGTTAAGAATCTCTGGATTAACTGCTAAATTTAGTAATTCATAAATTGGTTCAAATTGTTTAAATGGACAATTCTTTGAACTGTCTTGGGCAAGTTTTTAATAAAAAATGCCTGTTATCTAGCTAGGTAGCTCATGGTTGGTCAGTTAGTTAGCAACATTAGACTACTATTCGCCATCTAGCCAGGCTATTTGCCTAGCCATTTAAATGCATGAGAAATTCATAAAAACAAGTTTATTTCTTTGGCTTTTCTAAACCAACAGTCTAGCATGGTAGCTAACTTGGAAGCTATGGCTAGGTATTCTTGATAATCAAAAACAATTTTATTTGTCACATACACGTGTTTAGCAGATGTTAATGCGAGTGTAGCGAAATGCTTGTGCTTCTAGTTCTGACAGTGCAGTAATATCTAACATATCCCCAACAACTACCTAATATACACAAATCTACAGGGGAGAATGAGAATATGTATATGGATGAGTGATGGCCAAGTGGCATAGGCAAGGTGCAATAGATAGTATAAAATATAGTATATACATGTGATGAGTAATGTAAGATATGTAAACATTATTAAAATTGCATTATTTAGAGTGGATTGTATGAAGTGACTAGTGATCCATTTATTAAAGGGGCCAGTGATTGGGTCTCAATGTAGGCAGCGGCCTCTTGAGTTAGTGATTGCTGTTTAGCAGTCTGATGGCCTTGAGATAGAAGCTGTTCTTCAGTCTCTCGGTCCCAGCTTTGATGCACCTGTACTGACCTTGCCTTCTGGATGGTAAGCGGTGTGAACAGGCAGTGGCTCGGGTGGTTGATGTCCTTAATTATCTTTTTGGCCTTCCTGTGTCATGGAGGGCAGGTAGTTTGCCCCCGGTGATGCGTTGTGCAGACTGCACCACCCTCTGGAGAACCTTGCGGTTGAGGGCGGTGCATTTGGCGTACCAGGCTGTGATGCAGCCCGACAGAATGCTCTCAATTGTGCATCTGTAAACGTTTGTCAGGGTTTTGGGTGACAAGCCTTATTTCTTCAGCCTCCTGAGGTTCAAGAGGCACTGTTGCGCCGCCTTCACCACACTGTCTGTGTGGGTGGACCATTTCAGTTTGTTTGTGATGTGTACGCCGAGGAACTTAAAACTTTCCATCTTCTCCACTGCTGTCCCTTCCATGTGGATAGGGGTCTGTTTCCTGAAGTCCACTCATCTCCTTTGTTTTGTTGACGTTGTGTGAGGTTATTTTCCTGACATCACATACCGAGTGCCCTCACCTCCTCCCTGTAGGCTGTCTCGTTGTTGGTAATCAAGCCCACTACTGTTGTCTGCAAACTTGATGGTTAAGTTGGGGGCGTGAATGGCCAAAGTCGTGGGTGAACAGGGATTACAGGAGGGGGCTGAGCACCCACCCCTGTGGGGCCCCAGTGTTGAGGGTCAGCGAAGTGGAGATGTTGTTTCCTACCTTTACCACCTTGGGGTGGCCCGTCAAAGTCCAGGACCCAATTGCACAGGGCGGGGTTGAGACCCAGGGCCTCCAGCTTGATGATGAGCTTGGAGGATACTATGGTGTTGAAAGCTGAGCTGTAGTCAATGAACAGCATTCTTACATAGGTATTCCTTTTGTCCAGATGGGATAGGGCAGTGTGCAGGCGATTGCGTCGTCTGTGGACCTGTTGGGATGGTATGCAAACTGAAGTGGGTCTAGGGTGGCCGGTAAGGTGGAGGTGATATGATCCTTGACTCGTAATGTTTGTGTCTGTAGGTGAGGGGTGGGTAGCCTACTTCAAGGACTACTTGACTTGTAGCTACCCTAGCTAGCTGAATTATTTTAGTCTGGCTTTGAGGTTTCAGAGATGGACTGATTCATCCTCTCGAGTCAAGTGTGTTTACTTTGGGAAAACAGTGTTTGCTGTTACCCTCTGGACTGCAGATCATTCGTATGGGCAATGTTATGTAACCTTATTTATGACTGAATGGTGTAAAAATGATTGCAACCATTTCTGTGTTTCGACCGCTAGGTTTTATGGGTATTATGACTTCTACTATTGTAGACCAATGCATTATAGTGCGTTCAAGACAACTGGGAACTCTGGAAAAAATACGAGATTAAATCATGACGTCAGTGATCTTCAGGTCAAAGTCCAAGCTCTAGAAAGAGACCAGAGATCTTGAGTTGGAATTCCGAGTTGGATGTCTGTTCAAAAAGATTTTTCACAGACGGAGCTAGTTTATTTTTTTCTCCACTTCCCAGCTGTCTTGAACACACTGAAGTTGTAAGTCTGAGATCCCAGTTGTTATGGGTATTGTATGGAACTGAGAGTCATGATCAAGGGCTGATGCTATGTATTGGCCAATGAGAGGCTTTGAAAGCACCAGTCAGCCATAATGGCACTCCTCAGAAGAAGCCGTTTTGAATGAAATGGATCAAGGACAGAATTACATTTATGTAGCTCAGATAATATAATTGAAAAGTGCATTAAGGTGTCTGTAATAGAATAAACTTGGCAAAACAAATGTAGACATTAATGAATTTCTATAGGTTCCCAAATATTTTTTACAATGGTGGGTGAGTGCCAAGATGGTCTGGTCTGCTCAGCTAGTTAATTGACTATACAGCATATGAAACGGGGGGGGGGGGGGGGGGAAATGGAGCGTGTGATGTTTTGCTTGCTCTTCCATCTCTAGTGAACCTACGGGATGTTTGAAAGCATCCCGTCTGCGCAGTGCTGTGCAAGAGTGGTCTGACATCATCATAAACGATCTCTGTTTATATTGTGCAGTGTTATAAGTTGTAGGTTTAAGGCAGCCCTGCATCCCTTTCACTTCTTGTCAGAACGGCATATTGCACTACACTCAGGTGAATATGTCCGAAACCAAACCACCACTTTGCATTTAGGAAAGTGACATCTGCTGTGCTTTAGAATAACTTATAGTTCCAGAAGTAAGATTGCAACTTAAGGCTTTGGGACCGATAAGGTGGACTCTGAAATTAAATTGACATGTCAGTGAAGATCTTTGTCTGAATGAAAAATATTCCAACATAATTTTATTTATATATATATATATATATCAGTAAATTAACATTACTTTTTGTATTTTTGTTTGACGTTTGACATCCCAAACTCAAAATGTCAGAGAACTGTTGTGTTACGCAGATTGTCTGGTTTAAAAAAAAAAAAACAAGAAGAATAATAGTTATTTCAAAGCTGTAACTCAATGTGACTGATTTTCACATTCTTCGCTTAGCTTGTAAACATTACATCATGAGCAAAGGAGCAAATTCCACTTTTCTGGTGTTGTCGGCTTTGAATGTCAAAAACAATCGATGAATCAAATCAATAAAGAAAAGAGGAACTTTGTTACTTTTGTGGTGAGTAAACATTCCTCTGTAGCCCATTGTGTATCCATATTCATCATTTCATTTGGATATTTGATTGATTGTATTTGTGTTGTTGAATAGTGTTTAAGTACACAAATTGTAGACATTACTATAACATTTGTTGCGGTAGGTCCTGAGATGCGTAAGAACTTGCACATAAGGGGGTATTTTGGATCGGAGCTAAATGTGATTGGAGATACAATAACTCAAAGGTTTGCGAACCACTGTTATACACAACCATTGCTGTGGCCCAAATGGTATTACAATGGATAATCGCTGCAGACAAAATGACTTTTTACTGTACAATACTTTTTATCAAAATCATTTTTGCAAGTCTCTAAAATAGTCTTCAGTTGATAAGCACATCATGGCTGCCATTTGAGGATGCAAACAGGCCTTTGATGCAACCGGTGCAATAGGATGCAAACAGCTGTGGTTCAGAACAACCTAGCCCTTGATCATGGGGTGGGGATTTAAGATCCAAGATGCTCGGTCTGAACCTTAACATGCATCGCTTTTGGTACCGTTTTGGAATTATAAGGACCTTATATTTCATATATATATACATACACACACACACACACAGTGCCTTGCGAAAGTATTCGGCCCCCTTGAACTTTGCGACCTTTTGCCACATTTCAGGCTTCAAACATAAAGATATAAAACTGTATTTTTTTGTGAAGCATCAACAACAAGTGGGACACAATCATGAAGTGGAACGACATTTATTGGATATTTCAAACTTTTTTTAACAAATCAAAAACTGAAAAATTGGGCGTGCAAAATTATTCAGCCCCCTTAAGTTAATACTTTGTAGCGCCACCTTTTGCTGCGATTACAGCTGTAAGTCGCTTGGGGTATGTCTCTATCAGTTTTGCACATCGAGAGACTGACATTTTTTCCCATTCCTCCTTGCAAAACAGCTCGAGCTCAGTGAGGTTGGATGGAGAGCATTTGAACAGCAGTTTTCAGTTCTTTCCACAGATTCTCGATTGGATTCAGGTCTGGACTTTGACTTGGCCATTCTAACACCTGGATATGTTTATTTTTGAACCATTCCATTGTAGATTTTGCTTTTATGTTTTGGATCATTGTCTTGTTGGAAGACAAATCTCCGTCCCAGTCTCAGGTCTTTTGCAGACTCCATCAGGTTTTCTTCCAGAATGGTCCTGTATTTGGCTCCATCCATCTTCCCATCAATTTTAACCATCTTCCCTGTCCCTGCTGAAGAAAAGCAGGCCCAAACCATGATGCTGCCACCACCATGTTTGACAGTGGGGATGGTGTGTTCAGCTGTGTTGCTTTTACGCCAAACATAACGTTTTTGCATTGTTGCCAAAAAGTTCAATTTTGGTTTCATCTGACCAGAGCACCTTCTTCCACATGTTTGGTGTGTCTCCCAGGTGGCTTGTGGCAAACTTTAAACGACACTTTTTATGGATATCTTTAAGAAATGGCTTTCTTCTTGCCACTCTTCCATAAAGGCCAGATTTGTGCAATATACGACTGATTGTTGTCCTATGGACAGAGTCTCCCACCTCAGCTGTAGATCTCTGCAGTTCATCCAGAGTGATCATGGGCCTCTTGGCTGCATCTCTGATCAGTCTTCTCCTTGTATGAGCTGAAAGTTTAGAGGGACGGCCAGGTCTTGGTAGATTTGCAGTGGTCTGATACTCCTTCCATTTCAATATTATCGCTTGCACAGTGCCGCTTGGGATGTTTAAAGCTTGGGAAATCTTTTTGTATCCAAATCCGGCTTTAAACTTCTTCACTACAGTATCTCGGACCTGCCTGGTGTGTTCCTTGTTCTTCATGATGCTCTCTGCGCTTTTAACGGACCTCTGAGACTATCACAGTGCAGGTGCATTTATACGGAGACTTGATTACACACAGGTGGATTGTATTTATCATCATTAGTCATTTAGGTCAACATTTGATCATTCAGAGATCCTCACTGAACTTCTGGAGAGTTTGCTGCACTGAAAGTAAAGGGGCTGAATAATTTTGTACGCCCAATTTTTCAGTTTTTGATTTGTTAAAAAAGTTTGAAATATCCAATAAATGTCGTTCCACTTCATGATTGTGTCCCACTTGTTGTTGATTCTTCACAAAAAAATACAGTTTTATATCTTTATGTTTGAAGCCTGAAATGTGGCAAAAGGTCGCAAAGTTCAAGGGGGCCGAATACTTTCGCAAGGCACTGTGTATGTGTATATGGTTAAATTGATACACACCTTGATAGTGTTAATGTTCCCACATGGCCATATCTCAATGTTACAGCGCTTGTTTACGAAAACAGACCGAAGACTAGGAACACCCAGTTGTGGAAGAAGTACTCCATTCTTGTACTTGAGTAAAAGTAAAGATACCTTTTTTTTAATAGAAAATTACCCCAAAGTGAAAGTCACCCAGTAGTTTGGTTTTTAAGAATACTTAAGTATCAAAAGTATAAATGATTGAAAATTCCTCATTAAGCAAACCAGACAGCAGCATTTTGATGGATAGCCAGGGGCACACTCCAACATTCATATCATTTACAAACAAAGCATTTGTGTTTAGTGACTCCGTCAGATCAGAGACAGTCGATGACCAGGGATGTTCTCTTTAAGTGTGTGAATTGGACAGTTTTCCTGTTCTGCTAAGCATTCAAAATGTACTTTTGGGTGTCTGGGGAAATGTAAGTACATTTTCTAAAAGTTGTCATAAATAGTAAAGTACAGATACTTAAACTACTGAAGTAGTACTTTAAAGTATTTTTACTTAAGTACTTTACACAACTGCGAACACCTGTGTAAGTGTAACTCGGGAAGTGTAATTTCATTGGATGGAGGCACCCTTGGCTGTATTGAACTGTAAAATAGCTAAGAGTAACCTAACCTTTAACCTAAACGTATTAGTCTGATCTTGGAAACTGACATTTCTGACTTACTAACTGGGGGTTGTTATACAGGACTTGGACCAGGAAGTAGGCGGGACAAAACAGCCAGAATGTGCAACCAGTTAGCAAGTCGGACATTTTGGCGTTCCTAGTTCCCACTAGCTTTGAATGCACCATTAGACTTTTCCATGTTCTTATTGCACCTGATGATCCATTATGCAAATGCTTAACACTTCATATTTTGACACTTGCAGGGCTCTACAGTGCAACCATTTTACTCGCATATGCAACAAAATGTGTGCGAACTGAAAGGTCATGAGCACATACCCGCCTACTTCCTGGTCCAAGTCCAGTACTGTTTTTGAATGGGCTTTCAGCTTATATAATCAAATTGATGAAAATTGGGTCATTTTTAAGAAATGTTAAATAATGTGTTCATGGATTAATTTACCTTTAACCAATTCCTTTTATGAATGTTTTAAAATATGAAGGGGAAAAAACGCTCAGGTAGGGGAAGTCGGGAACCAATATACACTGCACTAATTCCAAAAGGTTTTGTCATCATAAAGTCCATGGAGAATAAGACACCTCCTCCCAGCTGCCCACTGCACTGAGGCAAGGAAATACTGTCACCACCGAATAACCTGCGATAATTGAATTTCATTAAGCATTTTTCTACGGTTGGCCATGCTTTCCACCTGGCTACCCCTACCACGGCCAACAGCTCCCGCAGGAACTTGAAGGAACTTTGTTTCTCAAATGACTGCCCTCTCCAGGTTCACCAACCACTTCTCAGATAGTTCAGTGTGTCAAATCAGAGGTCCTGTTGTCCAGACCTCTGGCAGTCTCTATGGGGTTGCCACAGGGTTCAATTCTTGGGCCACCTCTTGCTGCTGGTGATTCTCTGATCCACCTCTACACAGACGACAACATTCTGTATACCATTCTTCCAAACTCGCATAAAGCATCTCCAATCCAAAATTAAATCTAGAATCGGCTTCCTATTTCGCAACAGACTTCTTCACTTATGCTGCCGAACATACCCTCGTAAAACTGACTGTCTTACCGATCCTTGACTTCGGCGATGTCATTTACAAAATAGCCTCCAACACTCTACTCAGCAAATTGTATGTAGTCTATCACAGTGCCATCCATTTTGCCACCAAAGCCCCATATACTACCCACCACTGCAACCTGAATGCTCTTGTTGGCTGGCCCTCGCTACATATTCATTGCCAAACCCACTGGCTCCAGGTAATCTTTAAGTCTTTGCTAGGTAAAGCCCCGCCTTATCTCAGCTCACTGGTCACCGTAGCAGCGCTCCAGCAGGTATATTCACTGGTCACCCTCAAAGTCAATTCCTCCTTTGGCCGCCTTTCCTTCCAGTTCTCTGCTGCCAATGACTGGAACAAATTGCAATAATCACTGAAGCCGGAGTCTTGTATCTCACCCTCACTAACTTTAAGCATTAGCTGTCAGAGCAGCTTACCGATCCGTGTACCTGTACACAGCCCATCTGTAAATAGCACACCCAACAATTACCTCATCCCCAACATATTTTTTTTGCTCTTTTGCACCCCAGTATCTCTACTTGCACATCTATCACTCCAGTGTTAATGCTAAATTGTAATTATTTTGCCACTATTGGCCTATTTATTGCCTTACCTCCCAAACCTTACTACATAGATTTTTATATTGTGTTATTGACTGTATGTTTGTTTATCCCATTTGTAACTGTTTTTGTTGCACTGCTTTGCTTTATCTTGGCCAGGTCACAGTTGTAAATGAGAACTTGTTCTCAACTGGCCTACCTGGTGAAATATATATATATATATATATATATATATATATATATATATATATATATATATATATATATATATATATATATATATATATATATATATATATATATATATATATATATATATATATATATATATATATATATATATATATATATATATATATATATATATATATATATATATATATATATATATATATATATATATATATTTATTTATTTATTATAAAAAATCCCATATTTAAAATATGATATGCCTACTTGTCTTTGAAAATGAATTATATTAGGCTATACATTATTGCTGCCCTTCATGGACAGTTTTGAATAAGTCATACAAATAAGCATTTGATATTAAATGCTCCATGAAGCCAATATGATTTGAGATTTTAGTATTGTGCTAGGCAGAGATGACAAGGGGACTCAACTCCTAAAATGCATAATTTTGTATACATAGTCAGACGATGGCAAGGATCTTCAACTAGTAGACATAAACAACCTGAATATTGATATTCATTAGATTTTTTTGGGGGGGAAGATTGTGGGTGATTTGGAGAAACGATTGTTATAACATTTTCAAACAACCAGCACTTGGGAAACATAGATCAGGGGTGGCCAACCCTTCTGGAGAGCAAGCAGGATTTTCTTCCAGACCTATTTTCAAGAACGAGTTCACCTAAGATACAAAATGTTTGTGTCCCTACCTTGAAAGCATTCTATGGACAATGAGACTGCAATCTATGATTTGGTTAACCACTGCCACCAACCATTAATATTACAATTTACTGTGCAGAGCCTTTGGTGCACGGTTTCTAGCATTTGCCTGTCTCCCGATCTCATTTAATTACTGTCTGAATAGTGTCAAACCACCCCAAAAATATGTACGATTTTTTTGTTAGTGTTCTTTACATTTCATCTCCCCAAAAATCTCAAAGTAACAAAGTTGTTGAATTTTGAGTGTTCATTTTCATTTAATGTTCAAAGCATTCTGAATACACTTGACCTGTTAAAAAAAATCCCTGGTCATAGGCCTAAACCATGTCAAAATATGTCAAATTGCAGGGATTAGCTTTAAAACAGTACCATTTTTTGGGGGGAGGACCCCCAGTCCCCCAACTAGGGGTTGCGGCAATGAAATTCAAATTGAAAATCTCACTCCAAACTTTGTTCAAATGTTGGCAGCCCTGTAATGAGTAGGATTCTGGGTTTTCACGTGCAAAAGTGATTGTCTTTGATAAACGCTTTATCTGCCTTTTATGGAAAAGAGATGTATATTTCTGAACGATAGACCATGCTGCCTTGTTGACAACATGACCAGAACAGCGCAGATTACGGTTCGATTTGAGAAGAGCGCTTCTCCCTCACCACTTTTGCCCGTTCACCACGCAGGCCATAGACTGGTGCACCTCGCTTCAGCTTAATCCTTAATCGAACACTGCCATTGCCAAGAGTCCTCTGTAAACCTCTGTAAACCAGAGCTAGGCATGTTGATTGTGCACTGGGACACATTTTATTACTGAGAGAGGCCTGTCGTTTTGCAATGGGTCTGCGGTGGTTGTGTTTAGTTAATCTAATATTTCAGAACATATGTATTGCAGTTAATTTTGTCTGACTTATGTAAAATATATTTTGAGTAGCAAACGGAAACAAGTCCCAAACACTTCTCAATAGAAAATGTTCTGCCTCAGGGGGGCGCTGTTTAACAATTATTTGGATTATCTAATGACCACCAGTGCTCGGAATAAATTGCTTGTTCACAAGACAGATCTGGTTGACATGAAATTCGCATTATTGTAATTGGCCCTTGTTATAGACACACTGTACTTTTTCACAACAAAAAAGCCATTGTGATTTCATTGTATGTTTTGTACAGTCTGATTTGGACATTTTGTTCTGTTGTAGAGCAAGTAAAATAAAGACTATGTAAACTGATTTAACTGGAAGTGTGACTAAAGGTTGAGATCTCTTGATATCAGAGATGTGCCTTAAGGCGTCCACATGCTTCCCAGCCGAAACAGTTCGGAAGAGTTTGTGCGTATATTATGATGGCATTTTGTGACGTTTGTTTTGGACCTTGGTTTTGTGTGCCCGAACAGCTGAAAACCCTCACCGACGTCTACGCCCCTTGATCGGTGATGGGTCAACAATAAGGATTATTCAAAGTCTGTCATTCAACAAGAGACTACTAGTTTTCATGCATTTTTTTCATTGAGAAATACTGCACCAAGCATATTAGTTACATGTACAATTTTGACTTTTTTGACTGAATCTATGACTGATTTTGAGTTATTTTAGATTAATTATAAGGAAGTGTATACTGGCTACGGCATCTCAAAATGGACAAACCGTACTCTTGCAGGTATTTTTTTCTTGTTTTTCAAGCTTTTAAGGGAGTATGCAAGCACACTCGTTCTGTACAGCTAGGAGCAAGCCGAACCGAAGCATGCTGACCTCTTTACCCAGTCTGTTGGGGGGAGCTATGGGAATGACGTAGTGAGTGCATACCTTTTCATACTGGTCCACCCATGACAATCAGATCCACAACGCTGCAAGTGAGCCACACGGGACTGCACAGATGCTAGACCGTGTAAATCACAGTTGACTTACTTTTAGTATTTAGGAATTTTGATACTTTAATTATCTATTTTATTGACACTTTGTGTTGAACACAGTGTACATGTGTGTCCAGAGTCACTCACTACCTCATCACCTGGGAGCTAACACATCTTCAGCTACCAGCACCTAAGGAATTACAGTCCCCTTGGTTAACCCCAACAAAGACCAAATACTAGGCCTACATGGCAACAAAAACACTTCCAATTGTTACATGACTGTTCAGAATCTGTAGAATATAAAGATCCACTGGGCTGAATTGTCATTCAATTATTAGCAATTTATTATAAACATTGACCCATCCATCACACAAGCGCACAAAGGTACACACACCAACAGAATAAAGGATGTTTATTCCGTTATTGCAACATATGGAAAAAATATAACCATTCAAAGTCATGAAACAGATTTCTAGAGGGTCTAATACAGCTTTAGCTCTTGGGTTATGATGGGCAAGGTTCAAATGATTCTGCATTGCTTTTCCATGGACTTGACCTCAACCCTAGTAGTAGTCATTTATTCTTCCCAACTTGGATGATTGTATGTAATGTACAGAGACAGGACAAGGTTCACGATAAGGTCTTATTGACAACAATGAAGACTTCCATACTGTTATTTATTTATCTTGCTCCTTTGCACCCCAGTATCTCTACTTGCACATCTACCATTCCAGTGTTTAACTGCTATATTGTAATTACTTTGCCACCATGGCCTATTTATTGCCTTTACTGACCTTACCTCATTTGCACTCACTGTATATAGACTTTTTCTACTGTATTATTGACTGTTTATTCCATGTGCAACTCTGTATGTGTCGAACTGCTTTGCTTTATCTTGGCCAGGTCACAGTTGTAAATGAGAACTTGTTCTCAACTACCCTACCTGGTTAAATAAAGGTGAAATTATTATTTTTTTAAATTTAAAAACCAGGGCTGTCTTGTCAATGAGCAGAATTCCCAAATCGGACTGTACAAAACATACAATCAAGACCGCTGTTAGTTCATTGTAATTTGCATTTCATACACTTGACACAGTGACTTGAGGGGGAGACAAACAGTGGAGGCAGCAACAGGCAGATGGACGTGCCTGCCCCCCCCCCCCCCCCCCCCCCCCTCGTGTCGGCCAGGGTGCCCTCAGCCGTTGTCCTCAGAGAAATAGAAAAGAGGGGTTAGTGAGCGCATCCCTAAGATCTTACTTATTAGGTCATAGATAAAATTGACTGCAATGTACTTGACTCATATATTAAGCATAACTACACAGAACCACCGCAGACCCATTGTAAATTGATATCTCCTTACTACAATGTGCACAAACAACATGCCTAGCTCCGCCCACTAGGGTGTGGCTTACAGAGCGCTCTTTGAAATCTGCACTCGTTATTTGTACTCCAGTTATATTACCACACCCGCAGGAGCAGACTGGGATCAGAAATCGTCTCTGCCATTTCTAACACATTGGCCCCCTTGAGGTCACCACACCAGCGTTCTTTGTTTGTGGTGAATCTTAACCTGAAGACTGACACTGTTACAAAGCAAGTGGTCGAAAAAGCACATTGAGAGCAGGGATTCATTCATACCAGAACTCAGGACATTTTGTAGGGTACAATTTAAACTACAAACTTAACTATCAGTGGATAGCCAGATTTAAAGCACTGGAACTAACCCCTTTCTCCATTCTTAACAGAACAAATTTCCGGCATCACGTTTTACCTCCCCTCTCAAGATGACGACTCCTCAGTATGACCTGTCAAACACGCTCCCTCCCCACACACTGACCCGACTGGCACGGGAGTGGCTGGCAGAGGACACACCAAACTTTGACCCTGCAGGGCTGTGTGTGGGGTCACATGAGGTCGAGGCCAGGTTGTTGTGTAAAACGCCGTGCAGCATGCTGGCAGGCAGGCCTTTCTTCACTGCTGTCTTCACTGAGCTCAGCTGCACTGTTGAATGGGCGCACAAAGAGGGAGCACAGCTCGGTAAGAGACCAACTATGAACCTGGTCAAATGCATGCTGTGGAGGTTTAAGATAATACACAGATGCCTCACAAATGTGATGACAATACACAAACTCTGATCACACTGCCAAATTCATTTGGAGAAGGTATTGTGGAAACGAGCTTCGAGTTTGGCATTCACAAAATTCCATTGGAATAGATTCCAACTGATGACCATCTAACTATTTTAGATGCAGATCACTCACGTGTTTTTAGGTAAACTCTTCTTTGACCTCGCCTCAACCAGGTCCAAATGAGGTGACCCAGACTGCTGTGGTCAGAGGCCCAGCAAGGTGTATCCTCCTCGGGGAGAGACCGGCCCTCAACTGCCTGGCCCGGGCCTCTGGGATAGCCACCCGCTGCTCCCAGCTACAGAGCGTTGCCAGGGAGGCAGGCTGGCATGGCCATGTGGCTGGCACGCGTAAAACCACCCCTGGGTTCCGGCTGGTGGAGAAGTATGCCATGCTGGTGGGCGGCGTGTCCATACACAGACAGGACCTGAGTGGGATGGTGATGCTGAAAGACAATCATATATGGGCATCAGGGAGTATCACACAGGTAGGCAAGGGTGGATGTCTCAAACTGTACATTTGACATCAACCTATACTATGTTGTGGTTGTCGATTCCTCTGAAATGCATGAAAATCAGAGTGCAAGAATACATGTATGTCTTTCATATTCCAAGATGTACCATTAGATCTGTCCTTTTTCTAATATGAGAGCTGAAGTTTTCCCTCTGTGCATTTTGAATATAAATTAATTTAGCATTCTGATAGAGAACTGATTTGATGTAATTCCTACCTGTGGGTCTTCCAGGCGGTGAGGGACGCCCGCTCGGTGTGTGGCTTCAGCAGTAAGATTGAGGTGGAGTGCGGCAGCCGGGAGGAGGGCAGTGAGGCGGCCACGGCAGGCGCCGACATCGTCATGCTGGACAACTTTAAGCCACAGGTGAGACTGATGGACTTCCCAAAGGCATCAGGGAAGTAATGTAGAAGAGGTAGAGATGTACTGGAGGGCTTGTGATACAGCAGAAGACATAATTCCGTTGGACATTCATGTACATTGGACTATCAATGTAATATTCTTCTTCCAGTGCTGTGCATTTAGTTCAATCTCTTTCCTTCACGGTCTCTTCCCGCACTCGTTTCTTCCGGCCTCGATTCCTCCTCTGTCCCTTCCTCACTCAGGAACTCCATGCGGCAGCCAAGCTTCTGAAGGAGGAGTTCCCTTCTGTGCTAATTGAGGCCAGTGGAGGGGTGACCCCAGACTCCCTGCCCCAGTATCTCTCCCCCCATGTGGACATCATCTCTCTGGGCTGCATCACCCAGGGCTGCCCAGTGGTAGACTTCTCCCTCAAGGTTCAAAAGCCTGTTCCCTTTCCAATTATTTTCCAATCAAAGTAACTGTGGCAATTCAGGATTTTTGTTAATAAAGTGAAAATAAAAAGCAACGATCAATTTCCTCACTTTTCATCCAGGAGATGATCAAGAAAAAAATAAATCCATTATAACATTCAGAGGTGACTGTATAATTTCTATGCTGCGTACAACTAATTTAGAAATCATTATTAAAACTGTGAAGACAGTTCCCTTAGTTTCTTTTGTCCCATAGTGATCATCTATTATATGGGATATTCTTTAAAATCCTTAATCTTTGATCCACCAGGAGAAAAGATGACAAATTAGTAACTAAGTCACTATACTGTTAAAGCTTCATATGGATTAAAACACACTGCACTTCCACCACTAAAAGTCCATCACCTGTTAAATTAATAAATCAGATATCAGTTTTCAAAACACTGAAGGTGAACATGCATAAAATCACCATCTTTGAGTAGACATTATTTAGGCCTAATAATATCATGCCCAAACCGCGTCCTCAAATTGATTTTGTCCCCCCACACCAAACGCAATCCCGACATGCAGGTTGACGTATAAAAACAAACTCTGAACAAATTTTTTTAATTTGGCGACAGGTCAAAAAGCAAACATTTATGGCAATTTAGGTAGATAGCATTCTGTTGCTAGCTAATTTGTCCTGGGTTGTTATTTTACTTGAAATGGACAAGGTCCTCTACTCCGACAATTAATCCACAGATAAAACGGTCAACCGACTCATTTCTAGTCATCTCTCCTTCCAGGCTTCTTTTTCTTTGGACTTTATATGGCAATTGGCGTCTAACTTTCATAAGGTGTATTACCACAGCTGACTGACCAGCTGACTGACCAACTGACCTCAGGTCATCTTTCAATCACCCACGGGGGTATAACCAATGAGGAGGTTGCACGTGGATTTCTGCTTCTATAAACCAATGAGGAGATGGGAGAGGTAGGACTTGCACCGTGTTCAGCGTCACTAATAGCACGGATTTCTATTTTAGCGTTTGGCAACGCAGACGCTTGTTGGCGCAATGATTGAGTAACATGCATGTCAATTTATTTTGCAACGCGGGGTGGTCAGCATGTAACTGTAAAACAAGTTTCAGTTTAGATTATGGTTAACCTGTACCATTTCCCTGATATGACGTGGGTGGCTAGGGCATAAAAGAGGGGAGGGTTTCAGGAAATCAGTTCCATTTAGGAAGAGATTATCTGGCATTTATAACCAGAGTTCTTTCAAGACATGTTGCTTGTTGGTAAATTAGATTTTGTTAGCTATTTGTTGCTTTTTCTCACATTTGTAATTATTAAAGTAACAAACTATGAAGTAACCATACATTTTGGCATATAGAACTACATTTAACTACATTTTAAACATTGCTTCAATCTGCTTTTGACTTTAGAAACTCAAAGTTGATTTTGGCTCCATAAATGTCAAAAGTGACGAGTATTTATCTATGGTGAGGTGCTAAATAGGATGATACATTTTGCAAACAGGAAGATATTTTGGGCTCAGTCTACCTAAAGGTGGTGCTTTTCTGGTTCCTAACCACCAGGAGTGGCAGGACCATAAAGGAGAGCTGCATTTAATCCTTAAACTGATAGAAGAAAAAAAGTCAAAGTAGATTATTTTTCTCCTCTATTGCAGCCAGCTTCATTACAGAAACACCAAGAAGCTCCAATTAACTAGACCTAGAGGAAAGCGTGCTATGGTAATCTGAGACGGCTAGCAGATGTAAAATGAACGGTTCAAAACGAAAATACAGGAAGTGTTATGTGAATAATACTCAAGGCTCTATTCAATCTGTATCGCTGAAGTGTTACAAATAGAGTAATTTCCTATTGTGATGGCATCTGCAGCATTTACCATAAATGCAGTCTACGCCAACACGGGAACAATGCTTTTAAATTTGATGTAACACTGAATTTATGCGATAGGGATTGAAATGACACTATCGGCTGAAAAGCCACGGATGACCGGCTCGAGTGCCACTGTCAGATAAGTCATCTTCTGTCAAGTATACTTTCATTAATTTTCACGCAAAGAAGATGGTGTTTTTATGTCAGACAGTCATAATCAGTCATTTAATTTTAATGACAGGATAACTTCATGCATCAAAACATTTGGGCCAAAAGTCTACAACCAATTAATTTGAGAAACCATGTCCACTCCACTTTCCCAGGGACAATGGAGAAGAAGAACAGGGTAAGTTACAGACTAGGTCATGATACACCTCGTCACCATATCAACTGACCCTAGCCTATTCAACAACTATGGCCTATGTTAAAATCACCCAGACTAGTCATTCAAAATAGCATGGTCCCTGGTTGTTACCCTAGCATTCAATACAACATGAAAGAGTACAGAAATATTTGTAAATCAGCTAGTATAAAGGCTGGTCTTGGCCATCTTTTTCATGCATGACCTTGTAGCGGTATTTATCGATTTATCGATCTCATTGCAAAATTCCAACATCTACACCTGTGGAGGAGAGGAGATGGACTGGGTATGGGCAGTCACCAGAAGTGTGTATACACACACACACACACACACACAGGGTGGAATGGACAGGACATGAAATGGCTTTTTCTGTTAAAACAGATTGATCAAGAAATGGGAGTGACCTGCTGCCAGGAAGAGGAACACAATGAGGAAATGGACTGGTTATGATGATGACACATTTGTCTGCATCATTTCCAATCCCCCATATATACTGAACACATATATAAATGCAACAATTTCAAAGATTTTACTGAGTTAAAGTTAATGGAAGGAAATCAGTAACTTGAAATGCATTCATTAGGCCATAATCTATGGATTTCACGACTGGGCAGGGGCACAGCCATATTTTTGTTCAGTATATATTTTTTGTAAATATATACAGCACCAGTCAAACGTTTGGAAACACCTACTCATTCCAGGGTTGTTCTTTATTTTTACTATTTTCTACATTGTAGAATAATATAGAAGATGTCAAAACTATGAAATAACACATGGAATCATGTAGTAACCAAAAAAGTGTTCAACCAAAATATATTCTATATTTGAGATTCTTCAAAGTAACCAACCTTTGCCTTGACAGCTTTGCACACTGTTGGCATTCACTAAACCAGCTTCATGAAGAATGCTTTTCCAACAGTCTTGAATGAGTTCCCACATAGGCCGAGCAATTGACGGCTGCTTTTCGTTCACTCTACGGTCCAACTCATCCCAAACCATCTCAATTGGGTTGAGGTTGGGTGATTGTGGAGGCCAGGTCATCTGATGCAGCACTCCATCACTCTCCTTCTTGGTCAAATAGTCCTTACACCGCCTAGAGGTGTGTTTTGGGTCATTGTCCTGTTGAAAAACAAATGATAGTCCCACTAAGCGCAAACCAGATGTGATGGTGTATTGCTGCAGAATGCTGTGGTAGCCATGTGGGTTAAGTGTACTTTGAATTCTAAATAAATCACTGACCGTGTCACCAGCAAAGCATCCCCACCTCCTCCTCCATGCTTCACGGAGGGAACCACACATGAGGAGATCATCTGTTCACCTACTCTGTGTCTCACAAAGACGCGGCAGTTGGAACCAAAAATCTCAATTTTGGACTCATCATAACAAAGGACAGATTTTCACCGGTCTAATGTCCATTGCTTGTGTTTCCTGGCCCAAGCAAGTCTCTTCTTCTTATTGGTGTCGTTTTAGTAGTGGTTTCTTTGCAGCAATTTGACCACGAAGGCCTGATTCACGCAGTCTACTCTGAACAGTTGATGTTGAGATGTGTCTGTTACTTGAACTCTGTGAGGTGCAGTTAATTGCCGATTTCTGAGGCTGGGCTTATGAACTTATCCTGAGATTGCAGAGGTAACTCTGGGTCTTCCTTTCCTGTGGCGGTCCTCATGAGAGCCAGTTTCATCATAGCGCTTGATGGTTTCCAGATAGACTGACCTTCATGTCTTAAAGTAATGATGCACTGTAATTTCTCTTTGCTTGTTTGAGCTGTTCTTGCCATAATATGGACTTTGTCTTTTACCAAATAGCGCTATCTTCTGTATACCACCCCTGCCTTTTCACAACACAACTGATTGGCTCAAACGCATTAAGAAGGAAGGAAATTCCACAAATTAACTTTTAACAAGGCACACCTTAATTGACTACCTCATGAAACTCGTTGAGAGAATGCCAAGAGTGTGTAAAGCTGTCATCAAGGCAAAGGGTGGCTACTTTGGGGCGGCAGGGTGGCCTAGTGGTTAGAGCGTTGGACTAGTAACCGGAAGGTTGCGAGTTCAAAACCCCCGAGCTGACAAGGTACAAATCTGTCGTTCTGCCCCCGAACAGGCAGTTAACCCACTGTTCCTACGCCGTCATTGAAAATAAGAATTTGTTCTTAACTGACTTGCCTGGTTAAATAAAGGTAAAATAAATAAATAAATATATATAATATAATATATTTGGATTTGTTTAACATGATTCCATGTGTGTTATTTCATAGTTTTGATGTCTTCACTATTATTCTACGATGTAAAAAAATAAGAAAAACCCTGGAATGAGTAGGTGTGTCAACTTTTGACTGGTACTACAGTTGAAGTCGGAAGTTTACATACACTTAGGTTGGAGTCATTAACTCGTTTTTGCAAGCTGAAGAACACTATCCCAACTGTGAAGCACGGGGGTGGCAGCATCATGTTGTGGGGGTGCTTTGCTGCAGGAGGGACCGGTGCACTTCACAAAATAGATGGCTTCATGAGAAGGAAAATGATGTGGATATATTGAAGCAAAATCTCAAGACATCAGTCAGGAAGTTAAAGCTTGGTCACAAATGGGTCTTCCAAATGGACAATGACCCCAATCATACTTCCAAAGTTGTGGCAAAATGGCTTAAGAACAACAAAGTCAAGGTATTGGAGTGGCCATCACAAAGCCCTGACCTCAATCCTATAGGAAATTTGTTGGCAGAACTGAAAAAGCGTGTGCGAGCAAGGAGGTCTACAAACCAGACTCAGTTACACCAGCTCTGTCTGGAGGAATGGGACAACTTATTGTGGGAAGCTTGTGGAAGGCTACCTGAAATGTTTGACCCAAGTTAAAGAATTTAAAGACAATGCTACCAAATACTAATTGAGTGTATGTAAACTTATGACCCACTGGTAATGTGATGAAAGAAATAAAAGCTGAAATAAATCATTGTCTCTATTATTCTAACATTTCACATTCTTAAAATAAAGTGGGGATCCTAACTGATCTAAGACAGGGCATTTTTTACTAGGCTTAAATGATGAAAAACTGAGTTTAAATGTATTTGGCCAAGGTGTATGTAAACTTCCGACTTCAACTGTATATATCTTAATAAAGAAATACGTTTTCCTTTATTATTTGCCCTTATCTGTACCACCCCTCCCCTAATTGGAGTAAACTAATGGACAACAATACTTAGGCGTCTGCTTCTCTTAACATACAACAATTTCTAAGATTTTACTGAGTTACAGTTCATATAAGAAAATCTGTCAATTGACATAAATTCATTAGGCCCTCATTTATGGATTTCACATGACCGAGAATACAGATATGCATCTGTTGGTCAGATACCTTAAAAAAAAGGTAGGGCCGTGGATCAGAAAACCAGTCAGTATCTGGTATGACCACCATTTGCCACATGTAGCGCAACACATTTCCGTTTCATAGAATTGATCAGGCTGTTGCTTGTGGAATGTTGTTCCACACCTCTTCAATGGCTGTGCGAAGTTGCTGGATATTGGCGGGAACTGGAACACGCCGTCGTACACGTCGATCCAGAGCATCCCAAACATGTTCAATGGGTGACATGTCTGGTGAGTATGCAGCTTAGAGGAATTGTGTACAGATCCTTGCGACATGGGGTCATACATTATCATGCTGAAACATGAGGTGATGGCGGCGAATGAATGGCACGACAATAGGCTTCAGGATTTCGTCACAGTATCTCTGTGCATTCAAATTCCTGTCAATTAAATACAATTATCTTATGCCTGCCCATACCATAAACCAAACTGCCACCATGTGGCACTCTGTTCACAACATTGACGACAGTAAATGTTAAAGGAATTAAATTGCTCTATGTTTTAATACCCAATTAAAATTAAACACGGTCAATTCATAAGGATTTGTAAGACCCTTATTCTATAATAATGGACAGAGCCCAGTCTTAAAGTCAATCAGCAGAGTTTATTCACGAGAGTACTGAATACGATACAGTTTACCACAGGTTATAAACTGAAAATGACGTCATTAGTTTCAGCACCAACCCGTGCCATCTCCCTTCCAGTACAAAGGCTGTATCTCAAGCCTTCCCACATCCGTCTCACTACCAATTTAATATAATTTACGAGCCAAGGTCTTCTCGTGTAGAGAAGCATTCTAGCCAGTCTGAAGATATCGTTCATTCATTCCTACCAAGGAACAGATAGTCATTGTTCTAACTCTTGACCACATTCACACACATTATATTCAGTACTGGGATCAAGAAAGAAAACTCATACATATACAGAATAGTATTCTGATTAGTACATATACAGTAACATAATAGTATTCGGATTAGTACATATACAGTAACATAATAGTATTCTGATTAGTCAGTCCTAATTGAAATGTATACATAATTAGTCATCATTGATGAAAATTCCCTTAACATATCCACCCTTTGATTAAATATTATACATCCAATCACACATGTATTGTATTGTAATATTAAAAAGCCTATTTTTTTCTATTTTTATTAGAGATATTTCTTGTCATCAAAACATCACCTAAACATAACCCACTACTTGCATTCGCCATGACTGTTTTTTAGGCCTACATCAGAATCATATCTCTTCTTATCAGGATTTTCGTTACAATCTTCATAAAAAAACAGTCTAATATTGAAACAGGATACAACCTAGCCTCCCTACACATCAAAAATGGTCTCCTCAAACATAAATTCCCCGCAAATGAAGGATCCAGATTCGTCCGCTTGTTCTGTAGACATGCATTCACTCCACGGGTCAGAACCTGGAATCCACTGGTACCTCACCATCTATTGTCATCGATTTCTCCAGAGTCCTGGAAATAAGGCCTCGTACACAGGGAATTAGACAACAGCCCCATAAAACTAAAACAGTCACACAGGTGAATGCAGCCCATAATACAGTGATCATAATATTTTTTCAATTTTCCGAACATACTATCAAACCAATTAGTCAGAGAAGTATCCACCCCAGAGTTTTCTGCCAAACCGTGAGCCAGGGTGGTCAAATCAGCTGAGGCTTCGGGCACTGACTCGTCCGGAGCTGTGTTATTTGGGATGTAAGCACAAACATGGTCCCGATAATCACGCATACTTCTCCCTTTTCAGCCAATAACATATCTAATGCAATTCTATTCTGCCAAGCCATCAGGCTGGTTGCTTCAGTCTGTTCTGCAAAACCTTTAATAGCATCTCTGGTATAATTGTTAAAGCTCTGTTGATTATAATAAATATAATTAATCCAGTCCACATTCTTATTGAGAGTAGACCACCCGGAAATGCTTAACTCTAATCCTGCTAGGATCTGATTTCTTGCTTTGAACTCATCTGGCACCCCCCGTGGAACCCCAATGTTATCAATGTATACTTTGTCATCAAGAGACCCGGATGGAATAGCTTTTTTCTCCCATTTGGCTAAACTTCATGTCACGGTGTTGAATGAGTGTGAAAGGCATTCCCAAATGTACAAGGGAGCATAATCCTGTCCAATCGGTGACACCTCGCCCTGACATCATTTCCCAAGAGTACTGTACCGGGCCAAACGGTAATAATCTCCTCCGGTCACTGTAAAGGGAGGAACCTGTGGATATAAATAGTGCAAGTCAATGCAACTGTCATTATCTGGCATTCCTGCTTTCGTGAACAGCTTTAACATACTGGCCTAAACTCCTCTACCCAGAACGGTACTAGGGTGTCGACCAAGACCTGGTCATATCCATCATACCACAACCCTAGATCCTCCTTCATTACTGTTTAAAGGGTTAGGCGTATCTTTATGCAATACATCCCTCTCTCCGGATTACAATCAAAAACTCTCACCTTCACTATACTCCACCTCCTTCCATACTGGGTGAGTGGATTCATATAGCCCTCTCTCTCCAAATGAGCTATGACCTGTGTCCACGATCAATATGGGAACCTGCACCGATATATACCATAATGGCTCAGAGTCCTAGACTGCCATGTATTTAGAGACCCCATTTGGTCTACATAAAACTCCATTGAGAGATCCTTCCCAACCTCTACTCTAACTTCCTGTCTACCCAGATCTAGGGATCTCTTATGCTTGGTTTGGAACAAAATCCTCATCGTCTAAACCATGGGTCAAATTACCACTCTCCGCATACTCAGGTAGGACGTGCTGTATCAGGAATATGTCACCCACGATAAGACAGCTCAGACGAACAGCTTCCATGTGAAGCCCCACCCTCTCCCCGAAAACACATCACTAGCAAGAGCCAGACACACCTTCACTTCTATGAACAAAAACAGCGGTGATAGGACAGGAAGGATTACTTCATTCGAGAGATGGCCCCCGGAATTCTGTTAATTCCAGTTCTCCTCTCGAACACTGTTTATTGTTCGACAGTGTCAGTGTGTCTTACCCTCCTGCCGTGCGATATAGCTCTTAGCTCTTTCAGCTAGCTGTCATCAGGAGTCCTTGGTATGGTCCCCCCAACAAGCCTCTGGGACTGGATTGAGTGACTTCACCTGTAGTTCACCTGTAATGCATAAAATCCTGGACATACAGGCTTGGTTAACAAACAGTTTCTCATATGTTTTATCTGATTATATCTTTAACTTCTATGCCTATTTGTTAGCTAATTTTAAATTAAATTTTAATTATTAGTTTCTTATCCAATAGGTCACTAACTTACCCACCCCTTTTGATACCTGACTCTGCCCAGGTAACAACCTTATATACCCTAAATAATGACTTAGGTAGGATTAGTAAATTATCCTTATATTCTGACATTATCATGTATGTCCAATTCTCCCTTGCGCATCCATTCATCTCAATCCTGTATCAATTCTCTGTCAAATGTCTTATCTAGTTTAAGAAGTATCTGTGCTATTTATATATGTTCTTAAATATATTTACCGATTTAAACAGTAATTCCTTTCTCTCCTATCTCTCAAAATGCCACTAAGCGTCTCACTGTTTGACTATCTAAAATCATAGATTTTAGAAAAAACATGTCTATAAGTGTCAATCTCTAATCAATCTATCTTAATCCTTACAATGATCCTAAATCACCACAGATGTCCTATATTCCTGTTAAATTTAATACTATTTAAAAAAACTACTAATAGTTAAACAGAGCCAAAACAAATGCTAACCATATCAAAATCCTTCCTACACTTACAAGCTCTTTCCTTCAGGGATCCTCAGTATTCTATCTGACAATAACATGAATTTAATATATGTTGCATAGTGTGGAATACCTTATCTACAGTAATTTATCACCCCTATTTATTCTCAATGATAAATATAATTATTTTCTGTTGTAATATCAAATCCATAATAGCCTATTCAAAAACTTCACAGCTAATATTGTAAAACAGAAGCCTGAAACACTTTCTCTTCAGTGATTCAAACAATAATTCTAAACCCCAAACTAAACCTCCATTATAATTAATTTACCTTAAAATTAGTAACCCAACTGACCACAATTCATTATACAAATGGCTCTCCCCCGGGGATGGTCAGACCCCAAAAGATAGCCATGATAAGGTCAATAGGTCGTACCACCCTTTTATAGTCATGTTTCATACTACCTTAGACATATTAAAGAACCCTTTATCCTTAAAATAAAAAAAATCACTTGTGTAATTAAAACTCATAAAATAAAAACTCATAAAGTTCCATATGTGAGCGTGCCTCTTTAAAATACCTTTGCACTAAAACAAATAGTCCTAACAAATGTTTTATGTGTATATATTTGCAAACCTTAATGGATAATCAAAACTTCCAGGCCTTTTTCAATTTGGTCGTTTATGGCCGCTATCTCACCCACTCTCCCCAAGATTATAATCCCAGGAAACATCTAAGAGTGAGACACCTAAACCTCAATTTTCCCAGAAGAACACAACACGCCTAACTAGCATTCACTATGCTACTTCGATTCAGAAACTCAAAAGTGTAAACTATAAACTAAACCTAATGATAATTCCCCTTTGACTCAAATCATTAATCATAAGTTTTAAACATCGTCTATGTATATGTTTACTTAAATGAACATGCTATCCTTAGATACAATTAACCTGATAACATTATTATCCAATGTATTACTTTTTCCCTCTGCCGCAAATGTCGTACATTTCTCAGTGTAAGAAATCCGTAATTTAATCCCAGATATTTAATAAAAATGCAATCGCATTCTCCCATGGCTCCTTCAACTTACATATTTTAGATAACTTCCATCCGTCCCGGAATAAGGAATCCTACTTAAACGCACCAGAATACAATATTTAACTAAGTTAAATCAAACCCTAAAATTGACCATAACCAGTAACCAAATAAACAAACCACTTTTATCAGCAAAAAACAAACTATACAAAAACTCACTACTATAATGCTTCAGATGACAAAATTACCCAAAGACTCACGTTTACATCTCAATAAAACAAATCATCATCTGCTTGCCCCTGTTACAGATGTCTACGTATCAGGGGAAAAGCTCAAATAACCAAATTCAACCTAGCTAATTTCCCGAAACATATGCAATTATGTTTTTCTATAGAGGTTGCTTTTCAACATAAATACCCTAACATGGTTCCACACAATTTATTTATTTTGATTTTATTTCACCTTTATTTAACCAGGTAGGCAAGTTGAGAACAAGTTCTCATTTACAATTGCGACCTGGCCAAGATAAAGCAAAGCAGTTCGACACATACAACGACACAGAGTTACACATGGAGTAAAACAAACATACAGTCAATAATACAGTATAAAGAAGTCTATATACGATGTGAGCAAATGAGGTGAGATAAGGGAGGTAAAGGCAAAAAGGCCATGGTGGCAAAGTAAATACAATATAGCAAGTAAAACACTGGAATGGTAGATTTGCAATGGGAGAATGTGCAAAGCAGAAATAAAAATAATGGGTGCAAAGGAGCAAAATAAATAAATAAATAAAATACAGTAGGGAAAGAGGTAGTTGTTTGGGCTAAATTATAGGTGGGTTATGTACAGGTGCAGTAATCTGTGAGCTGCTCTGACAGTTGGTGCTTAAAGCTAGTGAGGGAGATAAGTGTTTCCAGTTTCAGAGATTTTTGTAGTTCGTTCCAGTCATTGGCAGCAGAGAACTGGAAGGAGAGGCGGCCAAAGAAAGAATTGGTTTTGGGGGTGACTAGAGAGATATACCTGCTGGAGCGTGTGCTACAGGTGGGAGATGCAATGGTGGGTCTTGTAGATGACATGGAGCCAGTGGGTTTGGCGACGAGTATGAAGCGTGGGCCAGCCAACGAGAGCGTACAGGTCGCAATGGTGGGTAGTATATGGGGCTTTGGTGACAAAACGGATTGCACTGTGATAGACTGCATCCAATTTGTTGAGTAGGGTATTGGAGGCTATTTTGTAAATGACATCGCCAAAGTCGAGGATTGGTAGGATGGTCAGTTTTACAAGGGTATGTTTGAGTGAAGGATGCTTTGTTGCGAAATAGGAAGCCAATTCTAGATTTAACTTTGGATTGGAGATGTTTGATATGGGTCTGGAAGGAGAGTTTACAGTCTAACCAGACACCTAAGTATTTGTAGTTGTCCACGTATTCTAAGTCAGAGCCGTCCAGAGTAGTAATGTTGGACAGGCGGGTAGGTACAGGTAGCGATCGGTTGAAGAGCATGCATTTAGTTTTACTTGTATTTAAGAGCAATTGGAGGCCACGGAAGGAGAGTTGTATGGCATTGAAGCTTGCCTGGAGGGTTGTTAACACAGTGTCCAAAGAAGGGCCAGAAGTATACAGAATGGTGTCGTCTGCGTAGAGGTGGATCAGAGACTCACCAGCAGCAAGAGCGACCTCATTGATGTATACAGAGAAGAGAGTCGGTCCAAGAATTGAACCCTGTGGCACCCCCATAGAGACTGCCAGAGGTCCGGACAGCAGACCCTCCGATTTGACACACTGAACTCTATCAGAGAAGTAGTTGGTGAACCAGGCGAGGCAATCATTTGAGAAACCAAGGCTGTCGAGTCTGCCAATGAGGATGTGGTGATTGACAGAGTCGAAAGCCTTGGCCAGATCAATGAATACGGCTGCAAAGTAATGTTTCTTATCGATGGCGGTTAAGACATCATTTAGGACCTTGAGCGTGGCTGAGGTGCACCCATGACCAGCTCTGAAACCAGATTGCATAGCAGAGAAGGTATGGTGAGATTCGAAATGGTCGGTAATCTGTTTGTTGACTTGGCTTTCGAAGACCTTAGAAAGGCATGGTAGGATAGATATAGGTCTGTAGCAGTTTGGGTCAAGAGTGTCACCCCCTTTGAAGAGGGGGATGACCGCAGCTGCTTTCCAATCTTTGGGAATGTTTGTTCTTTGGGAACAATGGAAACAGTGCTCAAATTCACTGGTGTTACATAAACAATCAAACCCGGAATCAACAACAATCCATTATCCCAATGTTTTACGATTCAGACATCCAGTCTCCCTTTCTCATAGCCTAATACAGTTCAAATAAACGCCACAAATCTATGATGCCCACCTAGCGAATCAGCTGCTCGTTTTTAGCATCTTTCCTGACTATCCTGACGACTCACAAACTACTTTTAAAAATGTTTTTGGACATTTTTATCAACTTCTGAAAAGTGACTCAAAACAATAATGCACGCATTTTCCTTCTAAAAGACAAACATTTTCTCCGTTACCCCTAGTCACAACATAATTTCCGTGGCGACAAAAGTGCCTTGCGAGTGATGTCATCAACAAGCGCTCAACCTCGACCCAATCCGTAACGACTTTCAATGAATTGTAAATAATTGTTCGATAAACCAAACCTAATTTATCACTGTTCAAATCTTGAATTATAATTTACAACACCAACCAATATCTCTAAATTCGCTAATTTTATAAAATCATTTCGATGGGCATAAATCGTAATTGTCTCTTCGTTATTATTTAGAATTAATTTTGATTTAAGTAACTGTCTCGTCTTTGACTTAGCATTTTAATTACGACTCTATTCCCAATACGTTATTCACACTCTAATTAAAACTCCTAATAATCCATATGTGAGTGTACCCCTTTAAGATATCTTGTCTCTGGTAACAGGGAAATCCCCTTTAACACAAACTTTTACTACAACAACGAAACCTAATAATTATGATAATCCCTTCACATCATTTGTTTTAAATCTCTCGATGTTTCATGTAACTCATTCAGTCTATCTTCAAATTGTCATCCCAAAATATTTTATACACTGCCATACACTCAAACCACTGTGATAAACGTGCACTGTCCCTTTAAGATAAGACATTTACTTGTTCCCCGTAATGAAAACAGATAGCGTTTTTAGAATACGTTAACTTCTTGTTCGAATTCACTGGCACTACCTAACCAAAAATCAATACTCGGGAAAACAATCACAACTTTTTACGATTAAACTATTCTTACCTATTTTATAGTCCAAAGCGTTGCACTATATAGCCCCATTGAATGCCTAGCAATTCCGTTGCTAGCTGTAGCATCTTTTCAGACTATCCTTACGATATTTAGCTCCTTTTAAAAAAAAATGTATTTGTAACTTTTAGCCACTTTTGAAAAGTAACTCTAAGCTATAATGCACGCATTTTCCCTCTAAATGCCACAACCCATTTTCTCTGTTTAAATTTATCGTATGTCCGTCGATTCATCAAAATATAACATTCTGGATATCGTATCTCTCCGTTACTCCCTACATTTAACTTTTGGTGACTTTCTCTTCTATAATACATTTATTTAGATGCGACTCCCATCTCAATACATTATTCTAGCAGATCATTTTGGGCAAAATAGTGTATTACAACGAAATTGTCTCGCCATTATTTTTAATGACTTCTTTTTTCAATTCAATCTAAAACACATATTAAACGTTCAGTTCATATCTTTTACAAACACTAGCGACCATATTTTTTCAGGCAAAACATACAAATAGATGAATTACAATCTAAAATCAATTTTAGTTAACCGTCTCGGCTGGGAACCGAACCGTGGATTGCAGTTTGTAAGACTGCTACGCTCACCACTATACCACCAACACTGGAACTGACTGAGATTCTCTGCAAATAGACCCATTTTCTCTGTTTAAATTTGTAACTCCGGCCTCTGGACAACAGGAAATAGCCCTAATTTAACGACCCAAAGTTTTCCCTCAGTTAGGATTCTCATTAATCTCATTCTCTTTGTATCTGACCCTTCTTTTTTTACCCGATTGTCGCCTCTGACCTTCCCCTCAGTTAAATTACAACATTGGTGACAACGTTTGCAGGGAGTGTTACACTCCCGGGCGAAATGTCAAATTTCGTTACAATTAAAACATTTTCTCTTTTTCTTTTGACTTACCTTATCCACTTATCTCGACTTTATTCCCTTCTCTAACTCCATTATACCTCCCTCGGCTTCAGCAGGATTCATATATATGGCTGGTAATTTCGCAAGTAGCTCCTGCAGCCGTATTCTCACAACCACTATTTCATTGACTGGATTACCTCTGTATTCTTGGTATAATCGAGAAGGATATAGTTTGTTACCCTCACCTCCACCCAATTGGTTAACTTTTTCATCTGCGGGAGCGGAGGGCAGCGCATCTTGACTCTTGTTAGATTTAACATTTTCTGCGCCCCCAACTCTCTTTTTTGCTTCTGAAAGCCAAACTCCGGCTGTGCATAACCCCTGTTTATTCTGCTTTTTCACATTTTTTTTCCACATTCCTTATGTATCTGTTTCATAAGTGATTCCAGCTTTTCTACATTTAGACGGCCATCAAAATCATATTTCTTTCTCCATCTTAGACCGAAATCAATGTTTCTCTTGTCTCTCTGTTCCATATAACGCTCGTCTCCCGTTAGTTCCGGCACTTCCTTTGAGGAATTTCCACCCATTCTTAATCCTTACCGTTACTAGTAGCTATGGTATTTAATCACTTATCTATGCCTTTCTATATTTAATTTTACCTTCTATGTGAGTGTATTTCTAAAAATCTGCTATTTACCGTTACTTAGTTACTTTAGTTGCTTTTCTGTCTGACTATGTGTGTGTCTCTTTAATGATAATCAGTATGTATTTCTCCTTCCTGGAAACCACGTCTATAGATGACTTTTGATTGGACATTACATTTCACCCGTAGGATATTCTCCTTGGGACTTTCAACGTTAATATCTCATATCTCACTACTCTAGACTAAGTTAACCTCATCTCGTAGATATTAATTTCTTTCAGCATTGTACAGGTTTAAATAATTCTGTTCACCTAGAATTACCCTGCCTTCTCACCAAGCCTAATTTATCCTCACCTGTTTTATATATATCTATCTGCTACTTCTTCATAGTCAGACTACTTCCCATATACAGATAGACTACTCAGGTTCAAACTTTATTTAGGTATGTTTTTTGAATTAATGGTTGTCCTATTTGCACGGAACAAGCGTCCTAATTCCCCAATGCGTACTATATCTCTCCTTAATAACCTTCCGGCTTGCAAAACCAGGATTTATTAAGCTCTAGTTTATTTATGGTAGTGCACCTTACCACAGGTCAATTTCAGACCTGTTTCCTTCCTATCGATTTTGGTTAAAACCCAAGGTAGAAACCCGTTGTATGTGTTCAGAATATTCAAGCACCTATCATTGATTAAATCCAAACTCCTTTATAACATTTAATCAAAAATATCTCAAATAATCCCTCCCAGATTCGAAAATAAAGGCTACTGACCTGCTGCCGACTGGGAAAAGCACTGTTCGTTTGATCTGGTCACCGTCCCTGTGGTCTGGGATGTTTACCGGCCTGTTTTTTTAAAACCTCAATTCAGAGGCCAGGTCTTAACTAACGGGACCAGACCCGTTCGTGTACGATTTATCCGGCGTACGACCTCCAGATGGCAGGGACGGATATTTAGATCCGGCTCGAAGGACCAATTTGTTAAAGGAATTAAATTGCTCTATGTTTTAATACCCTAATTAAAATTAAACACTCTGTCAATTCATAAGGATTTGTAAGACCCTTATTCTATAATAATGGACAGAGCCCAGTCTTAAAGTCAATCAGCAGAGTTTATTCACGAGAGTACTGAATACGATACAGTTTACCACAGGTTATAAACTGAAAATGCCGTCATTAGTTTCAGCACCAACCCGTGCCATCTCCCTTCCAGTACAAAGGCTGTATCTCAAGCCTTCCCACATCTGTCTCACTACCAATTTAATATAATTTACGAGCCAAGGTCTTCTCGTGTAGAGAAGCATTCTAGCCAGTCTGAAGATATCGTTCATTCATTCCTACCAAGGAACAGATAGTCATTGTTCTAACTCTTGACCACATTCACAAACATTATATTCAGTACTGGGATCAAGAAAGAAAACTCATACATATACAGAATAGTATTCTGATTAGTACATATACAGTAACATAATAGTATTCGGAATAGTACATATACAGTAACATAATAGTATTCTGATTAGTCAGTCCTGATTGAAATGTATACATAATTAGTCATCATTGATGAAAATTCCCTTAACAGTAAACCGCTCGCCCACATGACCCCATACACGTGGTCTGCGCTTGTGAGGCCGGTTAGAAGTACTGCCAAATTCTCTAAAACAACGGAGGTGGCTTATGGTAGAGAGATGAAAATTGAATTATCTAGAAATCACTTTGTTGGACATTACTTCAGTCAGCATGCCAATTGCACACTCCCTCAACTTGAGACATCTGTGGCATTGTGT
Organism: Oncorhynchus mykiss; assembly: GCF_057628025.1. NCBI lineage: Eukaryota > Metazoa > Chordata > Actinopteri > Salmoniformes > Salmonidae > Oncorhynchus > Oncorhynchus mykiss. The sequence goes on along the minus strand of NC_143038.1, from coordinate 10,385,335 downwards.
TGTGTGACAAAACTCTGCATTTTAGAGTGGCTTTTTATTGTCCCCAGCACAAGATGCACCTGTGTAATGATCATGCTGTTTAAAACCTCTTGATACTAGCCATCCCGGATCCGGGATCGTAAATACAGCCTCAAGCCCATTACCATAACGCAACGTTAACTATTCATGAAAATCGCAAATGAAATGAAATAAATATGCTAGCTCTCAAGCTTAGCCTTTTGTTAACCTGTTAGATCTCTAGGGGCGCTATTTCATTTTTGGATAAAAAACGTTCCCGTTTTAAGCGCAATATTTTGTCACGAAAAGATGCTCGACTATGCATATTCTTGACAGTTTTGGAAAGAAAACACTCTGAAGTTTCAGAATCTGCAAAGATTTTGTCTGTAAGTGCCCCAGAACTCATTCTACAGGCGAAACCAAGATGATGCATCAACCAGGAATTAGCAGAATTTCTGAAGCTCTGTTTTCCATTGTCTCCTTATATGGCTGTGATTGCGCAAGGAATGAGCCTACACTTTCTGTCGTTCGCCCAAGGTCTTAGCAGCATTGTGACGTATTTGTAGGCATATCATTGGAAGATTGACCATAAGAGACTACATTTTCCAAGTGTCCGCCTGGTGTCCTGCGTGGAATTCGGTGCGCAATTGCCAGCTGCTCGTACTTTTCCATTTGATATAGGGGAGAAACCATGTGTCCAAGAACGATGTATCAATGAAGAGATATGTGAAAAACACCTTGATGATTGATTCTAAACAACGTTTGCCATGTTTTCAGTCGATATTATGGAGTTAATTTGGAAAAAAGTTCGCGTTTTGAGGACTGAATTTTCAGATTTTTTTTGGTAGCCAAATGTGATGTACAAAACGGAGCTATTTCTAATACACAAAGAATCTTTTTGGAAAAACTGAGCATCTGCTATCTAACTGAGAGTATCCTCATTGAACACATCAGAAGTTCTTCAAAGGTAAATGATTTTATTTGAAGGCTTTTATGTTTTTGTTGAAATGTTGCGTGCTGGATGCTAACGCTAATGCTAACGCTAACGCTAACGCTAAATGCTAACGCTAAATGCTAACGCTAAATGCTAACGCTAAATGCTAACGCTAGCTAGCTACTTTTACACAAATGATTGTTTTCCTATGGTTGAGAAGCATATTTTGAAAATCTGAGATGACAGTGTTGTTTACAAAAGGCTAAGCTTGAGAGATGGCATATTTATTTCATTTCATTTGCGATTTTCATGAATAGTTAACGTTGTGTTATGCTAATGAGCTTGCTGATAGATTTACACAATCCTGGATACAGGGTTTTTTTCATAGCTAAACGTGACGCAGAAAACGGAGCGATTTGTCCTAAACAAATAATCTTTCAGGAAAAACTGAACATTTGCTATCTGAGAGTCTCCTCATTGAAAACATCTGAAGTTCTTCAAAGGTAAATGATTTTATTTGAATGCTTTTCTGTTTTTTTGTGTAAATGTTGCCAGCTGAATGCTAATGCTAAATGCTACGTTAGCCATCAATACTGTTACACAAATGCTTGTTTTGCAATGGTTGAGAAGCATATTTTGAAAATCTGAGATGACAGTGTTGTTAACAAAAGGCTAAGCTTGAGAGCTAGCATATTTATTTCATTTCATTTGCGATTTTCATGAATAGTTAACGTTGCGTTATGGTAATGAGCTTGAGTCTGTATTCACGATCCCGGATCCGGGATGGGGAGATCAGAAAGGTTAACACGGTCATCTCAGATTTTCAAAATATACTTTTCAACCATAGCAAAACAAGCATTTGTGTAAGAGTATTGATAGCTAGCTTAGCATTTAGCGTAGCATTCAGCGGGCAACATTTTCACAAAAACAAGAAAAGCATTCAAATAAAATCATTTACCTTTGAAGAACTTCAGATGTTTTCAATGAGGAGACTCTCATTTAGATAGCAAATGTTCAGTTTTTCCAAAAATATTCTTTGTGTAGGAGAAATCGCTCCGTTTTGTTCATCACGTTTGGCTACCAAAAAAAAAAAGAAGAAATTCAGTCATCAAAACACCAAACTTTTTTCCAAATTAACTCCATAATATCGACTGAAACATGGCAAACATTGTTTAGAATCAATCCTCAAGGTGTTTTTCACATATCTCTTCGATGATATATCGTTCGTGGAAGTCTGGTTTCTCCTCTGAATCACATGGAAGAATACTTGCAGCTGGAGATTACGCACCAATTTCGACGCAGGACACCAGGCGGACACCTGGTAAATGTAGTCTCTTATGGTCAATCTTCCAATGATATGCCTACAAATACGTCACAATGCTGCAGACACCCTCAGGAAACGGCAGAAAGTGTAGGCTCGTTCAGGGCGCATTCACAGCCATATAAGAGACAATGGAAAACAGCGCCTCAAAAATTTTGCTCACTTCCTGTTTGAAGTTTCATCTTGGTTTTGCCTGTAGCATCAGTTCTGGGGCACTCACAGACAATATCTTTGCAGATTTGGAAACGTCAGAATGTTTTCTTTCCAAAGCTGTCAATTATATGCATAGTCGAGCATCTTTTCGTGACAAAATATTGCGCTTAAAACGGGAACGTTTTTTTATCCAATAATGAAATAGCGCCCCCAGAGTTCCAAGGTGTTGAAAGCGTTCCACAGGGATGCTGGCCCATGTTGACGCCAATGCTTTCCACGGCTGTGTCAAGTTAGCTGGATGTCATTTGGTTGGGGACCACTCTTAATACACACAAGAAACTGTTGAGCCTGAAAAATACAGCAGCATTGCAGTTCTTGACACACTCAAACCGAGGCACCTGGCACTTACTACCATACCCCGTTCATACACAATCCATGTCTCATTTGTCTCAAGACTTAAAAATCCTTCTTTAAGATGTCTCCTCCCCTTCATCTACACTGATTAAAATGGATTTAACAAGTGACATCAATAAGGGATCATAGTTTTCACCTGGTCAGTCTATGTCATGGAAAGAGCAGGTGTTCCTAATGTTTTGTACACTAAGTATATATTATAATTGCCATGTCACTTTTTACATTATATTATTTTTTTTAAATGTATATTTTCGAGTGTGTCAATTTTGGCTAGCCCACCTAACTAAAAAAAATGGTCCAGCCCATCTGGCATCTGACAGGATTGCCAGATGGCAATCCACCCCTGTACACCTTTATGTAAAGTTTCACTTGAATGCATGTTTCAGCTAGCTCAAACCAGTTCTCCCTTAAACTATACCCTGAGGAGGACTTATTTCAATGCTTATTTGTTTCTTCTCAGGTTACAAAGTGAAAACTAACCAGTCCACTGATAATAAACCGTAATAAACCTAAACCAAGATCGTGGAGCCAAAATACTGGACTGAGTAAAGTAGTGTGCAAGCTGCCACCACCTTTAAATGAATCGCTATGGTCCGTCAGTGGTCAAGACACAACCATGGTATGAACAAAAAAAAAATACTTTATTATACAATCTTTTAAATGAATGCAGAGTTCACCTTTTGGTTAGAAATCAAGTAACAGTGTACTTGGCAGATTTTCCAGATGAGCTTCAAACATAAATTAGGGGAGAGGGCTAGTACTCCTAACACCATGTCCCTATCTAATCTCATTCCCTTGCTCCCCCTCTCTACCAATCTTCATCGCCGGCGGCCCTAAACAGCCACGAATGACATCCCTCCCACCATAAGAAATTAGTGCAGTAAAGGTGGCTCAAATGGGCAACAAGACAACATTTTCAACAAAGCACCAGCTCCTCCAGTGTTCATTTGTGCTCTCGGCCAATAAATCATAGATGAGTGGAAAAATAAAACACAAAACAACATATTTCTACATTTCAATGTGACCGCCAAAGACCTTGGAAGAATGATACTATACGCTATCGACACCTGACTTGAAGTCAGTGTGCATCCATCAAATACATTTTATAAAGCCCTTTTTACATTAGGAGTTCACAAAGTCCTTTACAGATACCCAGCCTAAAACCCCAAAGCGCAAGCAATGCACAAGCACGTACAATGGCTAGGAAAAATTCCCTAGAAGGCAGGGACCTAGGAAGAAACCTAGAGGGGAACCAGGCTCCGGGGGGTGGCCAGTCCTCTTCTGGCTGTACTGGGTGGAGGTGCAAAATGCAGCTGCGTTGTGCACCAATTTCCTGGCCTTAATGCTAAGATGTTTTGATGACCATCCATCCAGTTGACACCTTTTAGGCCTCATCATCTTCTCTTTCTCTCCAGACGCAAAAGTTTGGATTGCTTGATGAGATCTGTGAAGACACGCAAATCGACTATTTTCTGCAACATGTTAGCCCATTGGAGATAATAAAAGACAAGTACTGGAAACACTAGAACACTATGAAATATCTGGGAAACCAGGCCTGGTATTCATATCAGACTTTGAAAAGGCCTTTGATAAAGTACTACTGGAATTTATATATAAATGCCTGGACTTTTTAATTTAGGAGAATCTCTTATACAATGGGTTACAGTTATGTATAGTAACCCCAGGTGTAAAATAGTAAATAATGGCTACTTCTAAGAAAGTATTCAACTGTCAAGAGGAATAAAACAAGGTTGTCCACTATCGCCATATCTATTTATTATGGAGATCTAAATGTTAGCTATTAAAATCAGATGTAACAATAATATCAATGGGCTAGAAATCCAGGGTTTAAAATCAAAGGTGTCATTATATGCTGAACCTTCACGTTTTCTTTTAAGTTCGCAATTTGGATCGCTACATGGCCTCAGAGGATCTAGATAATTTTTCTAACCTCTCTGGATCACAACAGAATTATGATAAATGCACCATATTACGTATTGGATCGCTAAGAAATACAACTTTACATTGCTGTGTAGTTTACTAATAAAATGGTTGCTATTGCTATTTTTAAAACAAACCACAGAAAGCTGGTTGCAATTTTAGTTTAATCTACCAGAAAATACAACAAATATTGCAACATTATGGTTATTTCAAATATACTAATGGTTTTATGAAAACAAAATGATTAAAAAAAATAAGAGAACGGCATAACCTTGTAAAATATCACAAATAGGACTGGTGGAGTTGTCACACCCAACAAAATTGTTGGGACAAAACTAGTCCTGTGTTTAATGGGCTGGAATAAAATATCCCAGAAATTTTCAGTATGCACAAAAAGTTTATTTTACTCACATTTTGCGCACAAATGTGTTTCCTCCCTGTTTGTGAGCATTTCCCCTTTGCCAAGATAATCCATCCACCTGACAGGTGTGGCATAACAAGAAGCTGTTTAAACAGCATGATCATTACATAGGTGCATCTTGTGCTGGGGACAATAAAAAGCCACTCTAAAATGCAGAGTTTTGTCACACAACACAATGCCACAGATGTCTCAAGTTGAGGGAGTGTGCAATTGGCATGCTGACTGAAGGAATGTCCAACAAAGTGGTTTCTAGATAATTCAATGTTCATCTCTCTACCATAAGCCACCTCTGTTGTTTTAGAGAATTTGGCAGTACTTCTAACCGGCCTCACAAGCGCAGACCACGTGTATGGCGTCATGTGGGCGAGTGGTTTACTGTCGTCAATGTTGTGAACAGAGTGCCACATGGTGGCAGTTGGGTTATGGTATGGGCAGGCATAAGATAATTGTATTTAATTGACGGGAATTTGAATGCACAGAGATACTAACGAGATCCTGAAGCATGTTTCAGCATGATAATGTATTACCCCATGTCGCAAGGATCTGTACACAATTCCTCTAAGCTGCATACTCACCAGACATGTCACCCATTGAACATGTTTGGAAAGCTCTGGATCGACGTGTACGACAGCGTGTTCCAGTTCCCGCCAATATCCAGCAACTTCGCACAGCCGTTGAAGAGGTGTGGAACAACATTCCACAACATTCCAATCTGTCAATTGACAGATTTTCTTATATGAACTGTAACTCAGTCAAATCTTAGAAATTGTTGCATGTTGCGTTTATATCTTTGTTTAGTATAGTATGTATAAGCTAGAAGCAGACGCCTAAGTATTGTTGTCCATTAGTTTACTCCAATTAGGGGAGGGGTGGTACAGATAAGGGCAAATAATAAAGGAAAACTTATTTCTTTATTAAGATATATACAGTTGAAGTCGGAAGTTTACATACACCTTGGCCAAATACATTTAAACTCAGTTTTTCATCATTTAAGCCTAGTAAAAAATGCCCTGTCTTAGATCAGTTAGGATCCCCACTTTATTTTAAGAATGTGAAATGTCAGAATAATAGAGACAATGATTTTTTTCAGCTTTTATTTCTTTCATCACATTGCCAGTGGGTCATAAGTTTACATACACTCAATTAGTATTTGGTAGCATTGTCTTTAAATTCTTTAACTTGGGTCAAACATTTCGGGTAGCCTTCCACAAGCTTCCCACAATAAGTTGTCCCATTCCTCCAGACAGAGCTGGTGTAACTGAGTCTGGTTTGTAGGCCTCTTTGCTCGCACGCACTTTTTCAGTTCTGCCAACAAATTTCCTATAGGATTGAGGTCAGGGCTTTGTGATGGCCACTCCAATACCTTGACTTTGTTGTTCTTAAGCCATTTTGCCACAACTTTGGAAGTATGATTGGGGTCATTGTCCATTTGGAAGACCCATTTGTGACCAAGCTTTAACTTCCTGACTGATGTCTTGAGATTTTGCTTCAATATATCCACATAATTTTCCTTCTCATGAAGCCATCTATTTTGTGAAGTGCACCTGTCCCTCCTGCAGCAAAGCACCCCCACAACATGATGCTGCCACCCCCGTGCTTCACGGTTGGGATGGTGTTCTTCAGCTTGCAAAAACGAGTTAATGACTCCAACCTAAGTGTATGTAAACTTCCGACTTCAACTGTAGTACCAGTCAAAAGTTGACACACCTACTCATTCCAGGGTTTTTCTTAATTTTTTACATCGTAGAATAATAGTGAAGACATCAAAACGATGAAATAACACAAATGGAATCATGTTAAACAAATCCAAATATATTTTACAAAGTAGCCACCCTTTGCCTTGATGACAGCTTTGCACACTCTTGGCATTCTCTCAACCAGTTTCATGAGGTAGTCAATTAAGGTGTGCCTTGTTAAAAGTTACTTTGTGGAATTTCTTTCCTTCTTAATGCGTTTGAGCCAATCAGTCAGCCAATCAAGGCAGGGGTGGTATACAGAAGATAGCGCTATTTGGTAAAAGACAAAGTCCATATTATGGCAAGAACAGCTCAAACAAGCAAAGAGAAATTACAGTGCATCATTACTTTAAGACATGAAGGTCAGTCTATCTGGAACATTAACAACTTTGAAAGTTTCTTCAAGTGCAGTCGCAAAAACCATGAAGCGCTATGATGAAACTGGCTCTCATGAGGACCGCCACAGGAAAGGAAGACACAGAGTTACCTCTGCAATCTCAGGATAAGTTCATAAACCCAGCCTCAGAAATCGACAATTAACTGCACCTCACAGAGTTCAAGTAGCAGACATATCTCAACATCAACTGTTCAGAGTAGACTGCGTGAATCAGGCCTTCGTGGTCAAATTGCTGCAAAGAAACCACCACTAAAACGACACCAATAAGAAGAGACTTGCTTGGGCCAGGAAACACGAGCAATGGACATTAGACCGGTGAAAATCTGTTCTTTGTTATGATGAGTCCAAAATTGAGATTTTTGGTTCCAACTGCCGCGTCTTTGTGAGACACAGAGTAGGTGAACGGATGATCTCCTCATGTGTGGTTCCCTCCGTGAAGCATGGAGGAGGAGGTGGGGATGCTTTGCTGGTGACACTGTCAGTGATTTATTTAGAATTCAAAGTACACTTAACCAACATGGCTACCACAGCATTCTGCAGCAATACACCATCACATCTGGTTTGCGCTTAGTGGGACTATCATTTGTTTTTCAACAGGACAATGACCCAAAACACACCTCCAGGCTGTGTAAGGACTATTTGACCAAGAAGGAGAGTGATGGAGTGCTGCATCAGATGACCTGGCCTCCACAATCACCCAACCTCAATTGCTCAGCATGTGGAACTCATTCAAGACTGTTGGAAAAGCATTCTTCATGAAGCTGGTTTAGTGAATGCCAACAGTGTACAAAGCTGTCATCAAGGCAAAGGTTGGCTACTTTGAAGAATCTCAAATATTAAATGTATTTTGGTTTAACACTTTTTTGGTTACTACATGATTCCATGTGTAATTTCATAGTTTTGATATCTTTAATACTATTCTACAATGTAGAAAATAGTAAAAAATAAAAACCCTGGCATGAGTAGGTGTTTCCAAACGTTTGACTGGTGCTGTATATATTTTCAAAAATATATACTGAACAAAAATATGGCTGTGCCCCTGCCCAGTCGTGAAATCCATAGATTATGGCCTAATGAATGCATTTCAAGTTACTGATTTCCTTCCATTAACTTTAACTCAGTAAAATCTTTGAAATTGTTGCGTTTATATACAGTGGGGCAAAAAAGTATTTAGTCAGCCCCCAATTGTGCAAGTTCTCCCACTTAAAAAGATGAGAGGCCTGTGATTTTCATCATAGGTACACTTCAACTATGACAGACAAAATGAGATTTTTTTTCTCCAGAAAATCACATTGTAGGATTTTTAATGAATTTATTTGCAAATTATGATGGAAAATAAGTATGTGGTCACCTACAAACAAGCAAGATGTCTGGCTCTCACAGACCTGTAACTTCTTCTTTAAGAGGCTCCTCTGTCCTCCACTCGTTACCTGTATTAATGGCACCTGTTTGAACATGTTATCAGTATAAACGACACCTATCCACAACCTCAAACAGTCACACTCCAAACTCCACTATGGCCAAGACCAAAGAGCTGTTAAAGGACACCAGAAACAAAATTGTAGACCTGCACCAGGCTGGGAAGACTGAATCTGCAATAGGTAAGCAGCTTGGTTTAAAGAAATCAACTGTGGGAGGAATTTTTAGGAAATGGAAGAAATAAAAGACCACTGATAATCTCCCTTGATCTGGGGCCCAACGCAAGATCTCACCCTGTGGTGTCAAAAAATTCACAAGAACAGTGAGCAAAAATCCCAGAACCACACAGGAGGACCTAGTGAATGACCTGCAGAGAGCTGGGACCAAAGTAACAAAGCCTACCATCAGTAACACACTACGCCGCCAGGGACTCAAATCCTGTAGTGCCAGACGTGTCCCCCTGCTTAAGCCAGTACATGTCCAGGCCCGTCTGAAGTTTGCTAGAGAGCATTTGGATAATCCAGAAGAAAATTGGGAGAATGTCATATGGTCAGATGAAACCAAAATATAACTTTTTGGTAAAAACTCAACTTGTCGTGTTTGGAGGACAAAGAATGCTGAGTTGCATCCAAAGAACACCATACCTACTGTGAAGCATGGGGGTGGAAACATCATGCTTTGGGGCTGTTTTCTGCAAAGGGACCAGGACGACTGATCCGTGTAAAGGAAAGAATGAATGGGGCCATGTATCGTGAGATTTTGAGTGAAAACCTCCTTCCATCAGCAAGGGCATTGAAGATGAAACGTGGCTAGGTCTTTCAGCATGACAATGATCCCAAACACATCGCGCGGGCAACGAAGGAGTGGCTTCGTAAGAAGCATTTCAAGGTCCTGGAGTGGCCTAGCCAGTCTCCAGATCTCAACCCCATAGAAAATCTTTGGAGGGAGTTGAAAGTCCGTGTTGCCCAGCAACAGCCCCAAAACATCACTGCTCTAGAGGAGATCTGCATGGAGGAATGGGCCAAAATACCAGCAACAGTGTGTGAAAACCTTGTGAAGACTTACAGAAAACATTTGACCTCTGTCATTGCCAACAAAGGGTATATAACAAAGTATTGAGATAAACTTTTGTTATTGATCAAATACTTATTTTCCACCATCATTTGCAAATAAATTCATTAAAAATCCTACAATGTGATTTTCTGGATTTTTTTCTTCTCATAGTTGAAGTGTACCTATGATGAAAATTACAGGCCTCACTCATCTTTTTAAGTGGAAGAACTTGCACAATTGGTGGCTGACTAAATACTTTTTTGCCCCACTGTATTTGTGTTCAGTATATATGGGGGATTGGAAATGATGCAGACAAATGTGTCATCATCATACCCAGTCCATTTCCTCATTGTGTTCCTCTTCCTGGCAGCAGGTCACTCCCATTTCTTGATTAATCTGTTTTAACAGAAAAAGCCATTTCATGTCCTGCCCATTCCACCCTGTGTGTGTGTATACACACACACTTCTGGTGACTGCCCATACCCAGTCCATCTCCTCTCCCTCTCCTCCACAGGTGTAGATGTTGGAATTTTGCGATGAGATCGATAAGGTCATGCATGAAAAAGATGGCCAAGACCAGCCTTTATACTAGCTGATTTACAAATATTTCTGTACTCTCTCTTCCATGTTGTGTTGAATGCTAGGGTAACAACCAGGGACCATGCTATTTTGAATGACTAGTCTAGGGAATAGGCTAGGGTCAGTTGATATGGTGACGAGGTGTATCATGACCTAGTCTGTAACTTACCCTGTTCTTCTTCTCCATTGTCCCTGGGAAAGTGGAGTGGACATGGTTTCTCAAATTAATTGGTTGTAGACTTTTGGCCCAAATGTTTTGATGCATGAAGTTATCCTGTCATTAAAATTAAATGACTGATTATGACTGTCTGACATAAAAGCACCATCTTCTTTGCGTGAAAATTAATGAAAGTATACTTGACAGAAGATGACTTATCTGACAGTGGCACTCGAGCCGGTCATCCGTGGCTTTTCAGCCGATAGTGTCATTTCAATCCCTATCGCGTAAATTCAGTGTTACATCAAATTTAAAAGCATTGTTCCCGTGTTGGCGTAGACTGCATTTATGGTAAATGCTGCAGATGCCATCACAATAGGAAATTACTCTATTTGTAACACTTCAGCGATACAGATTGAATAGAGCCTTGAGTATTATTCACATAACACTTCCTGTATTTTCGTTTTGAACCGTTCATTTTACATCTGCTAGCCGTCTCAGATTACCATAGCACGCTTTCCTCTAGGTCTAGTCAATTGGAGCTTCTTAGTGTTTCTGTAATGAAGCTGGCTGCAATAGAGGAGAAAAATAATCTACTTTGACTTTTTTTCTTCTATCAGTTTAAGGATTAAATGCAGCTCTCCTTTATGGTCCTGCCACTCCTGGTGGTTAGGAACCAGAAAAGCACCACCTTTAGGTAGACTGAGCCCAAAATATCTTCCTGTTTGCAAAATGTATCATCCTATTTAGCACCTCACCATAGATAAATACTCGTCACTTTTGACATTTATGGAGCCAAAATCAACTTTGAGTTTCTAAAGTCAAAAGCAGATTGAAGCAATGTTTAAAATGTAGTTAAATGTAGTTCTATATGCCAAAATGTATGGTTACTTCATAGTTTGTTACTTTAATAATTACAAATGTGAGAAAAAGCAACAAATAGCTAACAAAATCTAATTTACCAACAAGCAACATGTCTTGAAAGAACTCTGGTTATAAATGCCAGATAATCTCTTCCTAAATGGAACTGATTTCCTGAAACCCTCCCATCTTTTATGCCCTAGCCACCCACGTCATATCAGGGAAATGGTACAGGTTAACCATAATCTAAACTGAAACTTGTTTTACAGTTACATGCTGACCACCCCGCGTTGCAAAATAAATTGACATGCATGTTACTCAATCATTGCGCCAACAAGCGTCTGCGTTGCCAAACGCTAAAATAGAAATCCGTGCTATTAGTGACGCTGAACACGGTGCAAGTCCTACCTCTCCCATCTCCTCATTGGTTTATAGAAGCAGAAATCCACGTGCAACCTCCTCATTGGTTATACCCCCGTGGGTGATTGAAAGATGACCTGAGGTCAGTTGGTCAGTCAGCTGGTCAGTCAGCTGTGGTAATACACCTTATGAAAGTTAGATGCCAATTGCCATATAAAGTCCAAAGAAAAAGAAGCCTGGAAGGAGGAGAGATGACTAGAAATGAGTCGGTTGACCGTTTTATCTGTGTATTAATTGTCGGAGTAGAGGACCTTGTGCATTTCACGTAAAATAACAACCCAGGACAAATTAGCTAGCAACAGAATGCTATCTACCTAAATTGCCATAAATGTTTGCTTTTTGACCTGTCGCCAAATTAAAATAATTTGTTCAGAGTTTGTTTTTATACTTCAACCTGCATGTCGTGATTGCGTTTGGTGTGGGGGGACAAAATCAATTTGAGGACGCAGTTTGGGCATGATATTATTAGGCCTAAATAATGTCTACTCAAAGATGGTGATTTTATGCATGTTCACCTTCAGTGTTTTGAAAACTGATATCTGATTTATTAATTAAATTAATTTAACAGGTGATGGACTTTTAGTGGTGGAAGTGCAGTGTGTTTTAATCCATATGAAGCTTTAACAGTATAGTGACTTAGTTACTAATTTGTCATCTTTTCTCCTGGTGGATCACAAAGATTAAGGATTTAAAAAAATATCCCATTTAATAGATGATCACTATGGGACAAAAGAAACAGAGGGAACTGTCTTCACAGTTTTAATAATGATTTCTAAATTAGTTGTACGCAGCATAGAAATTATACAGTCACCTCTGAATGTTATAATGGATTTATTTTGTTATTGATCATCTCCTGGATGAAAAGTGAGGAAATTGACCGTTGCTTTTTATTTTCACTTTGTTAATTTCAGCAATTTCAGTTTAATCTACCAGAAAATACAACAAATATTGCAACATTATGGTTATTTCAAATATACTAATGGTTTAAGAAAACAAAATGATTTTAAAAAATAAGAGAACGGCATAACCTTGTAAAATATCACAAATAGGACTGTTGGAGTTGTCACACCCAACAAAATAGTTGGGACAAAACTATCGATGTACCGATTCTATGGCACATTGTTTATGAACTGATACACAAAACAACACCAGATTCAAAACTCTTTCTTGCAAAATTCTTGCAACCAATACAATGTTAGAAATATGGAGGATTCAACCATCCCAGCTCTGCAGATTTTGCTGCGAAGAGACAGAATCATTAGATCACTTGTTTTGGTACTGTCCATGTGTAGCTTGATTTTGGTCACAGGTTCAGGAATGGCTGAAGAATTGCAACATTTATCTGGAGCTAATTCTGCAATAATGACTGCTGGGTGATTTGAAAAGTCATAGTCAATCGATAAATAATATAATAATACTCTTAGCAAAAAAACATTTTTTTAACAATCTGTTGAAACTATGAGAATAGAAAGGTTCAGAAATGTTGTGAAACCTCACAGCTAAGTTGAAAAATATTTGACAATTAGATCAAAACTAGATAGACTTCAGAGATAGATGGGAGGGATTGAGTGTAGCTGAAGGGTGGGACTAAAAACTAAATAAAATAAAAAGTAAAATATACTGTGTCAATAAAATGTGTATACACTAAACAGAAATATAAACACAGCATGTAAAGTGTTAGTCCTGTGTTTAATGGGCTGAAATAAAATATCCCAGAAATTTTCAGTACGCACAAAAAGCTTATTTTACTCACATTTTGTGCACAAATGTGTTTCCTCCCTGTTTGTGAGCATTTCCCCTTTGCCAAGATAATCCATCCACCTGACAGGTGTGGCATAACAAGAAGCTGTTTAAAGAAGGATTTTTAAGTCTTGAGACAAATGAGACATGGATTGTGTATGAACGGGGTATGGTAGTAAGTGCCAGGTGCCTCGGTTTGAGTGTGTCAAGAACTGCAATGCTGCTGTATTTTTCAGGCTCAACAGTTTCTCGTGTGTATTAAGAGTGGTCCCCAACCAAATGACATCCAGCTAACTTGACACAGCCGTGGGAAGCATTGGCGTCAACATGGGCCAGCATCCCTGTGGAACGCTTTCAACACCTTGTAGAGTCCATGCCCGAAGAATTGAGGCTGTTTTGAGGGCGAAATGGAGTGCAACAACCTATGTGATGTGATAATTGTATTGTTTACTCTATAACCTGTTAGTTCAAATGCCTTGCCACCGTGACATATAGGCCTAAGGCTGAGCCCGAGACAATAAGAAGACAGTGGCAGAATAAATTTAACCACGCCTTTGTTTCGTCAAGAAATAGGAGAGCAACATCTGTCCGGTGAAGTCCACAAAGCATTTTGCATGTAACAGTTACATGGCCTACAGCATGGTCAAGCAAGTTAATGGTTCTGACATTTTCAGACTACTAAACAACCATTGATTTAGAACCACGGAGAGTTACTACAAGTCACAAAGAAAACTGGAGCTGCCGCCACTATTCCACAACCATTTCAACATCATCAAATCACTTATGCTTAGCTTAATACAGGGACAACTAAAATATACCAAAAGTATTTGTGGTTGTCCATGGTACTGGTGTGTGTAGGGCTATCTTCTGTATTCCACCCCTACCTTGTCACAACTCATTTGCTCAAATGCATTACGAAGGAAAGAAATTACACAAATTATCAGGCACACCTGTTAATTGAAATACCTTCCAGGTGACTACCTTGTGAAGCTGGTTGAGAGAATGCCAAGATTGTGCAAAGCTGTCATCAAGGCAAAGGGTGTGTCACGTTCTGACCTTTATTTCCGTTGTTTTGTATTTAGTATGGTCAGGGCGTGAGTTGGGTGGGCAGTCTATGTTTGTTTTTCTATGTTTTGGGGCATTTCTATGTTTTCGGCCTAGTATGGTTCTCAATCAGAGGCAGGTGTCATTAGTTGTCTCTGATTGAGAATCATACTTAGGTAGCCTGGGTTGCACTGTTTGTTGGTGGGTGATTGTCTATGTCAGTGGCTTGTGTCAGCACAGGTCTATTTTGTAGCTTCACGGTCGTCATTTGTTTATTGTTTTGTATGCAGTGTTCAGTACTTTCTTTATTAAAGATTTACCATGGACACTTACCACGCCGCATTTTGGTCTTCCGATCCATCTCGCCTCTCCTCTTCAGATGAAGAGGAGGACGATCGTGACAGGGTGGCAACTTTTTTTTGCTTACTACATGATTCCATATGTGTTATTTCATAGTGTTGTCTTAAAGAGTCTGCCCTGCCTTGTGCCTGTTTCTGAGGCCTGCTGATGTTAAGAGCAAGGCACACTCCTCCCCCCAAGCGCTAGAAAAAATTTGTTCTCATTCTATAACATTTCAAAATGCAATTGCGGAAAAACACGCCTTTGGAAGCTTTGTCTTCTCGTCCCCGTCGAAGAGAGGAGTGTCTGCATTTAATATGATTATTTGTACATAACCATGGGAATTAAGTTTCACTTTCAATTCTTGTAAGTAGGCAGTATTTTCCTCATATGACGTGGCTGGTTTATGTACAGTCTGTGCTGGCTGGAGCATAAATACCTGTGCACTACAAATTTGAGCAGGCGATCTCCTTATTGTCACTGGTAAGTAACGTTTTTTTACTGGCTTAGCTTGTTTCTTGCATTATGTAAAATTATACAAATGTGATCTGTAAAGTCATGTTGCTTACATTGCTTATGGATTCTAGACAATTAAATGGATATGGCTCAATAAAATAGTTTATCAAAGAGTGTCTGGATAAGAGAGTCTGCTAAATGACTAACATTTGACATGTAAAATGTTATATGCTCTACAGAGTGGTGCTAGAGAGGAGGATATACACAAACAAAATATGTATTTGGTTAGATAACTGACACAGACAACATTACTGTGTAACCAGAAAGGGAAGAGCAAGGCACTCTCCTCCCACCAGGCGCTAGAAAACAGAAAGGGAGTGGCACCATGAGCCATGATGGCACCGCAGCCAGGACCGTTCAAATCCAGGCTTCTATGAAATATGACCTATATTAATTACAATATGAGTGAAACATTCTTCCTTCCAATTTAAAAAAGTAACTTTATTGAAAAGCAGTAGACCACTGATTGGCCAGCTCATTCTCCTCAGGAGGATGACATCATCTTCTATGATGAAAGCAATTATTTTTGCAATGTCTGTTTGAGATGCAAGTTTGAGGTGGGGTTTTTGAATTGCTTTTTTTTTCTCTCTCCAATTTATGCTTTGGTCACAAATAAGAGTATAGGATGAGTCAACAACATTATTTGGGTATAATTTAACAGAATATTAACTTTTAAAAGTGAGATTTTCACTGGACAGTTACTTTAATGTCTGCACCGTTGAGTTGTTTGAAAAAAAGGGGGAGAAAAAAATAACAAAATAATACATTAGGTTTCAATGAGAATGGCACTTTCTCTACATTGCAGGTTCAGTGGACAGCATCAAGAAGCTCCTACAACACCTTGAAGAAAATAACACCATTTGCAGCTAAACCACTATGGTAATCTGAGGCAGTTCACCGTTGGAGAAAGATCAATTCAATATTCATGAATTTTCAGGGAGTTATTTCCATTTTCTGATTTTGCTTAAACTAATGTACAAAAACAAGTGAAAACTATATAGTTGATGATGTATTGAGTTACACTAATGTTTATATGACTCTTCTCCTCTTCTTTTTGAGTGTCTCTCACTCACCTCTGGCCGAAAGGGAGCGAACAGGCTGTATGTTGCCTTAAAACATACAAACCAAAACTGATGGGTGATGCCATCGATCTAATCCGTGGGTCAGTGACGCGGCCCATGGTCAATGACAGTCAACGCTAGTCGTGGGTCAGTGACGCGGCCCATGTCAAAAACAGTCAGCTTTCTCTTCTCTTCCGTCTTCTCCTATAAATTACACATACGTTTTGTGCACTTATTGCAAGAAATTGTATATCTATTCATAAATTAGGCCTTATTATTGTTATTATATTGTGTTTACCTTGTGTTTGTAAAATCAAGTAACATTCTACAATTTCATTTAATTGATAAGACATCAAATGCTTCCTTTATATAAGTTATGTATGGAAACATTTGAGGGCGAAAGTCAATTACTAACTATTATGAATAATTTCCCCAGAATTATGAAGCGACAGATGGTTTTTCCCCTGCAGCAAAGGACAATGTGGATGGAGTAAGTTGTGTATGACATATTACTGTATACATCTTTTCACCGTGGCTCTGTCCACATCAGCATGCTTTCTCCATCTGAACATTTACAGTTTAAAGCCAACAAGAACTACACTCAACACTAGTTCAAAATGAACAGTAATATTCTTTGCCTTTGAGTAGGCCATGTCGGACCAGATAAATCTGTCATATTAAAAGTAATACCACGTTCAAGTGAAGCAGCGAAGATTTTCAGATTTTGGATATTTTCTCGTCTTCCAGGATTTTACAGATCTCATCAAAAACTTCCACCATCTGAACATGTCTGGAGATGAGAAGATGGACTGGGTACGTGGTTTGATTATTCTTCACTGTGTGTACACATGACACACACGCGCGCCAAAGGGTGTGGTCATGGAAACTATATGACGAGCCGTTGTTGTCTCGTCTGTCTAAACAGGCTGATCAGGAAGTGGGAGTGACCTGCTGCCAGGAAGAGGAGCACAATGAGGAAATGGAATGGGTATGACGACGTACAATTTCTGTTATCAATATCATGAATTCACTTTCTTTGTGTGTCAGTAATGGAAAAGCCCTTTGTGAAAAAGGGAAAGCTAAACTACCGTTTAAACCATTGACAACTAAGATCGAGAAGAATGTCACTGATCCTCCTATATCAAGAATGTCAGAGCTAAAGGGGTGTCTGTACATTTGTAGAACTTGCACTAACAGCTTTGGGGACAATCACTCACTTCTTAAAATATTTGCGCAAATATATGGTGCAAACACTCATCTGGGTGTCTTTACAGATGACCTCAAGAAATCCCAGCTTCTGCATCTGGAGAGAAAGAAAAGATGAGGAAGACCGCCTTTAAATGAAGACAGCCTTTTTAAAATCTTCATTAACTAACCATCTGTTGGGTGGCTTGGTCATCAAAACATTGGCCTAGTTCACACTCCTGTTGTACAACGCATCTCACACATCAGCTGTGATACAATTTAAGGATCCTGTCAATGGGTTTGTCTGCACGTAAACAAAGATCCGTTGTATCACCTCAGCGTGAACTAGGCCACTGTAGCCTAAAGATGGCATTGGTACACGCGTAGGGTTTTGTAAATACTGTACAGTAGGATATATGGTTATACAATCTAGATTGATATGTAAATATGTTGAGTATCTATTTATTTTCTCACTCATCTGTCATTCGTTGGCCTATTTAATGTTCTGAGGGCGAAAAGGGGAGGGGGGACGACTAAAATATTTGGAATGTGTCCCTAATGTTTTGTACACAGTGTATATATTACCCCACAACATTCACTCTTCCCATTAGTCCTTGGATTTATTTTTGTGTAGCTAATTCTCCTCAAAAAAGTACATCTGCTGTCTATTTGTTTGTCAATATTAATGTGTTCAGTGTCTTGTCTCCTTGTCAAATGAGTGTCTGTCAATTTAGTTGTATATCTGTATCACATGAAGTTATCCTTCGAACAGAGAAAGGGTGGTACCTAGTGGGGGCGGAGGGGTCAAATAAATCAACACAAACTGTGAAGTACTGATATTCAATGATGTGCATAAAACGACTCCGACTGTAAATTACATTCTTATTGGCATTGATTTTTTTGTTGATTTTTATTTGACAATTTTCAACAATGTGGTGCTCTTGGAAATACACTAAAACAAAATAGACAAGATTATAGCATATATAAAATACACCATCAGTAAGGAGGAATCAGTCAAATAAATAAAATAGATGATCAAGTAGCATTCATTAATACAATTATACTTTCTTTTAGCATGTGCAGTTTTAAAGCATATTGCCCATAAACTATTACGGTTTATCTTAACTAGCACAGGACGGCTTTTATATACACTACCGTTCAAAAGTTTGGGGCCTCTTAGAAATGTCCTTGTTTTCGTTGTACGAGATCTTCCGTTTCTTGGCAACTTCTCGCATGGAATAGCCTCCATTTCTCAGAACAAGAATAGACTGACGAGTTTCAGAAGAAAGTTATTTGTTTCTGGCCATTTTGAGGTTGTAATCGAACTCACAAATGCTGATGCTCCAGATACTCAACTAGTCTAAAGAAGGACAGTTTTATTGCTTCTTTAATCAGAACAACAGTTTTCAGCTGTGCGAACATAATTGCAAAAGGGTTTTCTAATGATCAATTAGCCTTTTAAAATGATAAACTTGGATTCGCTAACAACACCATGCCATTGGAACACAGGAGTGACGGTTGCTGATAATGGAATGGGCCTATGTACGCCTATGTAGATATTCCATAAAAAAATTACCCGTTTCCAGCTACAATAGTCATTTACAGATTTAACAACGTCGACACTGTATTTCTGATCAATTTGATGTTATTTTAATGGACAAAAAAATAGCTTTTCTTTCAAAAACAAGGACATTTCTAAGTGACCCCAAACGGTTGAATGGTAGTGTAGTTTGGTACACCATTCAGTTCCTCTGCACAAGTGTTAAGGAAATAACTTTTTTGGGGGGCAAAAATGGCTCTGGTGTGATGACAGAGTCTCCAATGAAATTAAGATAACCATACAGGTAACTGGGGCAAGGTCATGTATAATTAAAAAAAACATAAACAGTTTGATCTGCACCTCCCGGAAATCAACTGGAAGCCCGTTCAGTTCCCTGAAATTATTAGGACCAATGTTCATCCTAGGGCTGAGTTTAAGTATAATTAATCTGCAGGTTTGGGTAGGTTACTTTCTAAATGTAATCAGTTACAGATACTAATTACCTGTCCTAAATTGTAATCAGCAACGTAATTTTTGGTTTACCGAAACTCAGTAACGTAATCTCATTACTTTCCCCTTAAGAGCCATTAGAATAATACAAAAATGGACACTACCCGTCAAAAGTTTTAGAACACCTACTCATTCAAGGGTTTTTCATTATGTCTTACTATTCTCTACATTGTAGAATAATAGGGAAGACATCAAAACTATGAAATAACATATATGGAATCATGTAGTAACCAAAAAAGTGTTAAACAAATCATCAAAATGTATTTTATATTTGCGATTCTTCATATCCCTTTGCCTTGATGACAGCTTTTCACATTCTTGGCATTCTCTCAACCAGATTCACCTGGAATGCTTTTCCAACACTCTTGAACTATTTCCCACATATGCTGAGAACTTGTTGGCTGATTTTCCTTCATTCTGCAGTCCGACTCATCCCAAACCATCTCAATTTGGTTGAGGTTGGGGGATTGTGGAGGACAGGTCATCTGATGCAGCACTCCATCACTCTCCTTCTTTGTCAAATAACCTTTACACAGCTTGGAGGTGTGTTTTGGGTCATTGTCAAATCAAACTGTATTTGTCACATGTGCCGCAGATTGGTCACATGCACACGCAGATTGGTTGAGCTAATTTGTTCATGTAGGTAGGGGTGAAGTGACTATGCATTGACAAACAGCGAGTGTCAGCAGTGTACAAAACCAATGGGGGGAGGGGGAGGGGGTCAATGTAAATAGTCCGGTGGCCATTTGATTAATTGTTCAGCAGTCTTATGGCTTGGGGGTAGCTGTTAAGGAGCATTTTGGTCCTAGACTTGGCGCTCTGGTACCGCTTGCCTTGCGGTAGCAGAGAAAACAGTCTATGACTTGGGTGACAGGAGTCTCTGATAATATTATGGTCTTTCCTCTGACACTGCCTATTATATAGGTTCTGGATGGCAGGAAGCTTGGCCCCAGTGATGGACTGGGCTGTTCGCCCTACCCTCTGTAGTGCCTTACGGTCAGATGCCGAGCAGTTGCCATACCAGCTGGTGATGCAACCGGTCAGGATGCTCTCGATGGTGCAGCTGTATAAATTTTTGGGGATCTGGGGACCCATGACAAATCTTTTCAGTCTCCTGAGGGGGAAAATGTTTTGTTGTGCCATCTTCACAACTGTCTTGGTGTGTTTGGACCATGATAGTTCTTTGGTGATGTGGACACCAAGGAACTTGAAACTCTGGGTGAACAGGGAGTACAGGAGGGGATGGAGTACACACCCCTAAGGGGCCCCCGTGTTGAGGATCAGTGTGGCAGATGTGTTGTTGCCTACCTTTACCACCTGGGGGCGGCCCGTCAGGAAGTCCAGGATCCAGTTGCAGAAGGAGGTGTTTAGTCCCAGGGTCCTTAGCTTAATGATGAGCTTTGTGGGCACTATGGTGTTGAATGCTGAGCTGTAGTCAATGAACAGCATTCTCACATAGGTGCTCCTATTGTCCAGGTGGGAAAGGGCAGCGTGGAGTGGAATTGAGATTGCGTCATTTGTGGATCTGTTGGGGCGGTATGCGAATTGGAGTGGGTCTAGGGTATCAGGGAGGATGCTGTTGATGTGAGCCATGACCAGCCTTTCAAAGCACTTCACAGCTACCGATGTGGGTGCTACGGGGCGGTAATCATTTAGGCCTGTTGAAAACAAATGATAGTCCCACTAAGCGCAAACCAGATGGGATGGCATATCGCTGCAGAATGCTGTGGTAGGAGGATCAGCATGGCAGATGTGAAGGCACAACCATGCTGGTTAAGCTTGCCTTGAATTCTAAATAAATCACAGACAGTGTCACCAGCAAAGCACCCCCACAAATCCCACCTCCTCCTCCATGTTTCACAGTGGGAAGCACAGATGGGGAGATCATCTGTTCTGACCAAAGGACATATTTCCACCGGTCTAATGTTCTTGCTCATGTTTCTTGGCCAAAGCAAGCAAACTGGATGCAGTTTATCACAGTGCCATCCGTTTTGTTACTAAAGCACCTTATACTACCCACCACTGCGACCTGTATGCTCTAGTCGGCTGGCCCTCGCTACATATTCGTCGCCAGACCCACTGGCTCCAGGTCATCTACAAGTCCATGCTAGGTAAAGCTCCGCCTTATCTCAGTTCACTGGTCACGATGGCAACACCCACCCGTAGCACGCGCTCCAGCAGGTGTATCTCACTGATCATCCCTAAAGCCAACATCTCATTTGGCCGCCTTTCGTTCCAGTTCTTTGCTGCCTGTGACTGGAACGAATTGCAAAAATTGCTGAAGTTGGAGACTTTTATCTCCCTCACCAACTTCAAACATCTGCTATCTGAGCAGCTAACCGATCGCTGCAGCTGTACATAGTCTATCGGTAAATAGCCCACCCAATTTTACCTACCTCATCCCCATACTGTTTATATTTATTTACTTTTCTGCTCTTTTGCACACCAGTATCTCTACCTGTACATGACCATCGGATCATTTATCTCTCCAGTGTTAATCTGCAAAATTGTAATTATTCACCTACCTCCTCATGCCTTTTGCACACAATGTATATAGACTCTTTTTTTTCTACTGTGTTATTGACTTGTTAATTGTTTACTCCATGTGTAACTCTGTGTTGTCTGTTCACACTGCTATGCTTTATCTTGGCCAGGTCGCAGTTGTAAATGAGAACTTGTTCTCAACTAGCCTACCTGGTTAAATAAAGGTGAAATAAAAAATAAATAATAATAAAATAAAGTCTCTTCTTCTTATCTGTGTCCTTTAGTAGTGGTTTCTTTGCAGCAATTTGACCATAAAGCCCTGATTCACACAGTCTCATCTGAACAGTTGATGTTGAAATGTGTCTGTTACTTGAAGTTATTTGGGCTGCAAGAGTCTGGTAACTCTAATGAACTTAACCTCTGCAGCAGAGGTAACTCTGGGTCTCCCTTTCCTGTGGCAGTCGTGAGAGCCAGTTGAGAGCCAGTTGAGAGCCAGTTTCATCATAGCGCTTGATGGTTTTGCGACTGCACTTGTAGAAACTTTCACAGTGCTTGAAATGTTCCAGATTGACTGACCTTCATGTCTTAAAGTAATGATGGACTGTCATTTCTCTTTGCTTGTTTGATCTGTTCTTGCCATAATATGGACTTGGTCTTTTACCAAATAGGGCTATCTTCTGTATACCACCCCTACCTTGTCACAACCCAACTGATTGGCTCAAACACATTAAGAAGGAAAGAAATTCCACAAATCAACTTTTAACAAGGCACACCTCTTACAGTTTTTGACAATTGCTTACACATGATTTCTGAAACTATGGCTCCTTTTCTGTAGACTCTACAAACAAAACCCCAAAGCACACACACAACATGCAAAACGTCAGACATCTCTTTCAAAACCAAACACTTAATTCAAAACTATTTGAACTCTTCTCAAAATCGTGTTTTTGTATAAAAACTCTACACACAAACCATCAAATGATCAGCTCTTAGACACGTCAACTACACACAGATGTGACAAATGTAAAACACTTCTATCTTGTGTCTTTTGCATGTTCGGTGGAGTCCACGGCAGTTTGTCATAGCACTCACACATACATGTATGTGCACAAATATGTATGCATATTCAGTATATATTTACACTATCAACAGAAATGCAAGGGGGGGGGAAATAAAATGTATTTCTTTCTCAATTTTTTTTATTTTCATCCAGATTTTGGGATAAACAGTAACAGACAAAACAAATACAGTAGAAGATAAACAAATAGGCTTCTCGCCCTTCTTGTCCTCCTCCTTGTCCTCTTCCTCCTCCTTGTCCCCCTCTTATGCTCACTCTTCTTCCTCTAACTCTCTCTCCAAAATTGGCCTCCATTGATGTCCAAACCAAGAAAGACAACCTGAAGCCTATTTATAGTGCTCAAGCTCTGATTTCTAAGCGAAGAAATGAACTATAAGTGTTTTCACACATGAGCAATGGGTGTAGGTAATTGGTAAATGAGTGTGGCATTTGAAATGGCAATGTTTTCCAAACGAAACACAAGACCTGTTAGTTTTGAATGATGTGTCTACTGTAGAGAACTGTGTTTAGTAGTTTGCAAGAAGTGTGTTTTATAATTGCAAATAATAATGTGCTTGTAGTTTTGCAGACTTGGTCTGAAGATTAGACACATGAGTCAATTGTTTCACTGAGTGTGCCTCAAGTACCACTTTTAGTGTGTAAGCGATTGTAAAAAACTGTAATTGAAATGCATTCCAGGTGACTAGGTCATGAAGCTGGTTGAGAGAATGCCAAGAGTTTCCAAAGCTGCCATCAAAGGCAAAGGGTGGCTACTTTGAACAATCTCAAATGGTTTGGTTACTACATGATTCCATATGGGTTATTTCATAGTTTTGATATCTTCGCTATTATTCTACAATGTAGAAAATATAAAAAGTTAAGAAAAACCCTTGAATGAGTAGTTCACATTTTTGACTGGTACTATATATCCCTGGCATATTACATAATTTATGCAGCAGCATTCAAAACATTTTTGGACTCACCTTGTTGTACTGTGTTCACTTGTACAGGAAGGTGGAGTGGCGGTCCTTTGTGGGCAAATTTTGTTATCAAACTTTGTCATCAAAGTCTGGCATTCTCTGGATTTATGGTGCTTTCAAGACAACTGGGAACTCTGGAAAAAACAAGGTAGAATCATGATGAAGTCAGTGATCTTCAGGTCGTAGCTCTAGAGTTCCCCACTTACAATTCCGAGTTGGATGACCGTTCAAAATGTATTTTCCCAGTCGGAGCTCGTTCTTCCTGAGTTACCAGCTGTCTCGAACTCACTAAAGTCATATTTCCCAATTCTGAGGGAACAGTTGTTTTGAGAGCTTCAGAAATGGTGCTGGATTGACAGCATGGCCAATGTTGAATGTTAATCATTTTAAGCTTGGAAAAGAGACCCTTAAACAGAGAATTGGGTCCACACACACTCCACTGAATAGCAGGCTAGTGATTGCTTTGCATTGCTTGCAGATAGCCACTGATTCCTTCCAAACCACTCATTGTTGAATTTGCGATTTCCAACTTGTGTAATGTTTATATCCAATGGCCGATGAGCACCAATACGTTTTATCTATAATTTCTCTTCATTATTTCTCTTCACATGACAACAAATAAAAAGGATTTGCCAGTAGATTGTCAACTTGATTCATGATGATGACTGCTAGCTAAGATTTTGATAGTGTGATGTTGACATGATCAGTCTAATCAAAGCTACTGTACATATAACGTGATTTGGCATCATTTTATCTATGGCAAATGACCTTGAGCCTTCTTGGATGGGCACTTATGGCAGCACCCAAGGGGCTTGAATTGTCAAGCTCTACCGTTAGATTTGGCCGTGACATAGTGTCCCCATAAGTGACAGAACACTGAGCCAATATCAGGCAACTAGAGAACATTACCAACCCCTATGCGCCATATTTGTAAAAAACAATGTGGGCTAAAAATGTGGGGCTCTGGCCTACATTGCACTGAATGACGGGTCTCCACTGTCACACATAGCTCATTGAGAGAGCATTAGTGTGATTCACATCAATGGCTATGTAGGCTACATCATTGCTGTCGTCCTAACCTCCAAGCGTTTATTCAAGTTGGATCATCTTTGGATGCTGACAGCGGTCGCACCATTGGAAAACATAGCTTGGACTGTAGCCTACAAAAGCCTATAAGCCAATTTATGCTTGATCTGAAAATGTGGTCTTACACGGAACACAAACCGGCTGCGCGCGTGCGCCATCGTGCATACAATTATTTTGTCCCCAACACCAAACGCGATCACGACATGCAGGTTAAAATATCAAAACAAACTCTGAACAAATGACATTTATTTGGGGACAGGTCGAAAAGCATTAAACATGTATGGCAATTTAGCTAGCTAGCTTGCACTTGCTAGCTAATTTGACCTATTTAGCTAGCTTGCTGTTGCTACCTAATTTGTCCTGGGACATAAACATTGAGTTGTTATTTTACCTGAACAAGGTCCTCTACTCTACTCTGACAATTAATCCACACATAAAACGGCCAACCAAATCGTTCCTAGTCATCTCTCCTCCTTCCCGGCTTTATCATCTTTGAACTTATATGGTGATTGGCATCTACACTTTCATAGTATTACCACGATAACCGGCAAAACATTTCGTCTTTCAATCACCCATGTGGGGATAACCAATGAGGAGATGGCACGTGGGTACCTGCTTCTATATGGCACGTGAGTACCTGCTTCTATATGGCACGTGAGTACCTGCCTGTTTGCCACAGTGTCTCCTGACCCCTCCTGTCTCAGCCTCCAGTATTTATGCTGCATGTGTCGGGGGGGCTAGGGTCAGTCTGTTATCCGGTGTCCTGTGTACATTTAAGTATGCTCTCTTTCTTTCTCTCTCTCGGAGGACCTGAGCCCTAGGACCATACCTCAGGACTACCTGGCATGATGACTCCTTGCTGTCCCCAGTCCACCTGACCATGCTGCTGCTCCAGTTTCAACTGTTCTGCCTACGGCTATGGAACCCTGACCTGTTCACCGGACGTGCTACCTGTCCCAGACCTGCTGTTTTCAACTCTCTAGAGACAGCAAGAGCGGTAGAGATACTCTTAATGATCGGCTATGATAAGCCAACTGACATTTACTCCTGAGGTGCTGGCTTGTTGCACCCTCAACAACTACTGTGATTATTATTATTATTTGACCATGCTGGTCATTTATGAACATTTGAACATCTTGGCCATGTTCTGTTATAATCTCCACCCGGCACAGCCAGAAGAGGACTGGCCACCCCTCATAGCCTGGTTCCTCTCTAGGTTTCTTCCTAGGTTTTGGCCTATCTAGGGAGTTTTTAGCCACCGTGCTTCTACACCTGCATTTATTTTAGCTCTTGGCAATGCAGACGCTCGTTGGTACGTGCGAGCAGTGTGGGTGGAATAATTGAATAACATAGAGTTCTAAATATATTTTGCAACGCTTGCGCATGCAAAGCGAGCGGTGTGGTCAGCCTATTAGGCTCTGTATGGAGGGTGTAACCCAATTGCGGAGCCTACTGAAGCATGTATAAACACAAACTCACTTCCTTGACAACTTCCTTCTGCTCAGCTATGCAAAGTGCAAGAAGCATGAATGACTTCTGCTGAGGCTATATCACAGTAAATGCTGTACGGTCACTGCAGATTTCGGATTGACCATCAAAGGCATTTGGTGTGTCATCATAGTGGTCTCTGTCTTGCAGAGTCACTATTAAGTCACTATTATTTGAGCCACAAGCAAGACTCAGGTCATAAGGTCCGAGTCTCAAGTCGAGCCCAAGTAGTACTAGAAGGGGTCATGTCTCCAGTCAAGACATGTTTTTTTTCAAGTCAAGTCTCAAGTCAATTAGTCTAAAAAAAAATCTATACATGCAATGACTTGTTCAACTAAAAATCTTTGTCTATTTATTGAGCCTAGGCTACCAGACAGCCTATGGCTCTGAGACAGTTCCTCAGCTCATTGGTGCTCCAGTCCAGCTCATCTTTGCTCACCTGCACAACAAACAAAAAAACAGTTATGCATGTCAAACACGAGACCTAACGCAGTGAAAAGTCCCCCGTACATTACCGATAGAGTACAGTTACAGATAACAGTAAGAATACACAAGGGCATGAAATCAGCAGAAGGAAAGGCAGGTTGACTTGCTCAGAGTGTAGATTTATTTACTGGTCTTGGTGATCCAATGCCGAAAGCAAAATATCATTAAGCAATAAGGCCCGAGGGAGTGTGGTATATGGCCAATATACCACGGCCACGGGCTGTTCTTATGCACGATGCAACGCAGAGTGCCTGGACACAGCCCTTAGCTGTGGTTTATTGGCCATATATCACAACCACCCGAGGTTAATGTTGTTGATCACTACATTTTTGGTGCTGAATATTATTTATTATGTCAATTCTCTACCTACAATTTGATGTTTGCACTGCACCCAATTCTATAGTTGTACAGAAAATCAGCAATGTGTTCGCTAGCTCACCTGACCTGTGTTGATTCACGGTTTGCTGGTCCAATCAGAGGGTTGAGTGTGCGTTTCACAAGCCAATCTGTTGCACTTTTTATTGCAAGGGGCGATGTTGCAGCTACTGTCTCTGTCTGCGTGTGGAGTAATCCACGGACTCTGTGCCACAAAACAAGTGACAAAACATGGCCAGATCATTTCAAGTCATCAGTCAAGTCCTGGATCTTGAGGCTTCAAGTCAAGTCTCAAGTTATTACATTTTTTAAATTTAACTAGGCAAGTCAGTTAAGAACAATTCTTATTTACAATGATGGCCTAACCATAACGACGTTGGGCCAATTGTGCGGCGCCCAATGGGACTCCCAATCACAGCCGGGTGAGATGCAGTGCCTTAGACTGCTGCGCCACTCGGGAGCCCAAATCGGGAGCCTGGATCTATCAAGTCAAGTATCAAATCATCAAATTTGTGACGAGTCAGACTCGAGTCCAAGTCAAGTCATGTACCTGGTGTCTACAGCTTCTGCTGACTTGTGGTCAGACTTTAGGCCGAACAAACTTAAACGTGTGCCTTTTTCAATTATGATTTGAATGTCATTGAGAAAGCAGAAAGGTGTCAAATATAATTTGCTTTCGCAAACATAATTTCTGAATTTAAAAGTAATCCTAGAAGTAATCATCTAGTTTTTCAAAAGCATCTCTAATCTGATTTCAATATTTTAGATTACAATTCAATTTTTAATAATCCGTTACGTATAACAGATTGCATTAAAATTATTATGTAACATTGAAGCAAGGAGAATCCGTTACTCCCCAACTCTCTTCATTAGTTTGTTTTTGGGCCTTTTTTAATTTGTCCTTCAGATTTGTTGTTATGCCACTGAACCATGAGATACAAGAATAGTCATAGTGTGTGGTAGTAATTCTATAGGAAGAGAGAGACTGTAGATTCCTCTTACAGGAACTTTATTATAAGATTTGCACAAATGAATCAATCAACCATTACCAGGAATGTTGAATGCTTAACAAACATAGTCGGGTCTCTGCTTTTATAGGAAAAAATACAACCCCTTTCTGTATACGTGGCAGCCAGCAGATAGTGTGTAAAAAACAATTAGTTGTCTGTGCAGATTTAAGAAAGCATGAGGTTGACAGCCCGAGGGCTCAACCGTCTAACTGCATTCACAACAGCAAACACTATAATGTGCTATTTTCTGCAAATGTACATACATGTGACCTCTTGTAAGAGCACCCAAACGGCTCTTAGCTGTAAGCTCAGTCTTATGACTAAGTCATAGAAAGACAAGTTCGTATCCGTTTAGAAAAAACCCTAGAATATAACGAGACCGTTATTTTGGCCGTAAACAAACGGGATAGCATGATTAATTATGTCATTTTCCACATCAAGTGGCACTGGATTGTTACGATAAACTAGGAGTGGTGGGTGGAATCAGGCGCAGAGAGCAGGGTTCAGTCGTTTGTCAAATTTATTCACCGGCGCAACAAAAACGGTCACGCCAACACACAGGGCGTATACAAGTTACCAGTCCAAACAACAGGACAAAATAGTCCGGAGAATAAAGACACGAACAAATAACATCATCCAACAGAGTAACAAGAAACAAGCCCGCACAAATACCCAGCGGGCCTAGTGCCCTTAAATACCCTACAAACAAACCCTAACACAAAACAGGTGTACCCAATTACCCAATAACCAAAAACAAACGGAAAGGGAATCGATGGCAGCTAATAGGCCGGCGACGACGACCGCCGAGCACCGCCTGAACAGGAAGAGGCACCATCTTCGGCGAGGTTCGTGACATGGATGTTGTCAGGAATGTTGTTGTCAGAAATGTTGTCAGGGTCCTCATAGTCTCTGTATCCAGGAACTTGGCGACTCTTGCCAGGAACTTTGTCCTGTAGTGAACCTTCAGAACAATGACCTTCAGAACCATGATTTCACCTGTCATGTGTTGGTCCAGATTACATCCCAAGTATGTAATGCAGCATATCTCCTTCACCGCTAGACCATTACACTTGACCGAGAAGTTGGAAGTTTCTAACTTTGTGTTTGGAACCAAACAGGATACATTCTGTCTTGCTTAAATGCAGAGGCAGTTTGTTGTCGGATAACTACTTACTGACTTTAGTCAGTTCACTGCTTAGAGTCTTTTCAATGGTCTCCTTATTCTTATCTGAAACCAGTCATCCGCATTCTGGAACAGAGGACATGAACAGGCAGAATCCATGTCATTTATGTACTCCACTTGTCAGAATTCTGGTGGATCTCGCCCAGTCATAACACGTGATATGCAGTATAGCATAAAAGCACCACAGGGAACAAAACACAATTTTAAGCAAAACAAAAACACAAAAAGCATAAAAATAAAGTGGAAAGTGTCGCGACTTCGACCGAAGTTGGTCCCTCTCCTTGTTTGGGCGGTGTTCGGCGGTCGACGTCACCGGCCTTCTAGCCATCGCCGATCCACTTTTCATTGTCCATTTGTTTTGTCCTTGTCTTACACACCTGACTTCATTCCCCCAATTACTTGTTCATTATTTAACCCTCTGTTCCCCCATGTTTGTTTGTGAGTGATTGTTTGTATGTGATATGGTCTGTTATTGTGGCCTAGATTATTGAGTTGTATTATTGATTCTTTGAGTCAATTATGTTTATAACTCATATCTGCTGTCCTGCACCTGACTCCTCTGCACCAGCTACACACAGGCTTATAACAGAAAGAGAGGATTAAAGTTGGCACTAGTATCAATTCAACTGGAAGAGAAAGTTATGCAATGTTGGGTAGCATGGTGGTGTCATTCGGTGGCCACACCAACGTTGATTAAATTATATTGTCTACATGTTTGTTAACCTATAAGAGAAAACATATTGGGATAAGGATACCAAAGAACTAGGAATAGAATAGACTGACAGGTGTCTGGATCACACAGAAAATGCAGAAGTTCCATAAATAGAATAGCACTACTTATTTTTCTTGTTTCTGTCACGACTCCTACCGACGGTAGCTCCCCTTCCTGTTCGGGTGGCGCTCGGCGCTCGTCGTCACCAGCTAGCTGCCACTGATCCCCTTTTCCCCTTTTCTGTTTATTGGTTTCACCTGTGTTTGGTTAAGGCTGATTGGTCGGTCTTTATTTACCAGGCCCGCCTGCTGGTTGTGCGGGATTGTTTGGTGTACACGTCTGTGTCACGGTTTTCCCATTTTCTTGGGTTTTTCTGGACTGTTTAAGTCCCCCGTGTTTGGGGTATTTGTTTTGGTGTGCGCCCTGTGTTTTGTGGGGTTGGCATATGTTCACCGTTTTTGGGCAGTAAAAAGTTTAGCACTACCCTGAACTCTCTGCTTCCTGCACTTCTCACCCACTACACCCCGGACGTTACAGTTTCTAACCAGATCAGTAGAGCTGTTAATAATACTTAAGAGACTAAGCCGAATAACACATTCATGAATGGCAATTAAAACAGTAAAAAAATGAATAAGGTTTTAAAATGTCTGTCCTATATCTAGGAGATACTGTATGAGAAAGCTCTAGTTGTTGTTGTGTTTTCTTTTACACATATTTAACCTCTTTTTTTGGATATGCACTAAACTACCTCCATACTTCTATTCATCTTTTAAACGGGTACTGGTTACCTTCAGATGAGTCTCCTGACACTTGTGGGGGTCATAGAGTAAAACGGAGAACACTATCTTTCCATAAAGTGGTCATGCAAGCTAAACCGTCTGAATGCTACAGTCGTTTTTGTGACAAGACCAATTTTCAGGATGTTTCATGGTCTTACAAGAGCCGTTGTAGCTCGGCCACCTTCCACCACAGATGCAGAATGCCGCCATAAGCAATTGCGGTGGATTTATACACAGCCTATGCAAAAAAAAAAAGATATCTCTAGCTTTAACTGACTGATTTTAATGGAGATTTTTGTATTATGTTACATAGATTGACTCTTCGGGGTGTCAATAGACTCTAGAGGGTTTTAAGCCAGGATCTAGGCAGATCTGCAATTAATAATTTGCAGAAATTAGGCTTTTCGTTTAATACATATGATTTTATATCGCTTTTCTAAAACCCAAAGATGCTTCAATAAGCAACTATAAGGAAAACCAACACAAAAAAAGCAACACGTTACCTGGGATAGGGTGGAAGAGGAGGTGGGAAGCAAGAGACAACACAAACAAAAACTTCTAGATGGTGTGTAGATAGTTCAAAACGGAAGTGAAATGTTGCAATCCCCAGAGGACATCCTCTGAACTTTACACTCTACGACACACTACAATAAGTCATGCACTGACAGTCCAAACACTGCTCTTTGGTCTTGGCTGTGGTGGAGAGTTTGGAATCTGATTGATTGCTTCTGCGGACAGGTGTCTTTTATACAGGTAACAAACTGAGATTAGGAGCACACCCTTTAAGAGTCTGCTCCTAATCTCAGCTCATTACCTGTATAAAAGACACCTGGGAGCCAGAAATCTTTCTGATTGAGATGGGGTCAAATACGTATTTCCCTCATTAAAATGCAAATCAATTTATAACTTTTTTGACATGCGTTTTCTGGATTTTTTTGTTGTCATTCCGTCTCTCACTGTTCAAATAAACCTACCATTAAAATTATAGACGGATCATTTCTTTGTCAGTGGGCTAACGTACAAAATCAGCAGGGGATCAAATACTTTTTTCCCCTCACAGCAGGGGGTTCCTAAAACTAATGTAAGATTTCTTGTATCATAGTTCTTATATTTAACCTTATTTTGACAGGGAGTCCTATTGTGACCAATGTCTCTTTTGCAAATGAGGCCTGTGATTACAAAGATACACACATCAAATATACGATGACATGCAAAACAGCACAAACAGCAAACATGAGGGAGTTGAAACATTTCACACTGTAAGTGCAAGTGTCAAACTGACGTCACTGCTAAGCCGAAGAGCACGGTGGTTAGAAAAATTACCAACACCCTTCCTCTGACAGACTTTTAGAAACTAACTAACTATTTATTGTATTAGAGCAAATGTACATGTGGCAATTGGGACAAAATTTGATTCAAATTATTATGTGACATTGAAGCAAGGAGAATCTCAATCAAACTGGTATCCAAGAGTGTCTGAGGTTTGACAAAGTAACCTTTCTGGTTCTGTTACTAGGCCTATGTGATTTCAAACACAATCAATAAAACTCAAACTAGAATCATATGTGAAATAAAATTAAACTCAACTGAATTGCCAAATAAGCTTTCTCGTGTGTTTGTTGTTGCCTCTGTAGTATGTAATCGATACCGGTTTCCTTGACAGGGTTCTCACATTTTGATACTTAGAAGTTATTCTCACTGGGGAAGTATAAAAGAAGGGGACAGGGCAAAGTACCAATACCAACCATCCAAAATAGCAAATTGCAAAAAAAATGTACATCCACTTTCTCACCCAAATGATAGTGATCCACCGCAGCTCCTTTTGGGGGTGGAGACGCCTTTTATAAGAAGAGGCACGCATGAAACAAAGTGCAGGAAGACAAGTAAGTTTCATTTGCAAAAGGTTGAGTGTTGCAGTATTTTCCTCACTGCATGCTAGTGAACAAAGTGAAGGAGAAGATGTCCAGGCAGGGACCCCTCTCCCTGCTCACCTGGATGGGAGCCATGGGTAAGCACTGACTAACAGGATTTCACTCAGCTTAATATTATCATCGGCTCAACTAGTAAAAACAAGTCAATTACTTTCAATACTACACGTTTTAAATTGTAGTTTAGTTTTAGATTTGCTATTCCTGACTAAATCTTAGTCTTACCATGTTGAACTGTTCACGCCATTGTAATCAATAGACACACTTGAAGTATTGTAGAGGCGGATATGTTTTCAAAGTGGATGCTCAACTTGCACAAGGATTATTTATGTAAAAGAAAAGTGCCTAATGTTACCATTTCCATCGGCTAATGGGGATCCCAATCAAATCTACATCTAATGCTCTAAATGTTATTCACTTGTTACATGCTCCATTGTCATTATTTTGGGAGCTTTTTAGAAAACAGAACTAGTCATACAGTATCTGTATTTGTGGTTTCACGTCAACGGTAACCGACTTCCCCATTTTTCAATTCGAGGCAGTAGTTGGTTGGAACTGTAGGTCACTTAACCTTTTAAACCTAGATACAACTTTATTGTCGATGTCATGGTTTTGAGACAGTCAATGATAAGCATGAACTATTGGCCATTTATCACACATTTTTCATGGTGAAAAAGTCAAAGAAGTTATTTACAAGCATTCACTTTTGATGATGGCAGTTCTGGCTGAACAACAGTAGCCTATAGCACACCTATGTTCAGTCAAGAATGTTGAAATTAGGATTCCTCAAAATACGTTTGAGCACCTTCTCAGCCATGTGCACATATTACAGACTGAACCTTGTTTACACCAATGCCTGTGCCAGACTATGATCAGCTGGGGGCACTGTTTTTGATGCTATATTTCTAGTTAGCATATATTTAATATATGCAACAAATCTTCCACCAAAATGGTTCTGTGGCAATGCACCACATAACCAATAAGCAAAGAATTAACAATGAAGGTTCCAACACACACTGGACCAGCACCATTTATTTGGGCTGGACTAAACAATGATGGGGCCCAGGGCAAGAACGTCTTTAACCAACTGTTAGCCTAAATGTAATTCAGAACACAGCGGAGCCACATGTAGTGGTATGTTGTAACGATCGGGAGGAGCCCAGGTAAAATGGAGAAACGTTAATGCTCACCTGTGTCATCCAGATGATGTGCCAACCCAGGGATTAGCTGTTTTGTGCGTCTCCGCGGTGGGAGCGACAACATCAGGACCATGGCCAGAGGCCAAGCACTTGGCCAAATTGATAACTACAGTCTCGTCACAATGCGCAACAACAGAAATGTATGAATTTACGTCAGTAAAAGTTCTGAATGGACATAGAGAGAATAAGCAAACTCACAAACATACCGATCAAAAGGACCCAGCATTTAAAGCCACCTGCGCATTTCAAACACACAAGCAAATCACACTTCTCCTTTCCTAACAACGTTGGCTATTAAAAACCTAGGCCTTAGATAATGCTAAAACAATGTAGCCTACCAAATTAATTGACAAGGAAAGTTTGAAGGGGGAGAGAGACAGCTATGTGATAGTAGACCTTTATTGTGAAGGAGTATATGATATTTAAATCTGTCTCTGGTGGATATTCTATGACCCGGTCTTGCATAGCACAGGTCAGGGGGTATGACAGCATAGGCCTGCGAATGATTGATTAATATATGAATTACCCGAATTTGTAACACATCTCTGTCTTCACTGTTCCCATCTTTCACAATTCACACTTCTCCGCTGACATCAGCTCCACTGGCCTCTCTCTCTTCCCCTCTCCTCTGTCTATTGATAATAGCTCTTGTACGAGTTGCCTAGCTCAATGCAAGTCCCAGGAATAGCAATATAGTTTGGTCACTTATTTTTGAGCAATTTTTTGAGCTAATATGGAGAAGCAGTTTGCTCTTGCTTCCTGGGGATAAAATAAGCTACTGGGTTGGCAATGAACTGGCAGGAAGTTTGACTGGCTAGAGCATGTAGCTCTGGTGCAGTAATATTTATATCAATAAATAACTGTATCCAAATCTGTATCCAAATCTGTGTCCAAATCTGTGTCCAAATCTGTGTCCAAATCTTGCCCACATATAGCGCCAGCACTGGTTTTACATGACCACAATCTATAATATGAAATATGAAATAATGCCAATTTCCCGTGTTGTAGGGAAGATCGGATATCTACGATTTGTGTGAAATGCTGTTTTAAATTATGTATTTTATTGTACATCGTGGATTAGGCCTACTAAACAGTTCATATTTACGAATATCATTTTTATGCATCTAACCCAAATAGTTGTGTCTGTCATCCGATTGAACCTTTCTTTCTTTTCTTTGCCAGCTGTCTCTTCAATGGCTTTCAACATTGATGAAGCAAACCCCAAAATCTACAAGGGGGAGGAAAATGATTTCTTTGGTTACAAAGTCCTGCAATTCATATCTGGCAAGGAGAAAGGGCAAGTGTTACTGTTATCATCATAGTGAAAAATGCTAAGTATTATGTTACAAACTTCATCTGCAAAACAGTATTACACACCTGAGGAAACAAAAATGACCAGAAAAATGCACCTATGTCTGCAAACATGCACTCTATACAGTTGAAGTCAGAAGTTTACATACACCTAAACTCAGTTTTTCACAATTCCTGACATTTAATCCTAGTAAAACGTCCCTGTCTTAGGTCAGTTAGGATCACCACTTTATTTTAAGAATGTGAAATGTCAGAATAATAGCAGAGAGAATGATTTATTTCAGCTTTTATTTCTTTCATCACATTCCCAGTGGGTCAGAAGTTTACACACACGCTCAATTCGTATTTGGTAGCATTGCCTTTAAATTGTTGAACTTGGGTCAAATGTTTCGGGTAACCTTCCACAAGCTTCCCACAATAAGTTAGGTGAATTCTGGCCCATTCCTCCTGACAGAGCTGGTGTAATGGAGTCAGGTTTGTCGGTCTCCTTGCTCGCACACGCTTTTTCAGTTCTGCCCACGTATTTTCTATATGATTGAGGTCAGGGCTTTGTGATGGCCACTCCAATACCTTGACTTTGTTGTCCTTAAGCCATTTTGCCACAACTTTTGGAAGTATGCTTGGGGTCATTGTTCATTTGGAAAAACCATTTGCGACCAAGCTTGAACTTCCTGACTGATGTCTTGAGATGTTGCTTCAATATATCCACATAATTTTCCTTCTCATGATGTCATCTATTTTGTGAAGTGCACCGGTCCCTCCTGCAGCAAAGCACCCCCACAACATGATGCTGCCACCCCCGTGCTTCACGGTTGGGATGTTGTTCTTCGGCTGCAAGCCTCCCCTTTTTCCTCCAAACATAACGATGGTCATTATGGCAAAACAGTTCTATTTTTGTTTCATCAGACCAGAGGACATTTCCCCAAAAAGTACGATCTTTGTCCCCATGTGCAGTTGCAAACCGTAGTCTGGCTTTTTTTATGGCAGTTTTGGAGCAGTGGCGACTTCTTTGCTGAATGACCTTTCAGGTTATGTCGATCTAGTACTCGTTTTACTGTGGATATAGATAATTTTGTACCTGTTTCCTCCAGCATCTTCACAAGGTTCTTTGCTGTTGTTCTGGGATTGATTTGCACCTTTCTTACCAAAGTACGTTCATCTCTAGGAGACAGAACACATCTCCTTCCTGAGCGGTGTGACGGCTGCGTGGTCCCATGATGTTTATACTTGCGTACTATGTTTGTATAGATGAACGTGGTGCCTTCAGGCATTTGGAAATTGCTCCCAAGGATGAACCAGACTTGTGGAGGTCAAAAAAAAGAATCTGAGGTCTTGGCTGATTTATATTGATTTTCCCATGATGTCAAGCAAAGAGGCACTGAGTTTGAAGGTAGGCCTTGAAATCCATCCACAGGTACACCTCCAGTTGACTCAAATGATGTCAATTAGCCTATCAGAAGTTTCCAAAGTCATGATATCATTTTCTGTAATTTTCCAAGCTGTTTAAAAGGCACAGTCAACTTAGTGTATGTAAACTTCTAACCCACTGGAATTGTGATACAATGAATTTTAAGTGAAATAATCTGTCTGTAAACAATTGTTGGTCAAATGACTTGTGTCATGCACAAAGTAGATGTCCTAACCGACTTGCCAAAACTATAGTTTGTTAACAAGACATTTGTGGAGTGGTTGAAAAACGAGTTTTAATGACTCCAACCTAAGTGTATGTAAACTTCAGACTTCAACTGTATATCCATAGCAATGTATTTAGAAATATAAGCTAAATATAAAATGTAAGCTCCAAAAGTTTTGGGACAGTCACACATTTTTTGTTGTTTTAGCTCTGTCATTATACAATGACTATGGGGTTAGTTTGAGTGTATCTTCATCCATGTCTGGGGGAGCATTTAGAAACTACAGCACTTTTTGTACATAGTCCCGCCTTTTTAGGGGACCAAAAATGTTGGGACAAATTCACTTATTCAATGCATTTTTACACATTTTGCTACGTTACAGCTTTATTCTAAAATGGATTTAAAAAAAGACTCTTTATCAATCTGCACACAATACCCCATAATGACAAAGAGAAACAGGTTTTTAGACATTTTTGCACATTTATTAAAAATAAAAAACAGGAATACCTTATTTACGTAAGTATTCAGACCCTTTGCTATGACACTCAAAATTTAGCTCAGGTGCATCGTGTTTCCATTGATCATCCTTCAGATGTTTCGAGATCTTGATTGGAGTCCACCTGTGGTAAATTCAATCGATTGGACATGATTTGGAAAGGCACACACCTGTCTATATAAGGCACTACAGTTGACAGTGCATTTCAGAGCAAAAACCAAGCCATGAGGTTGAAGGAATTGTCCGTATAGCTCTGAGACAGGATTGTGTCGAGGCACAGATCTGGGGAAGGTTACCCAAAAATTCTGCAGCATTAAAGGTCCCCAAGAACACAGTTGCCTTCATCATTCTTAAATGGAAGAAGTTTGGAACCACCAATACTCTTCCTAGACCTGGCTGCCAGGCCAAACTGACCAATCGGGGGAGAAGGGCCTTGGTCAGGGAGGTGACCAAGAACTCAACTTCAATAGAGTTTCATCTCTGCAGCACTCCACCAATCAGGCCTTTATATTAGAGTGGCTAGACTGAAGCCACTCCTCAGTAAAAGGCACATGACAGCACATGGAGTTTGCCAAAAGGCAGCTAAAGACTCTCAAGACCATGAGAAACAAGATTCTCTGGTCTGATGAAACCAAGATTGAACTCTTTGGCCTGAATGCCAAGTGCCACGTCTGGAGGAAATCTGGCACCATCCCTACGGCAAAGCTTGGTGGCAGCAGCATCATGCAATGGGGATGTTTTTCAGCTGCAGGGACCGAGAGACTCAGATTCGAGGGGAAGATGAACGGAGAAAAGTACAGAGAGATCCTTGAAGAAAACCTGCTCCAGAGTGCTCAAGACCTCAGACTGTGGTGAAGGTTCACCATCCAACAGGGCAACAACCCTAAGAACATAGCCAAGACAACACAGGAGTAGCTTTGGGACAAGTCTCTGAATGTCCTTGAGTGGCGCAGCCAGAGCCCGGACTTGAATTTGATCTAATATCTCTGGAGAGACCTGAAAATAGCTGTGCAGCGACACTCCCCAACCCATCTCCCCTGATTGGCTCTTCAGAGAAGAATGGGAAAAACTTGAATACGGGTGTGCCAAGCTTGTAGCATCATACCCAAGAAGACTCAAGGCTGTAATTGCTGCCAAAGGTGCTTCAACACAGTAATGAGTAAAGGGTCTGAATACATATGTAAAATGTGATCTTTACATTTTATATTTTTAATACATTTGCAAACTTTTCTAAAAACCTGTTTTTGCATTGTCATTATGGGAATTGTGAGTAGATTGATGAGGGGAAAATTGATTTCATCCATTTTAGAATAAGGCTTTAAAAATATATGTATTTAACTAGGCAAGTCAGTTAAGAACAAATTCTTATTTACAATGACGGCCTACACCAGCCAAACCTGGACGACACTCTGCCAATTGTGCGCCGCCCTATGGAACTCCCAATCACGGCCGGTTGTGATACAGTCTGGATTTGAGCCAGGGTATCTGTAGTGACGCCTCTAGCACTGAGATGCACTCTAGACTGCTGCGCCTCCGGGGCGGCAGGGTAGCCTAGTGGTTAGAGTGTTGGACTAGTAACCGGAAGGTTGCGAGTTCAAACCCCCGAGCTGACAAGGTACAAATCTGTCGTTCTGCCCCCGAGCTGCCCCCGAGGCAGTTAACCCACTGTTCCCAGGCCGTCATTGAAAATAAGAATTTGTTCTTAACTGACTTGCCTGGTTAAATAAAGGTAAAATAAAATAAAAAAATAAAATAAAAACTCGGGAGCTGTAACGTAACAAAATGTGGAAAAAGTCAAGGGGTCTGAATACTTTCCGAATGCACCGTATGTGTATTAAAGTAGTAAAAATGTTAGTACTTGGTCCCATATTCCTAGAACACAATGATTTCATCAAGCTGTGACTCTACAAACTTGTTGGATGCATTTGCTGTTCGTTTTGGTTGTGTTTCAGATTATTTTGCGCCCAATAGAAATGAATGGTCAATAATGTATTGTGTCATTTTGGAGTCACTTTTATTGTAAATGAGAATAGAATATGTTTCTAAACACTTCTACATAAATGTGTATGCTACCATGATAACAGATAATCCTCAATGAATCTTGAAAAATGAGAAAGGTATACGTACAAATATCATACCCTAAGACATGCTTAACTCTCACCAGGTTAGCATTTTTTTTAGGGGTTATGATATTTATGCCTCTAACTTTCTCACTCATTATTATTCAAGATTCATTGAGGATTATCAGTTATCATGGTAGCATCCACATTAATGTGGAAGTGTTTAGAAACATATTCTATTCTTATTTAGTTTCTTAAATGATGTGAGCTCAATCCAATGCCCACGACTAAAGTGCATCAGTGAATTAGTTATGCATACGTTGATGGAATGGAAATGCTGACTTGTGTTTCATCATATCACACCTCTGACAACATCCTGCTTTATTCCTTCAACATGCAGCTGCTACTCTGACCTTAGTAACCAACATAAATAGTAATTTACCATATTGTCAGAAACGTTATGCAACCATTCTTGATCTAAAGTTTGTCATATATACAAGAAGTGGATACAGTCTCATCTAAATCGACCAAACTAACCTTTCACCCACAGGGTAATGGTCAGTGCCCCATATCAGAAGAACGGGTCTGGTGGAATCTGTAGATGTGCTCAAGACAGAACAGACTGTACAGACTGTTACACTCCTCAAGGTAGAGATGGAAGTTGATGATACACTATACTGTACTTACTGGACTGCAATTTAGAAAGGTGGTTACCTTAACAAAATGAATAATTATACAAATTATTAGAACATGTAACACCTACCACGGTAACCATGGCTAATCGATATTTGTCAGAGCTTTAAAATATTGCTGAAATGTCAACAAGGTCTTGAAAATGAGAAACACTAGTTGATTCTGCAAGTCTGCCTTTTTTGCCTTCCAACAGAAACGGACACAATCAAGTACATTGGACTCTCTATGGCTGGACAATCTACATCTCCTCCAACATTCACTGTAAGATAACCACCAAACAGTTGTTTTGATCATGTTCTTGTTTTCAAATACTCCATGTGAGTGTACTGTACATATGTAATATATGTTTGGCAGCATTTACATAGGCAGCCCAATTATGAATGTTTCTTCACTAATTGGTCTGTTGACCAATCAGATCAGCTCCACCAATTAGTGTAAAAAAACATATCAGAATTGGGCTGCCTGTATAAACCTGAATGACTTGCTTCACTTGAGTCATAAAACAATACCTCAGCTATCTAAAAATGATCATGGCAAATTCCTGTAACTGTCTTTGGAGACATCTAAGGTCCACCAGACAACCCATTATTTTATCACATTTACAATGATTTATTCTCCTCATTCAGGCCTGCAGCCCTGGTCTGGCACACGAGTGTGATGGGAACTCCTATCTGAACAGTATCTGTTATCAGTTCAACAGCCAGCTCCAGATCACCTCAAACTTCACACCTGCCTTCCAAGGTATAAAGGCGAAACTTGAACACAATTGTT
The DNA here is from genome assembly GCF_057628025.1 of Oncorhynchus mykiss. Lineage (NCBI taxonomy): Eukaryota > Metazoa > Chordata > Actinopteri > Salmoniformes > Salmonidae > Oncorhynchus > Oncorhynchus mykiss. The sequence continues at coordinate 10,343,865 of NC_143038.1, read as the reverse complement.
GATAATAATAACATAACCCAAGGGTTTTAGGTATACATTGACTGTTTATTCATGTCATACTAAATTACACTGAAAAACAGCTTCTATCTCAAGGCCATCAGACTGTTAAACAGCCACCACTAACATTGAGTGGCTGCTGCAAACACACTGACTCAACTCCAGCCACTTTAATAATGGGAATTGATGGGAAATTATGTAAAATATATCACTAGCCACTTTAAACAATGCTACCTAATATAATGTTTACACACCCTACATTATTCATCTCATATGTATACGTATATACTGTACTCTATATCATCTACTGCATCTTTATGTAATACATGTATCACTAGCCACTTTAACTATGCCACTTTGTTTACATACTCATCTCATATGTATATACTGTACTCAATACCATCTACTGTATCTTGCCTATGCCGCTCTGTACCATCACTCATTCATATATCTTTATGTACATATTCTTTATCCCCTTACACTTGTGTCTATAAGGTAGTAGTTTTGGAATTGTTAGCTAGATTACTTGTTGGTTATTATTGCATTGTCGGAACTAGAATCACAAGAATTTCGCTACACTCTCATTAACATCTGCTAACCATGTGTATGTGACAAATAAAATTAGATTTGATTTGAAAAATTAATTGTGAATGATAAGATTTGGATTCCTGAATATGTAAAGAATGTTGTGAGTGTTATCCATCATATACATTTATGTAATTCACTTTCTCTTACAGAATGTACTAAGAAAATAGTGGACCTCGTTTTCCTCTTTGACGGATCAGGAAGCATGACAACGGATGAATTTGATAAGAACAAAGGTTTCATAAACAATATCATGACAACCCTAGAAAACTCCTCAATCAAGGTAAACTTCCCTTTAAATTTAATAACTTGAATCATGCTGGTGAGGTTGCTGAACATACATCTGTTTATCTACACTCTTAGAAGTAAAGGTGCCTAGAAGAAGCTTTTGGGTTGCCACCCCGGCAGAACTTTTCCAGTTCAAACAGGTTCCTTGAGGAACCCCTTCTGAAAAGGGTCTTGGAGGAACCCTTGTGTAAAGGTCCAAACCGGAACCTTTTTCTGATGGGAGGAGTTACATTTTGAACCTTTTAATAATATATTGTAGTGGTGGCAGCCTATCAGATCGGAGGCATGGCTTATTAGAGGTGTGACTTTCAGACTTTTTCAAATCAAATCAAATTTTATTTGTCACATACACATGGTTAGCAGATGTTAATGCGAGTGTAGCGAAATGCTTGTGCTTCTAGTTCCGACAATGCAGTAATAACCAACAAGTAATCTAACTAACAATTCCAAAACTACTGTCTTATACACAGTGTAAGGGGATAAAGAATATGTACATAAAGATATATGGATGAGTGATGGTACAGAGCAGCATAGGCAAGATACAGTAGATGGTATCGAGTACAGTATATACATATGAGATGAGTATGTAAACAAAGTGGCATAGTTAAAGTGGCCAGTGATACATGTATTACATAAGGATGCAGTAGATGATATAGAGTACAGTATATATTTTTGACCACCCGTCAGCGTAAATGTCATTCCTGTTCATCATGTTAAGTTTCACAATGCCAACCTAAATGCTTGAATAATTAGACATATTATATATTTGAATATAATGTAAATAATATGATCTATTCTGTTTACATATAGTAATGAAGTGGCAACTATTCCCACTTTGGAAGAGCATAGGCTCTTGAGGAACACCTCTGTAAGCCTCATTGATGCTACAAAAATATTTGGGTTTCACCATCACAAGTGATGATAATACAGCAGAACAGATAAACAGGAGTGAAATTTACTCTAATAATGGGTGGCCTAAAAAATATATACATTATCTTAAAGCCACACCCATACTAAGCCGCGCCTCCACTCCAGGGTTCCTCCACGAACCCGATGCTACATTGAACCATTAAAGGTTCCTCCAAGAACCCCTCAACTAACCAAATGGTGTAAATATGAACCATTGACTAGCAATGGTTCCTTGTAGAACCTCAGGGGTTCCTTGAGGATCTTCAGAGTTCCTCGAGTCACCACTAATTCTAAGAGTGTATGTGCAATACCCATGAATGTCGCTGCATGGAAAGTATGGAATTAAATCAATATTAGTAAACTTTTCCTCTTTTTTTAAACCACAGTTTGCAGCGGTTCAGTTCTCATCAAAGGCCAGGACAGTTTTCAACTTCAATGACTTCAAAGAGGGGAGAGCCTTGACTAATCTTTGGAAAGAAAAGCACATGTCTAGTCTAACCAACACACATCAGGCGATAGACTTTCTTTTGTAGGTCACAGTTGATCATTATTAATCAGTTTTACTTGATGAACGGGGATTGTGGTGTAAGAAAGATAGCTTGATCTGTTGTTTGTATACATCTAATTCAGGAAAAACATTTTTGAAAACCAAGCCGCCGGCGCCACCGCAGATGCAACTAAAGTACTGGTCATAATAACAGATGGAGATCCCAGTGATACTGATAAAAGGTTTAACTCTATCAACGGAAGTGATGACAAAAACATCATCCGTTTCGTTATTGGGGTAAGTCCTTAAAAGGGGAGAGTCTGTATCCTCCCAACACAACACCACACAATTGTATGACTAAATTAATTTGAAACTGGTTTCATTCCCATAACTACAGCTGGTTGATCACTAGCCATTACATTTTGACGAGGAGGCATGCGCTCCTCCTAGTTGAAACGACCAAAGGCCAATATATTTGCATCTCTGTGAACTTCAAGTGAAATGGTTTGAAAACGTACCTCAATCCAGGGATGGAAGATGTCGCTGTAGTGCTTCATTACTTATCCCACAACAATCTACGGGGAATGAAGAAGATTGAAATAAAGCACGTTTTTTATTAAACTGCCTTGTTCATCCTCATGCTAGTTAGCTTGTTCATCCTCATGCTAGTTAGCTTGTTCATCCTCATGCTAGTTAGCTTGTTCATCCTCATGCTAGTTAGCTTGTTCATCCTCATGCTAGTTAGCTAATGCTAAAGCAGCATCTGATCAATTTACCGTCAATTCTCAATTTACCTTCCATCCCTGGATTGAGGTACATTTTCAAATAATTTCACTTAAAGTTCACAGAGGTGCAAATATATTGGCAAATGGTCGTTTCGACTAGTTGATCACCTGTGTATACCAGTGTTAGTGCTTTTAATGTATGATTTCAATGTATGCTGCTTACATTCATGTGTTTTCCCCAAATAATACACAAGCTGGGGAGTTTTTTAAAGCTGAAATGTATGTGGGCGACCCAATCAATTTCACATAGAAATGTGTGTTATAGATCTGTCAATCTCATTGAAAGCAAGTCTAAGATAGCGGTAGATCTGGTTGATCTGTTCTATGTGCGCTATTTTTATGTTTCGATTTAGTGTCTTTTACTTTCAGTTTTGTAAACCAGCTTCAAACAGCTGAAAGTACAATATATTTGGTAATGGAAAATATATTTCATAGCGGTTTGGATGGTACAATGATTCTCTACACTTCCGCGTTTTGTCACAAACTGAAATTAAGCAAACTATTAGAAATGGCAGTGCGATTTCTGCATAGTGCATATTTCACCTGTTAGACTCCTTTAACTTTGTGCTACATGCCACAGGGCCAACACACAACAAAGGCCATACTCTTGATCTCCTGCTGTCCTATGGTCTGAATATTGATAACTTGGAAACTATTGATGTGTGTCTCTGACCATCTCAGTATTGGTTTTAAAATGCTTTCTCCTCCATCTAAAAATGTGTCTGTTCCCACTCCCATCAATACCTCTACAACTGCTAGTAAATTTACCAATGCTTTTTACTCCTCTGCTAATGATCCTGTTGTGTGACATCACACTGATGATTTGCTGAACAGGTTCAATTACATACGTTATGTCAGGCTACGTTAGACTCAGCGACACCAGTTAAAACCAAGGATAAACTGTCTGCCAGAGTCTCACCTTGGTTAGATGACCACTCGTTACCCTTAAAAGGTTATTTAAAAAATGTTTTTAAAATAAATGCTGAACGTAAAAGGAAAGCCTGATAACATCAAGTATTCTTTGAGATAATGAAGGATCTGATGAGAAATTACAATGTTGTGATTAAAGATGCAAGAGCAAACTACTTCTCTACCCTGATTTAGCAGATAAGATATGTTTATGTCCCTTGTCCCTTATATGATTTTATAGAAAGTAGAATATAATTAAATTTAGCAAATTAAATAGAAAGGATATTTTTCCCATTCACTATAATTGTAGGCTAACTCTGATTTTTATTATAGACCAATTATGTACCAAGATATCTTAAATCAGTATTAAAAAAAAAGATTACAGTCATTATTTTCATTACGTGGGGGGGTATGCATAAGCTCTAGTGTTTTGAATTAATCATCACCTTAGAAAGTGCTGTCCATTTTGTTGTGTTAGACTTGGAAATAACATCCACAACAACTATGTTTTCCACTCAGTTTCAACCTGTTGTTGAACTTCTTTCTTCAAATTAATCAATCACAATGAGGTGAGTTTTAAAACAACATACTGTTTTGATGATAAGTGTTCATTAGCGAGTTGGGTACTACTAACTCATGTCCAGAGTGCATAAGAGATTACTGTGACTCACAGTTATGTAGAGTTTTTCAGTGAGCATGGGTGGTTCAGTATCATCCCCAACACCTATTCACTATGGTGTCCCTCAGGGATTAACTCTAGGCCCCATTTTTCACCCCTTGTACATGCTTCCCCTTGGTGACATCATCCGCAATCCTAACATTCAGTTGCACTGCTATGCAGATGACACGCAGCTTTGTGTACCAATCAGACCCAGTGACCAACCTAGTGTAGCTACCATTCACAAGTGTCTTGTTGACATCAAATGCTTGACAATTTATCCGGCTCAACAATAAGAAATCTGAGGTTATTTTATTTGGCCCCCACCTGACCTCGAGCTGCATGTGAAGGTTGTCCAGACCCGCCTTCACGATATCATCTAAGAAATACATTGCCTTCCGTAATTATTGGGATAGAAGTATTGGGATTGGATTGACAGGTATTTCTGGTTAGTCAGGTTTGTTCCGTGACATCATTTGTGCAGGCACAAGAGAGCTATCATTGTCTAGTCTTGAGTCTAGGCTTTGCGTTTGCCTTTGGTGGAAGGAGAACTAAGGATTCCATCTTTAAGGCTTGGTTAAGCCCCATTCCATTTCTTAGATATTTTATCTCCCTATGAGCCAGGATGCAGCTTGAGATCCTCTGACAGGGCACTGTTGGCCATTCCAAGGTCCAGGTTGAATTTGTATTGTTATTCTCCTTCCTCCTGTTTATTACTTTTCTTTTTTTTTTGAATGATGTGAAGCACTTTGTTACTTGTATTAAAAAGCGCTATACAAATACAGCTGTTATTATTATTGTTATTAGTAGTTTCAAGGGTCCAGTCCAACTTCCCAGTTACGATGTGAATGTTTAAATATGATGCATATTGAAAAGGAAATTAGACTTCACTATAATTCCTGTCCTCAAGTGATATATTTCTTGGCAGGTCAAGAATGTCGATTTGACGAAACTAAAGTCACTAGCATCAGAGCCAAAAGAGAACAACACTTTCCTCATCCAGGACTACAACGGACTAAAAGGAATCCTAGACAACTTACAAAAAAAGATCTTCAACATTGAAGGTACAACTCCAGATTCAGTTGAAATCCCTTAGTATTGACTTATTTTACAGCAAAGTGGGGCGGCAGGGTAGCCTAATGGTTAGAGCGTTGGACTAGTAACTGGAAGGTTGCAAGTTCAAATCCCTGAGCTGACCCAACTTTACAGGTCTGGACAAAGGTCAAATAAATAGTTGCTATCAATGGAGATTTACTAGTTGTAAAAAAAAAAAAATTAAAAAAAATGAATTGGAAATACTGGTCACCTCCTGATGGTATTTATTTCTGGTTATAACACCTTACTCAATACATTTCACAGTAGAAGTATCGCTAGTTATATCAGTGTTCCTATATTCTAGGTTCCAAGACTGCTCTGGCTGGAAACTTGACGAAAGAGATGTCTCAGAGTGGGTTCAGTGCTGTCTACGTTAATAAGGTGAGATACACGATAGTATTTCCAGTATGTTTTATCATCTTAAATGTTAATTTGTACTATGTATAAATTGTTTTAAAATGTTTACGACAATGCTTCTACGTTTTACTACAAATCCTTGTAAATGCTTAAATACTCATTTATAAATGTAATGACCACCATGGCAACTAGTTTATAGACACAGTATATAGTTAATGAATGCTTATTAAAAAAATGTCATACAATATGACCCAATGTTTTATTTCCTCTACAGGATACCTTGGTTCTGGGCTCAGTAGGATCAAACAACTGGCGTGGATCTCTCTTTGAGACTGAGGGTCTGAGATCAGAGGAAAGGGAAATTCAGGACCCCACATTGGACAAAGATTCCTATATGGGTAATGGAACATTAAGCTCAAAAAAATATATTGCTCAAAAGTGAATTTGAACAAACAACTTTTTTCAAGGCTCCATTAGTTCAGATGTTTCAGAGAAGGGAGTGTAGTTACAATGTACCTACAGTTCTTTATTGTTCTTATAGGATACTCTGTAGCTGTTGGGAAGAAGAACGAGAACCTTCTATATTTTACCGGAGCACCAAGATCTGAACACATGGGACGGATCCTACTTTTCAACAAGGTTAACAACAACTGGACTGTGGCACAAAGATTGTCTGGAGAACAGGTTGGTAAACATTAGCTATTTCTGTAAGCAATGTGGTATATCAATCGAGATCTACAAGAAAGCATGAAACCAGCTTTTGGGGTTACGTCAAAGGTTGAATCGCTACTCCCATAGTAAAGAGGAACACAGTCACTTTTTATGTTTACTTATGAGTTCTATTCAAAAACCAGAAGACTTCTTAAAACATTTCAAAACCATTTTTGTATGAATGTAAGTTTGGATTTTCTCAGATGGGCTCCTACTTCGGGGCAGAGCTGTGTTCTGTGGACATAGACTCAGACGGCAACACAGACTTCCTCCTGGTGGGTGCACCAATGTTTCACCAACGACAGAGAGAGGGCAGGATCTACGTCTACACACTGACTGATAAGGTGGGCTAAACTGTGAATCTCTGAACAACAGATTAAAATGCTGCAATTTGTGGCTGAAAATGTTCATCAGGGACAAAGTGATCCGGAAGCTGATATTGATTCATTTGGACATAAATATCCATCCTCTTTAATAACACTGCACAAAAAGACAATGTAATATGGATTTATCTTCATGTGATCTCTCCTTTATTAGCTGGAACTGAGGATGGAGATGAATGTTTCAGTGATGGCTCAGGGTAGATTCGGCTCCTCCATCTCCTCTCTCACAGACCTGAATGGAGATGGGCTGAAGGATGTAGCTGTGGGCGCTCCACTTGAGGACGATCACAGGGGGGCCGTGTACATCTACCTGGGTGAAAAGCTAAAGGGGATTCGCCCTGAATTCAGCCAGGTGAGACAGACGAAGATGGAAATCGTTCAAAAAGGCTCAAAGAAAATGATCAAAGAAAACATACATCCCTCCTGGGATATCAATATCAAGGCCTTTTCATGAAATGTTTGTCTTCTTACTGCAGCGCATCTCAGCTGCGATGATGAGATCTAAGCTCCAGTTCTTTGGCCAGACGATTGATGGGAAGATGGACCTGGGTGAGGATGGACTGACTGACATCGTAGTAGGAACGCGTGGCGCAGTTGTCGTCTTGAGGTACGAGTCCAAAAAAAGGATAAGAAAAGACAGCTGGTTTAAAACGGACAGTAAAAAATATCCCACTAGTGTGGGATCTGCACTGAATGGGGGCTGTGCTCAATGAGGTGTGGCCGGTGCTACCCAACATCGTACAATGTAGGCTAACATCACTGTCTTCACCCTCGATCGCTAACAGGTCCAGACCGGTCCTCAGCATCTCTGCTCATCTCCACTTCCATCCCTCGGAGATCAGCACTGATAACTTTGACTGTCTGGCAAAAGAGACCATTTCCCCTGTGGTGACTCTGACAGCCTGCTTTAACATGGCAGAGGCAACAAAGAGTAAAGCTGGTAAGAACTCTAAGAACTTTTGGAATACTGATGGCTTTGTGCTTTCCAACATAAATCATGATCTGAGACCACACAATTGTGGCCTTGGTGGTCTAGGCCGGAGCCTCGGTGCAGAGCTAAATTACTGACCTCAATAGGTGGGTCTTGGTCTCTTCCTAGTCTGAAGACTAGTGGAGGCTGCTGAGGGAAGGGCGGCTCATAATAATGTCTGGAACAGAGCAAATGGAATGGCATCAAACACATAGAAACCATGTTTGTTCCCATTCCACCTATTCCGCTCCAGGCATTACCACAAGCCCGTCCTCCCAAATTAAGGTGCCACCGACCTGTGGTGAAGACCCAGATGAAGTCCAAGTGTATCGAAAGGTTGGACCTCGGTCTGGATCTGGGTCACAAGAATTAAGGTCTTGACTCCATCTCTGCCTTCTACTTTAATGGTGTTCATCAGCAGGCAACCATGAGGTTCAGAACTTCTCTCCCTGATAAGGAAGCCATTTCAGACTCTTGTGTACCTTTCCAGTGGTGCTGAGTGCAGGGATGAACGTCTCCTACACGCTGGATGTGGATCCAGTGAGACAGAGGAGCCGAGCCTTTTACAATGACACGAACAAAGGGGCCAGAAGTCTTCTCTCTACTGTGGAGCTGAGAAAGGAGCGGACCTGCTTCAACCACTCAGTCTACATGACAGTAGGATCAATGAGAAACTGTAGCTATGCAACAATACAACAACCATAATGTCTCTCGTAAGGAGGGGATTTAATGAGTAACATTAACTTGTTAGGTTGTTGAATTATTATTGAATTGTTATTGTGTATTGATCTTATTCAGTGGTGAGAAGAATGAGGGTTTTTCAGGACTATGGATAGGGAAATGAATGCCACATTTTATTTTCTTCCAGCAATGCGTGATTGACACATTATCGCCCATAATCATCCAACTTAAATTTTTTCAATCTGAAAGCCAACAAGAGGGTTGTACTGCCATTCTGAATACTGACAGTCCTGCAAAGGCTGTGGTTGAGGTACGAGGATACGTTCTGGGTCTGACTAAAACCTGTTCACTTACAATGATCAACAGTACTAGCATTGACTGTGGACTGAGTATTGTAATTTAGCCAAAGACCTGTGAAAAGGTCATCTAAACACATTGTCTTGAATTCATCATAGGTGCCCTTTGAAAAGAACTGCAAAGAAAATGAAACCTGTTTGGCAGAGCTTGAGGTGGACTTCAACTTCATGTAAGTGTCTGATAAACAGAGGCCACATAAAGGAACTTGTTTGTGACTATAATGATTACTGTCTGCTCAAAAAAAGCATGTTTTCTGACTGTACGGTCTTGTCTCTCTTATCAGCACATCAACTTTATTAGTGGTGGACCAGAGTTACTTTATTGTGACTATAAGACTGTCCAATCACGGGGAAGACTCCTATAACACCAGTCTAACCCTCCTCTACCCTCCTGGCCTCTCATTCTCCATGATGCATCTTCTGAAGGTAATACCGACACCCCTCCATCTATTGTGTAATTCATCCTGATGTTTTCTTCTTGCTCTCGTCTAAACCAGTGTTATTCAAACCTGGAGACCCAAAACATGTTCAGCCAATCAAGGGTAAGATGATTAGTTTAATCAGGGGTGTTCCTCCTGGGCTTGAACAAAAGCTTGCCTTGCTCATCTTGTGGGTCTGCAGAACCAGGATAGAAGAACGTTGATTCAAACATCAGTTTGCCGCCAAATATTTATTTACGCCAAATATTTATATTTATATTTATGATATAATTATTCATAACATTTTGCAACATATTAAGTGTTGAATGCATTAATTCCTTAAGCTGTTAACAAGCTTGTTTGTTTATTTTACACTATGTCAGTGACTCAGATGTACAAACTGGAATTATTTACACACTTGAAATGGTGTCTGTATTCCATAGTCCACAAGGAGAACGGTGTTCAGCTGTGGTGGTCTGGAAGATGAAATGGACAGAACTACATGCAGTGTCAGCCTCCCTGTCTACCGTAGTAAAACTACCGTGAGTGATTACTTAGATATACCAGTAAATAATGCTCAACTGTGAATACACTGCTAAAGCTTTTAAAATGTTGTCCTTAGATGATAAAGATGTGACAAATCAGTAACGTCTTTATTTTTTCTTCTCAACAATGCCATCTTCCTTTTCAGGCTGTGTTCACCAGTAAATTCCATATTTTGAATACATACAACTGGAACGACACAATGGAGATGACCGTCATCGGCCTGAGGTAGAAATCTGCTTCCAGTGTGAACATGTTAGAGCAGCAGCTAGACGAGAGATTAGAATCAGTCCAGGAAACACACTTCATTTCCCCATGTTGTCGAAGTATTGAACAAAACATAGCTTAAAACTAAGATCTAGTTTAATACAACCTCAATACCTTCTACTCAATTAGCTGAAGGACTTCATAGCATTCCATTAATGTACACAAAACATGCATTTACCTTTGCTTTTGTTTACAGCGACAATGGAAACTCAACCAATAGTTCCCTAACCCGGACCATCCCTGTTCAATTTGCAGTTGACCTGGTAGCAAAAGCGTAAGTCTTTACAAGCCTATACTTGACATTTTGTTTGAGAATGACTCCATCAAGTTAATTGAATAAAATCAAGGTGACTTATGTATCTTTTTGTTGTTGTTGAAGCCTTCCCCAAGACTCCACCACTTACATGAACTTTACTCTGGAGGACACATCACCTAAAAGACTGGTGAATGTATATGAGGTAAACAATCAGCTGCTATTGCTGTGACTGATCTTGAAATTGTGATTCACTCTATGTGAGGGACACTTTTTCTGATGCTTTACACTCTAAAAACAAAACATACTTTTACTGTTACTCAAGCCGTTTAAATGCATTCAATAATCCGATTAGTGTGAATACTCTGATTAATATAATAGTTTGATTAAAAAGTTTAAATGCATTGCAAAAAATAACAATTTCACTTACAATGCATTTGACATGGACAGCTGAATATCAGGCTACCTGATGGGACTTCTGTCACAAATACGTTCTATCCCAGTGATCATATCATGTTTGGGAAGCATAAGCAATAAGCATTTTTCTACGACTGGCCATGCTTTCCACCTGGCTACCCCTACCCCGGTCAACAGCACTGCCACCCCCACAGGAACTTGCCCAAGCAGTCCCCATTTCTCCTTCTCCCAAGTCTAGTCAGCTGATGTTCTGAAAGAGCTGCAAAATCTGCACCCCTACAAATCAACCTTTTACCCTTGTAAAACTGACCATCCTACCAATCCGCGACTTTGGCGATGTCATTTACAAAATAGCCTCCAATACCCTACTCAACAAATTGGATGCAGTCTATCACAGTGCCATCCGTTTTGTCACCAAAGCCCCATATACTACCCACCATTGCGACCTGTACGCTCTCGTTGGCTGGCGCTCGCTTCATACTCGTCGCCAAACCCGCTGGCTCCATGTCATCTACAAGACCCTGCTAGGTAAAGTTCCCCCTTATCTCAGCTCGCTGGTCACCATAGCATCACCCACCTGTAGCACGCGCTCCAGCAGGTATATCTCTCTGGTCACCCCCAAAACCAATTCTTTCTTTGGCCGCCTCTCCTTCCAGTTCTCTGCTGCCAATGACCGGAACGAACTACAAAAATCTCTGAAACTGGAAACACTTATCTCCCTCACTAGCTTTAAGCACCAGCTGTCAGAGCACCCCCAGATTACTGCACCTGTACATAGCCCACCTATAATTTAGCCCATATAACTACCTCTTTCCCTACTGTATTTATTTTTATTTATTTATTTATTTTGCTCCTTTGCACCCCATTATTTTTATTTCTACTTTGCACATTATTCCACTGCAAATCTACCATTCCAGTATTTTACTTGCTATATTGAAATTTACTTCGCCACCATGGCCTTTTTTTGCCTTTACCTCCCTTATCTCACCTCATTTGCTCACATCGTATATAGACTTGTTTCTACTGTATTATTGACTGTATGTTTGTTTTACTCCATGTGTAACTCTGTGTCGTTGTATGTGTCGAACTGCTTTGCTTTATCTTGGCCAGGTCGCAATTGTAAATGAGAACTTGTTCTCAACTTGCCTACCTGGTTAAATAAAGGTGAAATAAAATAAAAAAATAAAAATTGGATTCTGCGTGTGCAAAATATGAGAGACACCTTCCTCAATTCGTTATGGCATGGACTCTACAAGGTGTCGAAAGCATTCCACAGGGATGCTGGCCCATGTGGACTCTAATGCTTCCCACAGTTGTGTCAAGTTAGATGGATGTCCTTTGGGTGGTGGGCCATTTTTGATACACACAGAAACTTGTAGTGTGTGAAAAACCCAGCAGTCTTGCCGTTCTTGACACAAACCGGTGCACCTGACACCTACTACAATACCCTGTTCAAAGGCGCTTTAATCTTTTGTCTTGCCCATTCACTCTCTGAATGGCACACACACAATCCATATCTATATTGTCTCAAGGTTTAAAAATCCTTTAACCTGTTCTCCTCCCGTTCATCTACACTGATTGAAGTGGGTTTAACAAGTGACATCAATAAGGGATCATAGCTTTCACCTGGATTCACCTGGTCAGTCTATGTCATGGAAAGAGCAGGTGTCCTTAATGTTTTGTACACTCAGAGTATAAAGTTTGTATGCACATTTTTTTTTGCTCATGACCTTGCTCATGCTTAATTTGCTCATGACCTTACGCCTAGTAAGATCATCAGAGAAAGGTGTTCACATGACTAATGCTAAACTGAGTATTGCCATTATTAGTTTAATATTTAATTATTAGTGTGCATATAAACATATTCTCTGTCCACTGGAGGATGGTGGCACCTTAATTGGGGAGGACGGGCTTGTGGCTATGGCTGAAGCGGAATCAGTGGAATGGTATCAAATATGTCAAACACATGTTTGTGTTTTCGATGCCATTCCATTTGCTCCTTTCCAGACGATATTATGAGCCATCCACTCAGTCGCCTCCACTGTCTCTGTTGCCCGAGGCTTGCTCTTTTGGGGGCTTAGGTATATGTTTTGTTACATGTTCTGTGACATATAAAATCTCAATATAAATGTTATTTTTAGGTTTGGTTGATTGAATTGTGTCACTGTTTACAGGTGCAGAACTTGGGATTTAAGTCTGTACCCATCACAGTCACCTTCACTTTCCCAACTAAGCTTGAGCACAGATTTGAAATGAAGGACTACGAAATATCTGTCTTACAGGTAAAACTGTTCACATTTCCTACGAAAATGCTGATGTTTTAATGCCACAATTTCTTTCAATAGGAAACAGCCTAATACAAGTTTCCTTTCTTTTCTTTGAAGAACCACACTCAATGTGGAAAGGTTATCAATTCAACAACAGAGGTGAGAATTCAAATATGGCACTCACTCTTGACATTGTTGGTAACCGATCCAATCAGGTTACAACTCAGTATAGTAAATCATGTTACTGAAACACACATTTTGCTTCTGGCTGTGTTTACAGTACTGCTCTCCAGAAAAATGCTGCAAGTCCATCGAGTGTGAAAGTTTCCTTTTGGAGAAGTTTTTGACAGTTACATTTGTGCTGTCTGGAAATGTTTCCTTCAAGGACCTCGATCAACATGCAAAGGTCTGTATTAAGACAACTTCAACAAATAATGGTGCAGAGTAACATGCTAATACTGAATGAGACTGAGACAGCAAACATCCCACTTTTAAATCTTTGTCATAGTTATTATTTAGCACGCTACACCATTTAAGCTTGAAACGCCATTCAAACTTTTAAATGTGCAGAGTGGACTTATTGATATATATAAAATTACACTTTTTAAACTATTGAGCTTTTTGTCCTCCATCCACTTCCATGGGATTTCTTCAACAGTCTAAAGGTTCCATTGTTACAGACTCCCATGAATTCCAAGATTTTATTACACAAATCGAGAGATACAGATCTCTTAATAACCACATCAACTTCATTCGTTAAGTTAACTTCCCACTGTTGAGTACGCATTGCAAGAGACGTGGCAAGTAGCCTAGTGGTTGTTGAACTTCTGAAGGCTTTTCAGTGGTCTTCAATGCGCAAAATCATACTGCAATAGTCTTCATCGCAAAAACATCATAAAAGGCATCTGATTTTATGATATAAACTTGAAGCCCCTGCAAAAGACCAGGGACATGAACACGGAAGTATGACGTAGGAACGCGTCACTTGCCTGGCTTATTAACTGACAAATCAGCTACTTTCCCAACAAATTAGACAAACACTTAGAGGGTGTGACATCTTGGCCTACTTATTTGCTTTTCAAATCTAAAATCAGAACAGATATCTACCTATCAAATGATGCAGCTTTGTTAGTTACTGCATTGACTGCATACACTTTTACAAACAACTGACATTTTAACCATTTTCCGAGCATTTTATACCACAACTTAGACATTATTACATATGGGTCTACTACTTCTCTGCTATTTAAATCTGAAATCACACACCTGTTCTAATAAGCACTACTTTTAGTTTGAACTTTGACACATCTGCCGTTATGACCACTTTCCCAACTAGTTAGACGAAGCTCGACGTTTTTGTCTAACTTCTCTGCTATTTAAATCTGAAATCAGAACACTTCTTCTACTACCACAAAACGCTTTTAAAGAATTGAAGCAAGGCACACCATTTTATTTAATGTAGTTTGACTAACAATATCTCACTCTACAGAGCTTGTCATTGCCAAAGACATTCACTGGGGACAGAGAAACAGTCAATTTCATCAGTTTTGTCAAACTCGGCTATGACAAAAAACGATATGCCCAGACAGCGAGTGACCCAGGGGTAAGTTTCCTGTAAAAAACTTTTCTTCAACAAAGATACAAATATTTCTTGAGCAAAGATTGACAAAAGCATCCATTTTGTATATATTTCTTTGCTCATTAGGATAACTCTACAAGCTTCCACCAAACACAGGTAATTCCGTTTGTGGAATTAAACTGATTTACTGTATAAGAATTGTTTTTAAAATGCTTATTCCATCGTCACTCATGATCTCAAAATGTATTCCTCCAGATTGATGTCCAGGCTGAGATCCTCATTCATCCACAAAGAGAGCTGATACTAGGGACAGGAGTTGGAGTAGGACTCTTTTTCCTGCTCATCTTCACAATGTCCATGTATATGGTGAGTATCAATGATGCGACGGAACCTTTGCTTCTGCATTGTAAAGGACCAACACTTTGATTCATATTCTTCACATTGTTTTTCCTTTCCACTCAGCTGGGATGTTTCAAGAGAAAAAGGCTTGTTGATAATGCACAGGAAGATGAGAATGAAGGGGAACAGAGGGAGCAAGATGACGCTGTTCAGCCTATAACAGAGAAAAAGCTAGAGCCTGAGAGTGAGCCTGAGAGTGGAGCAGTGGAGTCAAATTCTCTCCTTGACGACAGTCAAACAGAAAACAATGGCTTCCCCACTTGTGAGGCGGTAGGGGAGGGACCAAAAGAAGAACAGGATGTGTCAGAGTCAGAAGCAGGCTGATGGAGTAGAGAAACTCTTGACGCCACTTCCATATGCAAGGGACTTTTTCATAGCAGGTTAGGAGAACTTACGCAGCAGGTTAAGATAATTGACGTAGCAGGTTAGAGAAAGGAGTAGAGGTCCAAGCAAAAAAAAAAACTCTGAGAATAATTGTTAGATTAATATAGTCTGTCCTGACCACAGAACCATGCATATCACTCAATATGTGATTAAGTCTGAAATACATTTTTTTTAAATACATTACTGTTCAAAAGTTTGGGGTCACTTAGAAATGTCCTTGTTTTTGAAAGAAAAGCACATTTTTTGTCCATTAAAATAACATCAAATTGATCAGAAATACAGTGTAGACATTGTTAATGTTGTAAATTACTATTGTAGCTGGAAACAACAGATTGTTTATGGAATATCTACATAGGCGTACAGAGGCCCATTATCAGCAACCGTCAGTCCTGTGTTCCAATGGCACGTTTGTGTTAGCTAATCCAAGTTTATCATTTTAAAAGGCTAATTGATCATTAGAAAACCCTTTTGCAATTATGTTAGAACAGCTGAAAACTGTTGTGCTAATTAAAGAAGCATTAAAACTGGCCTTCTTTAGACTAGTTGAGTATCTGGAGCATCAGCATTTATGAGTTCGATTACAGGCTCAAAATAGCCAGAAACAAATAACTTTCTTTTGAAACTCGTCAGTCTATTATTGTTCTGAGAAATTAAGGCTATTCCATGTGAGAAATTGCCAAGAAACTGAAGATCTCGTTCAGCGCTGTGTAGTACTCCCTTCACAGAACAGCGCAAACTGTCTCTAACCAGAATATTAAGAGGAGTGGGAGGCCCCGGTGCACAACTGAGCAAGAGGACAAGTACATTAGAGTGTCTAGTTTGAGAAACAGAAGTCCTCAACTGGCAGCTTCATTAAATAGTACCCGCAAAACACCAGTCTCAACGTCAACAGTGAAGAGGCGAGTCCGGGATGCTGGCCTTCAAAAACAAGGACATTTCTAAGTGACCCCAAACTTTGAACGGTAGTGTAGATGTTTCATGGACATTGATGTTTGATAAAACGTGACCAAAGTGATTCAGTGTTATACATATTATATACTTTTTCAATGTTTATGTCAAGGTAAACAATTATTTATCTTTGTATTATTGCTGTAATGTCATTATTTAAAGTGCTATGTTCTTACTAGAGAAATGTACATTGGCAAAGAGCTTTATTGTTTCATGCGTTTCACATTATTCTGTAAGATGTACACTATATTTACAAAAGTATATGCACACCCCTTCAAATGAGTGGATTCGGCTATTTCAGTCACACCCGGTGCTGACAGGTGTATAAAATCAAACCCACCGCCATGCAATCTCCATAGACAAACATTGGCAGTAGAATGGCATAACCGGAGAGCTCAGTAATGCATACCCATAACATGATGCAGCCACCACCATTTCTTGAAAATATTACGAGTGGTAGTCAGTGATGTGTTGGATTTTTTGCAGTATTACTTATCTGCATTATATTTCAAACAGGATGCATGTTTTGAATTTTTTGTTTCTGTACAGGCTTCCTTCTTTTCACTCTGTCTTTTAGGTTAGTATTGTGGAGTAACTAAAATATTGTTGATCCATCCTCAATTTCCTCATATCACAACCATTAATAATTAAACTGTAACTGTTTTAAAATCACCATTGCCCTCATCATGAAATCCCCGAGCAGTTTCCTTCCTCTACGGCAACTGAGTTAGGAAGGACACGTGTCTTTGTAGTGACTGGGTGTATTGATACATCATCCAAAGCCTAATTAAAAACTTCAACATGCTCAAAGGGAAATTCAGCATCTGCTTTGATTATTTTTACACATGTACCAATCGGTGCTCTTCATTATGAGTCATTGAAGTTCCCACTTTAGCTTCTCATTTGTCCATACAGTCGCTTTGGTTGCACGTCAATGTGAGGTGGGGTCATTCGTACCATCGCTTGGATTGGTAGGTTGTGAAGGCCGGGGATACCGACCTGGAACGGACTCCAATAGACTCTGGCCTGCCACCCATCTGCCACAAACAGCAATTTCAGTGGACCTCTTGGTTTCTTTGAGGGGGACTACCTTGGCTTTCCATAAATCCAATGCATGCTGGAAGGTAGTTATTGTAATTTAAATTGGAAAACCACTACCCTGTAGTAAACCACTACGCTGTAGTACGGTTTTATGAACGGCTTGATACGGTTTTATGAACGGCTTGATACGGTTTTATGAACGGCTTGATACGGTTTTATGAGCGGCTTGATACGGTTTTATGAGCGGCTTGATACGGTTTTATGAACGGCTTGATACGGTTTTATGAGCGGCTTGATACGGTTTTATGAACGGCTTGATACGGTTTTATGAACGGCTTGATACGGTTTTATGAGCGGCTTGATACGGTTTTATGAGCGGCTTGATACGGTTTTATGAACGGCTTGATACGGTTTTATGAGCGGCTTGATACGGTTTTATGAGCGGCTTGATACGGTTTTATGAACGGCTTGATACGGTTTTATGAGCGGCTTGATGCGGTTTTATGAACGGCTTGATACGGTTTTATGAGCGGCTTGATACGGTTTTATGAACGGCTTGATACGGTTTTATGAACGGCTTGATACGGTTTTATGAACGGCTTGATACGGTTTTATGAGCGGCTTGATACGGTTTTATGAGCGGCTTGATACGGTTTTATGAGCGGCTTGATACGGTTTTATGAGCGGCTTGATACGGTTTTATGAGCGGCTTGATACGGTTTTATGAACGGCTTGATACGGTTTTATGAACGGCTTGATACGGTTTTATGAGCGGCTTGATACGGTTTTATGAACGGCTTGATACGGTTTTATGAACGGCTTGATACGGTTTTATGAGCGGCTTGATACGGTTTTATGAACGGCTTGATACGGTTTTATGAGCGGCTTGATACGGTTTTATGAACGGCTTGATACGGTTTTATGAACGGCTTGATACGGTTTTATGAGCGGCTTGATACGGTTTTATGAACGGCTTGAAACAGATTGCTCCATACCTGCTTTGTAATCATAGGTAGTATTTTACACAAAAATGCACAAAATTACCTGCTCCTACACTAAATGATTTGGACATTTAGAAAAACAGTCCCGATCTGATGGTGAACACTACATTTGCAGTGCCAGCCGTTCATGCCTATGATGCTGACTGTCAGGTAATGAATACATTTTTTTCTTTATAATTTATTCTGTTAAAAAACTATTCTTTGTAGTTGCAGATAGTGGCCCTAATAGTATTAAGAAACAGTTTTTTTTTGTCCTAGTCCCTTAATCATCATCACCCATTGTAATGCTCATTATGGTTTCTGATTGTACTTTACATTTCAGGTCACTGATGGTACCAGGTATGTGACTGGTTGTGGGCTTGCTGACGGAGAACAGATGGAGAGGTTGTGGTCCTACCTTAGAACATTTGTGAAGATCACAAAAGAGAAGACACCGTCTCATCGTGTTGACACCCTCACCGATGCCCTCCTGTACTACACAGCCAGGGTCAGGGAGAAGCAAGGTATAATGTATAACTGGAAATCAGTTAAGTATTGAGACGACCCATTGTTCAGGATTGTGTTGTAATCATTTTGCAACAAAAACAAAAAAAACACTGATGTATTTTGAACAATGTATGAAATGTCTATTCACCTCCATATATGTTATAGTACCAGCAATACAACTCCGTCGGCAGAAGGTCCTGAAGGAGGAAACCGAGGCAAAGGAGGATGGTGCTGCTAAACAGCATTCCAGGTTAGATTGAATGTGTTTTGCTTATAATATTTGTGAATATGCAATTAACCTTTTCTGCTAATTCAATCAGATAAATTGGAAGCAGGGCTTCAGTAGCTGGAGACAAGGCTTTCTTCTACAGAGCTCCTCTTTATGGGAATGGTTTGCCGAAGTGAGAGAATCAGACTCAGTCTCAACCTTCAAGACTTTTCTATTCTGTCAGTCCTATGATTGAGTGTAGTCTGGCCCATGGGTGGGAAGGTGAACAGAAACATGAAAGCCATCTGACCCTAGAGTCTTGAAATGTTTGCACCCTCTAATGCCATTAAGGTCTTTACCTGACCCTGCTGGTCATCTATGAACGTTTGAAAGTGTTTTTGTGTGCTCTATCTTGTTCTTAGCATGCTTATTTAAGATGGTGAGGAAAGCACTTTTAAAGAACAACCAGGCGTCCTCTACTGAAGGGATGAGGTCAATATCCTTCCAGGATACCCGGGCAAGGTCGATTAGAAAGGCCTGCTCGCTGAAGTGTTTCAGGGAGCGTTTGACAGTGATGAGTGCAGGTCGCTTGACCGCTGACCCATTATGGATGCAGGCAATGAGGCAGTGATTGCTGAGATCTTGGTTGAAAACAGCAGAGGTGTATTTAGAGGGCAAGTTGGTTAGGATGATATCTATGAGGGTGGCCGTGTTTACAGCTTTGGGGTGGTACCTGGTAGGTTCATTGATAATTTGTGTGAGATTGAGGGCATCAAGCTTAGATTGTAGGATGGCTGGGGTGTTAAGCATGTTCCAGTTTAGGTCACCTAGCAACACAAGCTCTGAAGATAGATGGGGGGCAATCAGTTCACATATGGTGTCCAGAGCACAGCTGGGGGCAGAGGGTGGTCTATAGCAGGCGGCAACGGTGAGAGACTTGTTTTTAGAGAGTTGGATTTTTAAAAGTAGAAGTTCAAATTGTTTGGGTACAGACCTGGATAGTAGGACAGATCTCTGCAGGCTATCTCTGCAGTAGATTGCAACACCGCCCCCTGTGGCAGTTCTATCTTGTCTGAAAATGTTGTAGTTAGGGATGGAGATTTCAGAGTTTGTGGTGGTCTTCCTAAGCCAGGATTCAGACACGGCTAGGACATCCGGGTCGGCAGAGTGTGCTAATGCAGTGAACAAAACAAGCTTTGGGATGAGGCTTCTAATGTTAACATGCATGAAACCAAGGCTATTACGGTTACAGAAGTCATCCAAAGAGAACGCCTGGGGAATAGGAGTGGAGCTAGGCACTGCAGGGCCTGGATTCACCTCTACATCACCAGAGGAACAGAGGAGGAGTAGGATAAGGGTACAGCTAAAAGCTATGAGAATTGATCGTCTAGGACGTCCAGAAGCTTGGATAGATGTTTAACATATCAGCTAACCACATCTTATGATATAGGAATATAATGCCCGATAGTCGATGACGTGGCACAACCATTGGTTGATGCAATGCAACGTCTTCAACGTAATCAGGCAGGAACACCACCCGTGTGTGGTTAGGTGATATATTCAACACTAGCCTCACGTGGCCATCCATCCAAATCTTGTCTTGGCAGTCTGAAGAAATCCAGTATAGGATTCTGTGTTTGAATGGGAGTGTAGGTTTTTGTTCAGACCCTTATCTAGCACGCCTAACTAACTGGTTGATAAATTGAATCACCTTAGTTGGGTTTGGAGCGAAAACCTACAGGATGGTAGCTCTCCAGGAACAGGAACAGAGTTGGTCAGCCCTGCAATAGTGATTTGGGATTTGTAAAATATAAAAGTAGAGGCCAATAAATCCTAAAATAATCTGAACCAATTATGCTAATCTGTTATGTTAACGATCCGTTATAATAGACACAGAAATGATGAAGCAATGAAGACCACCTGGAACGCACCCATGTAGACCTGAGACGAGCCCGCGGGCTAGCAACGCAACCGCAGCCTAGCAATGAATGCAGAGGGAGAGGACGGAAATGGAGTCACTGGACAAGACGGAAACCAGATGGTGGTTAGGAGTAGTGCAGTATTATCAATAGGAGAGGTGTACTTGGAAAACGGAGGAGGAGTAGAGGGAAATGGAGAGGGAGAGAAGGTCTAAGAGAGAGAGGGAAGAAGAGGGTGAGCTTGAGTCGGATAAGAATGGTGTAAAAAAGGGAAATGGTTTGTTAAAGGGAAAAATGTGTAAACTGGGAAAAGAAGGGAAAAATGTGTAAGCAGAGGGAGCTGAAGGACGAGAAATTGAAGTGAATGAGGGTGAATTATCGGAGGTGGTAGGTATCGGAGACCGAGGTATGCACCTAGGATCAGGATAAAGATGAGTCTGTGACAGTAGGAGTGAAGTTTATGGAAAAAAATTGACCCTTGCCTTTTGGCTGATCCATTTGTGGTTTCACTGTGGGTGAAACAATAGTTGGGTAATGTGGAATCGGTGAAGGTAACCAGAAGTGGGCTAGTGATAATTGTTTGTGTTTCTGCTGGTCAGAGGGAGAAGGCGCTCAGAGTAAAACAAATGGGGGCAAGAAAAGCTCATTGTTTCGCTCTCAAGAAAAGGGCGCTGATGAAAGGAGTGATAACTGGGGTAACGTAAACTCACCCCATTCCATACAAATGTGTGCAACTGCCACATTCAAACGAGGCGACAAAAAAAAACTAATGGGACTGTAGCGACTGTGTTGACTTCAAAAGAGGGGGTGTGAACTAGGTTTCTATTCAAGCGTTGATCGTCATGGTAATGGCTTTATAGTATTGGAGAAAAGTTGAAAAAACAGACCCTCCATTACATATTGACGTGTCATGTCGTAACGTACAGCACGCATAAAGCAACTATTTATGTCTTACAATCTCTCTCCACCAGGTGTAGCACTTCTCTCATCCTTTAAAAACAAGAAATGGACAGTGACGCGGGTACTTAGTCATTTTTTGCATCATCATTGCATGCAATCATCATTCTCAAAGCCGCTGTTTACTTCTAACAATTCCCAACAACTACCTAATACACACAAATCTAACAAGTAATCTAACAATTCCCCAACAACTACCTAATACACACTAATCTAAAGGGTGAATGAGAATATGTACATATAAATATATGGATGAGCGATGGCCGAGTGGCATACGCAAGGTGCAGTAGATGGTATAAAATACATTCTATATATATATGTGATATGAGTAATGTAAGATATGTAAACATTATTAAAGTGCCATTATTTAAAGTGGCATTGTTTAAAATGATTAGTGATCCATTTATTGAAGTGATCCACTTTTGACAATACATGCACTTAATTACAGTACTTATATTTACCCCAGTCCCTTTTAATAGCCGGGCAATGGCACACATTTCAGCAAATAAACACCTGTTTTGGGTCTAAATGAATTGTTTCTGTTGTTACCATGGACACAGCTCTGATTTCCCCACGGTCATGTGCATTAAAACATTTGTTTTTATCCTGTCATTGTAGCTAGCCCTGGCAACAACACCAAGAAGAAAACAACACATCAAGAAGTGCAAAATCGGGGATGTATGATCGGCAGCCTAGTCTGTGCAAGTCTGATCTGTGATGGATTTGTTATTATAAATGTACACTACCGTTCAAAAGTTGGGGTCACTTAGAAATGTCCTTGTCTTTGAAAGAAACACATTTTTATCCATTAAAATAACATAAAATTGATCAGAAATACAGTGTAGACATTGTTAATATTGTAAATGACTATTGTAGCTAGAAATGGCTGATTTAATGTTATATCTACATAGGCCCATTATCAGCAACCGTCACTCCTGTGTTCTAATGGCATGATGTGTTAGCTAATCCAAGTTTATTTTAAAAGGCTTATTGATCATTAGAAAACCCTTTTGCAATTATGTTCGCACAGCTGAAAACTGTTGTTCTGATTAAAGAAGTAATATAACTTGTTTAGACTAGTTGAGTATCTGGAGCATCAGCATTTGTGGGTTTGATTACAGGCTCAAAATATCCAGAAATAAAGAACTTCCTTCTGAAACTCGTCAGCCTATTCTTGTTCTGAGAATTGAAGTCTATTCCATGCGAGAAATTGCCAAGAAACTGAAGATCTCGTACAACACTGTGTACTACTCCCTTCATTGGATGTAAATCTCCTCAGATGGGTTGATATGCTGTTTATTTGTTTGTAAATATTTGTGTGTCCTCAGCATCTTGTCTCATTGTCAAACTAGTGTCTGTCAATGCAGTTGTATTTCTGTATCACATTAACTTGGAGTGGATGTGGCGCAACAACAAAAAGTTATCCTTCAAACAGGGGAAAGAGTGGGGGTGGGGGGGTGAAATAAATCAACACAAACAATGAAATACTGATATTCATTGATTTGCACAAAATGACGCTCATTGTAAATTCAATACTTATTGGCATTGAAAATGTTTTCCTTTACACTATTAAGCTAGCTTAAAGTTGCACAGATAATTAGCCTTTAACCCAACAGGCCACAGGAAAGACAGGATAAAAATCAACCAATCAAAACAATATTCCAAGCTGGTTCAGAGACTATAATGTCTTTTGTACTGTTATTATGATGAAACTTGCCACAAATAGCAACGGGTAAAGATAAAGTTTTGAGTAAAGTTCAGTGATCAAATGTTGGGTAGAATGGTGGTTTCATTCGGTGGCCAGATCACCTTGATCAAATTCTATGGTCTACAGGCTGCTTGACTTATAAGAGGAAACCTGTTTTTGATATCAATTATGAAACCAAAAGACTAGAAATGACAGGAAATAGAATGTACTTAAAAGTGTCTGGATCCCAGAAAGAATACAGAAGTAACAGATACAGTGGCACTACTTAGTTCTGTTATTTATAACCAGATCAGTAGGAATGTAGGGCGAAATGAAATGAAATGAAACTACAGTTCTGCAATTGCAGAAATGAGGCTTTTAGTTTAATACATATGATTTTATAGCACTTTTCTAAAAACCCAAAGATGTTAAAATAAGCAACTATGAGGAAAACCAACACAAAAATGACAACAAATTACCTGGGCTAGGGTCGAAGAGGAGGCAGGAAGAAAGAGACACAAACAACACTTCTAGATGGTGTGTAGACACAAACAGAAGGGGAATGTTGCAATCCCCAGACGTCATCCTCAATTGTTCACTATGCTACACACTGCAATAAGCTGTGCACTGACAGATCAAACACACAACGGGTTTATCAACACACTGCAATAAGCTGTGCACTGACAGATCAAACACAACGGGTTTATCAACACACTGCAATAAGCTGTGCACTGACAGATCAAACACACAATGGGTTTATCAACACACTGCAATAAGCTGTGCACTGACAGATCAAACACAACGGGTTTATCAACACACTGCAATAAGCTGTGCACTGACAGATCAAACACACAACGGGTTTATCAACACACTGCAATAAGCTGTGCACTGACAGATCAAACACACAACAAGTTTATCAACACACTGCAATAAGCTGTGCACTGACAGATCAAACACAACGGGTTTATCAACGCACTGCAATAAGCTGTGCACTGACAGATCAAACACAACGGGTTTATCAACACACTGCAATAAGCTGTGCACTGACAGATCAAACACACAATGGGTTTATCAACACACTGCAATAAGCTGTGCACTGACAGATCAAACACACAACAAGTTTATCAACACACTGCAATAAGCTGTGCACTGACAGATCAAACACACAACGGGTTTATCAACACTTATGTAAGATTTCTTGTATTATTCATTGTATTTTATATTTAACCTTAATGAGGCCTGTAATTACAAAGACAGACACATCATATACAAATTACAAAATGCAAAACTGCACAAACAGCAAACATGAGGGTATTGAAACGCAGCAACAGTTCACACAGTACAGTATCAAACGGATGTCTCTACATAGCCAAAGAGCATTGTGGTTAAAAAGGTACCTAAACCCATCTTCTCACAGGCTATTTGTGTGCTGAGCTATCATGCTCTACTTAACTGATTAGAGCAACATGAGGGTATGGAAACGCAGCAACAGTTCACACTGTACGTGTCAGTGTCAAACGAATGTCACTACATAGCCAAAGAGCATTATGGTTAAAAAGGTACCTAAACCCATCTTCTCACAGGCTTTTTGTGTGCTGAGCTATCATGCTCTACTTAACTTATTAGAGCAAATGTCAATGTGGCAATTAGGACAAAATGTGATATATTTATATGTGAAATAAAATGAAACTCAACTGAATAGCCAAATAAGCTCAGGGTCACCCTGACGAAGGCTGCTGTAGCCGCAATGCGTCAGTGTTTTTTAAAATTCTTGCCATGCATAAGCCACAAGGCGTCAACTTATTTTTGTTCTATAGTATTTTATCCCATGATCAAAGAGCACCTTGTGGATGAATTATAAACCACAGAAGCACTCCTGTCCTGTGTCTCTAATCTTTCTCATACGTTTGTTGTTGCCTCATTCAAAACATCCCTTCCAGCCACCTGTTCTGACTCAAATAAGACATTGTTATAGATTGGATGTAGTATGTAGTCTGTGCTGCTTTTCTTCTCAGTTTTCTCACATTTGATACTTAGGTATTCTCACTGGGGAAGTGTAAAATAAGGAGCTGGGGGAATGTACCAATACCAATCATGCAAAAGAGGAATGAGCAAAAAACATGTACAGTGCCTTCAGAAAGTGTTAGCACCCCTCAACTTTTTTTATTTTTTTTATTTTCCACAATGGATTTAATTGTCATTTGTTGTCAACAATCTACAACAACATACATTGTAATGTCAAAGTGGAAGGGAAATTTGAACATTTGTAAAACATGAATGAAAAATGTAAACACATATCTTGATTAGAAAAGTATTCAACCCTGAGTCAATACATGTTAGAATCACCTTTGGTAGCGATTACAACTGTGAGTCTTTCTGGGTATGTTTCTAAAGAGCTTTCCACACCTGGATTGTGCAACATTTTCCCATTATTATTTTGTAAATTCTTCCAGCTCTGTCAAATTGGTTGTCTACCAATGACCAACAACCATTTGCGGATCTTTTAAGTCAAAACAGTAACCCAGCCACTCAGGAACATTCACTGTCTTCTTGGTAAGCAACTCCAGTGTAGATGTGGCCTTGTGTTTTAGGTTATTGTCCTGCTGAAAGGTGAATCCATCTCCCAGTGTCTGATGGAAAGCAGACTGAACCAGGTTTTCATCTAGGATTTGGCCCGTACTTGCTCCAATTTGTACATTTCTTTTATACTGAAAAATTCCCCAGACCTTAATGATTACAAACATACCCATAACATGATGCAGCCACCACTATGCTTGAAAATATGGAGAGTGGTACTCAGTAATGTGTTGTATTAGATTTGCCCCAAACATAGCATTTTGTATTCAGGACAAAAAGTTAATTGATTTGCCACATCTTTTGAGGTATTACTTTAGTGCCGTGTTGCAAACAGGATGCATGTTTTGGAATCACAGCCATTAAACTCTGTGACTGTTTTAAAGTTGTGCTGAAATCCCTGAGCAGTTTCTTTCTTCTCCGGCAACTGAGTTAGGAATGACGCTTGTATCGTTGTCGTGACTGGGTGTAGGCTTGCCATAACAAAGGGGTTGAATACTTATTGACTCAAGACATTTCATCTTTTCATTTTTAATACATTTTCTCATTAACTTTATATGTTCGAATTCATAATCAAATATGCTTCCCAAAAATAACATGGTCGCTGTGGAAGAACATTTATTTGGATTGGCAATATTCTGCATTTATCAGAGTGCCATCAGGTAGCCTGATTTCAGATGCGTCCATTTTAACATGATTATTAGGAAATTCTTATTCTTGCAAAGCATGTAAATGTTTTTATCAAACAATTATTTTAATCTGAATATCCACAGTAATCAGATTATTGTGTACATGTAACCATACTCATTATGGGGTATTGTGTGTAGGCCAGTGAAAAAAACAAACTCTATTTAATACATTTTAAATACAGGCTGTTCAATAAAATGTGAAAAAAGTCCAGGGGGGGTTAATACTTTCTGAAGGCAATGTACATCCACCATCATCATCTGCTCATTTATCACTCCAGTGTTAATCTGCTAAATTGTAATTATTCGCTCCTATGGTCTCTTTATTGCCTACCTCCTCATGCCTTTTGCACACACTGTATATAGACTTTCTTTCTTTTCTACTGTGTCATTGACTTGTTTATTGTGTTATTGGCTTGTTTATTGTTTACTCCATGTGTAACTCTGTGTTGTTGTCTGTGCCACACTGCTTTGCTTTATCTTGGCCAGGTCGCAGTTGCACATGAGAACTTGTTCTCAACTAGTCTACCTGGTTAAATAAAGGTGAAATAAATCAAATTATCACCCAAATGATAATGAACTACCGCAGATACTTTTGGGGGTGGAGACGCCTCTTATAAGAAGAGGCACACAGGAAACAAAGTACAGGAAGACAAGTAAGTTTCATTTGCAAAGGTTGAGTGTTGCAATATTTTCCTCACTGCATGCTAGTGAACAAAGTGAAGGAGAAGATGTCCAGGCAGGGACCCCTCTCCCTGCTCACCTGGATGGGAGCCATGGGTAAGCACTGACTAACAGGATTTCACTCAGCTTAATATTATCATCAGCTCAACTAGTAAAAACAAGTCAATTACTTTCATTACTATATATTTTATATTAGAGTAAAAAAAAAGTGAGCTTTTCCTCAGTGTGAAATATGTTGAACCTTTCACACCATTGTAAGCAATAAGTATAGTTGAAGTAGTGGAGGATATGTTTTCAAGATGGATACTTAACTTGCACAGGGATCATTTATGTGAAAGGAAGGTGCCTAATGTGGTCATTTGCATGGGCTAATGGGGCTCCCAGTAAAATATAACGCTCTAAATTTAATTCACAGAACTTGTCATATCTTTATTTGTGCTTTTACGTCAATAACGGTAACCCACTTCCACCAAAAAGCTTTTTTTGGTTTTGAGGCAATAGTTGGTTGGAACAATAGTTGGTTGGAACCACTTCATTTTTTAAACCGAGATAACACTTTATAATGCATTCATGTTTTTGAGACAGTCAATGATAGGCATTTACTATTGGCCATTTATCACACATTTTTCATGGTGAAAAAGTCATAAAGAAGTTACTTACAATGTTACAGCTACATTCACTTTTGATGGCAGTTCTGGCTGAACAACAGTAGCCTATAGCACACCTATGTTCAGTCAAGAATGTTGAAATTAGGATTCCTCAAAATACGTTTGTGCACCTTCTCAGCCATGTGCACATATTACAGACTGAACCTTGTTTACACCAACGCCTGCGCCAGACTATGGTCAGCTGCGGGTCATTTTTTTATTCAAAGGAGGGCACTCTTCGATGCTATATTTCTAGTTAGGATATATATAATATATGCAACAAATCGTCCACCAACATGGTTCTCTGGCAATGCACCACATAACCAATAAGCAAAGCATTAACAATGAAGGTTCCAACACACACTGGACCAGCGCCATTTATTTGGGCTGGACTAAACAATGATGGGGCCCAGGGCAAGAACGTCTTTAACCAACTGTTAGCCTAAATGTAATTCAGAACACATCGGCGCCACCGATATTGTATATTGTAACGATTTGGGAGAAGCCCAGGTAAAATGGAGACACGTTAATGCTCACCTGTGTCATCCAGATGATGTGCCAGCCCAGTGCTTACCTGTTTTGTGCGTCTCCGCGGTGGGCGTGACAATATCAGTCCCATGGCCAGAGGCCAAGCACTCGGCCAAATTGATAACTACAGTCTCGTCACAATGCGCAACAACAGAAATGTATGAATTTACGTTAGGAAAAGTTCTGAATGGACATAGAGAGAATAAGCTAACTCACAAACATACCCGTCAAAAGGACCCAGCATTTAATGCCACCAGTGCATTTCAAACACACGAGCAAATCACACTTCTCCTTTCCTAAACATGTTGGCTAATAAAAACCTAGGCATTGGATAACCGCTGTCAACACCAACAAGCTGCTTTTTACTTTCAGTCTGTTACTCTGTGGCGAAGTACACACATCGCATGGCCCAAACACCACAAAGCAAGCTAAAAAAAACTATGGCCAGACTGAGGTAAGGAAGAATTCAAAAGCGGTGGCTTGCAACATTTGTGATTTGCTTGTTCACATAAAGTGTGGAGATATCCAACCCTTGTCACGTGATTAAGCTGTAAACTCTCAAAGTAACACTTAGCTTGTTTCCAATCTACTATGCTTAATGAGCACAGACAAAGCAACTGAGCTGGACAACCTTCCTGCAAGATTCATAAAGCATAGTGCTTGTGTCACTGCTAAAATGATAACGCATATTGTAAACCTTTCTATTAGTAGTGGTACATTTTCCAATGATCTCGAAACAGCCCGGGTGATTCCGCTCCACAAGAAGAGCAGTAAAACAAATGTAGGAAACTACAGGCCTGTGTCGATTCTCAGCACGTTATCCAAAGTTGTTGAGAGATTCGTTTTTAATCAACTTTATGAATACCTTCTCGAACACAAACTTCTTTATGAACTCCAATCTGGCTTTAGAACAGCTCATTCCACTTATACTTGCCTTATCCACCTTTTTGACCACATCAAGCAGGAAAGTGAGAAGGGGAGCTATACAGGTATGGTCATGTTAGACTTGCAGAAAGCTTTTGACACTGTGGACCATGATATTCTGATGAAACTGAAATTCATGGGTCTAAATGATGTAGCAGTGAATTCATTTAGGTCTTATCTGACCAACAGAACACAAGTATGTAATGTTGGTGATGTTCTGTCAGAGGCCAAAGAAATATCCTGTACCGCAGAGATCAATTTTAGGGCCTCTCTTATTTCTTACATACGTTAATGATATGCCAGATACTGTAAAGTGGAAACTCATGCTTTTACGCTGATTGATGACAGCAATAGTTGTATCAGGGAAGGATACAGTTTACACAGAGGAGACCCTGAGTAAGGAATTGCATTTCGTTAGAGATTGGTTGACTGACAACAAATTGTCGCTACATTTGGGAAAAACTTTATCGATTTTGTTTGGAACAAAACGTAGACAGCTTAGGGCTGACGAGATAAAGGTCAAGAAGATTGAATCTAAAACTAGGTCAATCCCTTTCCGGAGACCTGATTTCTGCAAAAATATTTCTAAAATGGTGAACAAATTGACATTTTTATATCGTAACACCAGATATTTTAGGATCAAAGTTAAGAAGCTGCTTGTCCCAACCTGGATTCAGTGTCATTTTGATGTTGCCTGCTCTGCTTGGTATAGTGGGCTATCAATAAAAACAAAAAAGAGAATGCAGGTCATGCAAAATAATGTTATCGGGTATATGCTGAATGTCCACCCTAGGACCCACATAGGGGTACAGGAGTTCCGGGAGGTGGGATTGTTGCCTTTGGAGTCCAGAGTGGACTAATTTAAACGTAATCATATGTTTGATATCTTAAATGATTGTGCCCCAGGTTATATGAAAAAACACATTGATATGGTCTTTAACAACACAGTTACAATACCAGAGCTAGTGTTATGTCTTGTAAAATCCCAAGAGTAAACAGTACTGCGAGGAGCACATTTTTATATACAGGCATTTGTCTATGGAATAGTCTCCCCTTGGAGATCAAGCAAAAAAAAGTAGAAATAACTTTAAAAAGCAGGAAAAGGTTTTCATTTAGACAAGGTTGACTAAGTAAGAGAAACCACTCCACTGCCCCTTGTGCCCCCTACTGCTGGTCAGGTGTATTTATTTGAATGATAGTTATGATGTGCAATGCATAGACTGTTTTAATGTAGAAATGAATATGGTTTGATTCTTAAGGCTAAGGAAAACTGCCGTGAATAGTGACAGTTTTTAGGATGTCAATATAAATGAATGTATATATTGTTGTTTGTAATTTTATTTGGTCTTTTATTCATGTGTTATTGTTTTTACCATTGAGGATCACTTTGGAAACAAGCGTTTTAATACTTTCAAGTGATATCCTCTGGGTTCCCATTGTACATTTTGTTGTACATGTCTGTTACTTAAAATCAATGTAATATGTGATAGTAGGCCTATATTATGAAGGCCTATATAATATCAAAATCTGTCTCTAATGGATATTATTTGCCTCTGTCTTGCACAGGTCAGGTCAGGTGGTATGGCAGCATAGGCTTACGAATTATAGATTCGTATTTTAATTACTCATTTACACATCTCTCGATCTTCACTGTTCCTGTCCTGCACAATTCACGCATCTCCACTGGCATCAGCTCCACTGGGCTCTCTCTATTCCTAATAGTTCTTAGATGAGTTGCCTAACTCAATGCGAGTCCCAGTAATAGCATTAAAGTTTGGTCACTTATTTTGAGCAATTTTTTATTTTTTTTTAATGATAAATTGATAGTCTATATTTCTGCACTGATACACTGTGAACTTAGGTTACAGGACAGACAGTGATAATGAATTAGTTCACGCAACTCCTGCTGTAGATACTGGTGTGAATTATGTATAAATATATATTCAATTGTTGATAGACTTATTTTCACTGAGCATTATCTAACATATTACATGGTAAATTATGCCAATTTCCCATGTTGTATGGAAGATCTGATATCTAAGATGACAGGCCTGATGGAAACTAGATAAGGTGGGATCTTTTTCGACTCAGTAAAATTAATCATGAGAGAAATATTGATATAATAATCATATCGAGTCATGCTGTGTTGTCCTCCCACTAGGACTCACCGGGAAAGCATGCATTTTATTAGTCTACAGATTAAATACATTATGATGAACTTCACAGGGTGGTGAAAGTGCAAGATGATGAGCTTGGTGATCATTTCCAATAAATATCGAGGGTTTTATTCTGGTGACATGCTCATTTAAAAAGAAAATCACGCATATACTTTTATCCTCAACAAGTCAATTTGATCTCTGGTGTGAAAGAGTGCATATTGTTTTTATGGAGGTTTTAGAGTATTCGCATGAAAATCTTTCGCCAATTGGATGGACACCTAGCTAATCATCTGATTGTGCCTCTCTACCCTTCTTTGCCAGCTGTCTCTTCAATGGCTTTCAACATTGATGAAGCAAACCCAAAAATCTACAAGGGGGAGGAAAAGGATTTCTTTGGATACAAAGTCCTGCAATTCATATCTGGCAAGGAGAAAGGGCAAGTGTTACTGTTATCATAGTAGTGAGAAATGCAATGCATTATGTTACAAATTTAATCTGCAAAACAGTATTACACACCTGAGGAAACAAAAATGACCAGAAAAATGCACCTATGTCTGCAAACATGCACTATATACAGTACCAATCACAAATTTGGACACATCTACTCATTCAAGAGGTTTTCTTTATTTTTTAAAACTATTTTCTACATTGTAGAATAATAGTGATGACATTAAAACTATGAAATAACACATATAAAATCATGTAGTAACCAAAAAAGTATTAAACAAATCAAAGATTTTAGATTCTTCAAAGTAGCCACCCTTTGCCTTGATGACAGCTCTGCACACTCTTGGCTTTCTCAACCAGCTTCATTGGGGAATGCTTTTCCATCAGTCTTAAAGGAGTTCCCACACATGCTGAGCACTTGTTGGCTGCTTTTCCTTCACTCTGCGGTCCAACTCATCCCAAGCCATCTCAATTGGGTTGAGATTGGGTGATTGTGGAGGCCAGGTCATCTGATGCAGCCCTCCACCACTCTCCTTCTTGGTCAAATAGCCCTTACACAGCCTGGAGGTGTGTTTTGAGTCATTATCCTGTTGGAAAACAAATGATAGTCCCACTAAGCCCAAATCAGATGGAATGGCGTATCACTGCAGAATGCTGTGGTAGCCATGCTGGTTAAGTGTGCCTTGAATTCTAAATACATCACAAACGGTGTCACCAGCAAAGCACCCCCACACCATCACACCTCCTCCTCCGTGCTTCCAGTG
The DNA here is from genome assembly GCF_057628025.1 of Oncorhynchus mykiss. Taxonomy (NCBI): domain Eukaryota; kingdom Metazoa; phylum Chordata; class Actinopteri; order Salmoniformes; family Salmonidae; genus Oncorhynchus; species Oncorhynchus mykiss. Next base: position 10,310,506 of record NC_143038.1, on the reverse strand, counting down.
GGAACCACACATGCAGAGATCATCACTTCACCTACTCATCCCTTCACAAAGACACGGTGGTTGGAACTAAACATCTCAAATTTGGACTCATCAGACCAAAGGACAGATTTCCACCTTGAACTCAGTGAAACATTTATTTGGTCTGCAATCTGAGGTGCAGTTAACTCTAATGAACTTATCCTCTGCAGCTTATCCTCAAATGAACTTATCCTCTCCTTTCCTGTGGCGGTTCTCATGAGAGACAGTTTCATCATAGTGCTTGATGGGTTTTGCGACTGCACTTGAAGAAACTTTCAACATTCTTGTTGAGAGAATACCAAGAGTGTTCAAAGCTGTCATTAAGACAAAGGGCTATTGCAGCAGACGACCACACCAGGTTCCACTCCTATCAGCTAAAAACAAGAAGAAGCGGCTCCAGTGGGCACATGCTCACCAACACTGGACAATTGAGGAGTGGAAAAACATTGCCTGGTCTGATGAATCACAGTTCCTGTTGCTTCATCCTGATGGTAGAATCAGGATTTGGCGTAAGCAGCATAAGTCCATGGATCCATCCTGCCTGGTATCAACGGTACAGGCTGGTGGAGGTGGTGTACTGGTGTGGGGAATGGTTTCCTGGCACACGTCAGGTCCCATGGTACCAATTGAGTAACAAACGTTTCCGACACCTTGTAGAATCCATGACTCAAATAATTCAGGCTGTTCTAGAGGTAAAGGGTGTACATGATAAACTGAATGTATATATGTAAGTAGTGACACAGGCCCATCTCAATCAACCAATCTATACTGTTATTTCTCACCCACAGGGTAATGGTCAGTGCTCCATATCAGAAGAACGGATCTGGTGGAATCTGTAGATGTGCTCAAGACAGAACAGACTGTACAGACTGTTACACTCCTCAAGGTAGAGATGGAAGTTGATGATACACTATACTGTACTTACTGGACTGCAATTTAGAAAGGTGGTTACCTTAACAAAATGAATAATTATACAAATTATTAGAACATGTAACACCTATCACGGTAACCATGGCTAATCGATATTTGTCAGAGTATTAAAATATTGCTGAAATGTCAACAAGGTCTTGAAAATGAGAAACACTAGTTGATTCTTTAAGTCTGCCTTTTGCCTTCCAACAGAAACGGACACAATCAAGTACATTGGACTCTCTATGGCTGGACAATCTACTTCTCCTCCAACATTCACTGTAAGATAACCACCATGTTCTTGTTTTCAAATACTCAATGTGAGTATGTGTAATACATGTGTTTGGCTGTGTTGACATTGGCAGCCCAATTATGATCTTGATTTCACTAATTGTTATTTTGAACAATCAGATCAGCTCTGAAAAATATCTGATGTGATTGGACAGAATACCAATTAGTGTAAAAAAACATATCAGAATTGGGCTGCCTATATAAACCTGAATGACTTGCTTCACTTGAGTCATAAAACAATACCTCAGCTATCTAAAAATGATCATGGCAAATTCCTGTAACTGTCTTTGGAGACATCTAAGGTCCACCAGACAACCCATTATTTTATCACATTTACAATGATTTATTCTCCTCATTCAGGCCTGCAGCCCTGGTCTGGCACACGAGTGTGATGGGAACTCCTATCTGAACAGTATCTGTTATCAGTTCAACAGCCAGCTCCAGATCACCTCGAACTTCACACCTGCCTTCCAAGGTATAAAGGCGAAACTTGAACACAATTGTTGATAACAATAACATAACCCAAGGGTTTTAGGTATACATTGACTGTTTATTCATGTCATGCTAAATTACATTAGGATTAGGTCACAAAATATGAATAGTGAATGATAAGATTTAGATTCCTGAATATGTAAAGATTGTTGTGAGTGTTATTCATCATATACATTTATGTAATTCACTTTCTCTTACAGAATGTACTAAGAAAATAGTGGACCTCGTTTTCCTCTTTGACGGATCAGGAAGCATGACAACGGATGAATTTGATAAGAACAAAGGTTTCATAAACAATATCATGACAACCCTAAAAAACTCCTCAATCAAGGTAAACTTCCCTTTAAATGTAATAACTTGAATCATGCTTGTGAGGTTGCTGAACATACATCTGTTTATCTACACTCTTAGAAGAAGCTTTTGTGTTGCCACACCGGCAGAACCTTTCCAGTTCAAACAGGTTCCTTGAGGAACGCCTCTGAAAAGGGTCTTCGAGGAGCCTCTGTGTAAAGTTTCAAACCGGAACCTTTTTGTGATGGGAGGAGTTACATTTTGAACCTTTCTAATAATATATTGTAGAGGTGGCAGCCTATCAGATTGTAGGAGTGGCTTATTGGAGGTGTCGCTTTCGGATGCTTATTTTTGGCCACCCGTTAGCGTAAATGTTTATACACTGCAAAAAAATAAACTTGAATATTTATACATATTTATTCTAATATAATATTAAGAATATTTACATTTATGCTAACACATTTGCTAACATTTATGCTAACACATTTATGCTAACCTCGGGAGTGGCATAGGCTCTTGAGGATCTAATATGCCTCTATTGATGAAGGTACAAAACTGTCGGTCTTAAACCTTAACATGGGATTACAATACAACAGATCAGATGAATAGGAATGACATTTACTCTGGTGACGGGTGACCAAAAAACGGGTGACCAAAAAAATATATATGTTAAAGCCACACGACTACTAAGCCGCGCCTCCACTCCAGGGTTCCTCCAGGAGGCCAATGCTACATTAAACCATTAACCGTTCCTCCAAGAATCCCTCAACTAACTGAAGGTGCAAATATGAACCATTGACTAGCAATGGTTCCTTGTAGAACCTCAGGGGTTCCTTGAGGATCTTCAGGGTTCCTCGAGTCACCACTAATTCTAAGAGTGTATGTGCAATACCCATGAATGTCGCTGCATGGAAAGTATGGAATGAAATCAATATTAGTCATCTTTTCCTATTTTTTTAAACCACAGTTTGCAGCAGTTCAGTTCTCATCAAGATCCAGGACAGTTTTCAACTTCAATGACTACAAAGAGGGGAGAGCCTTGACTAATCTTTGGAAAGAAAAGCACATGTCTAGTCTAACCAACACACATCAGGCGATAGACTTTCTTTTGTAGGTCACAGTTGATCATTATTAATCAGTTTTACTTGATGAACGGGGATTTTGGTGTAAGAAAGATAGCTTGATCTGTTGTTTGTATACATCTAATTCAGGAAAAACATTTTTGAAAACCAAGCCGCCGGCGCCACCGCAGATGCAACTAAAGTACTGGTCATAATAACAGATGGAGATCCCAGTGATACTGATAAAAGGTTTAACTCTATCAAAAGAAGTGATGACAAAAACATCATCCGTTTCGTTATTGGGGTAAGTCCTTAAAAGGGGAGAGTCTGTATCCTCCCAACACAACACCACACAATTGTATGACTAAATTCATTTGAAACTGGTTTCATTCCCATAACTACAGCTGGTTGATCACTAGCCAATACATTTTGACGAGGAGGCATGCTCTCCTCCTAGTTGAAACGACCAAAGGCCAATATATTTGCATCTCTGTGAACTTCAAGTGAAATGGTTTGAAAACGTACCTCAATCCAGGGATGGAAGATGTCGCTATAGTGCTACAGTACTTATCCCACAACAATCTACGGGGAATGAAGAAGATTGAAATACAGCAAGTTTTTTATTAAACTGCCTTGTTCATCCTCATGCTAGTTAACTTGTTCATCCTCATGCTAGTTAGCTTGTTCATCCTCATGCTAGTTAGCTTGTTCATCCTAATGCTAGTTAGCTAATGCTAAAGCAGCAGTGTTTTTATCTGATCAATTTACCGTCAATTCTCGATTTACCTTCCATCCCTAGATTAAGGTACATTTTCAAATAATTTCACTTAAAGTTCACAGAGGTGCAAATATATTGGCATATGGTCGGCCACTTTCCGGCTGGTACAATTTTCACTGGCATTGGTCAGGCTACTTCGGCTATTTCACTGCGCGACAGGTGATATTCCTCCCAAACTCTGTATGCTCTTTAACCCTGTTCCTGCAGCTACCCAGTACTTAATTTGGGAAATCAAGTGAAATCTGTTCGGGAACATTGATAGTATGTTTTCACAACAAAACATATTTCATTAAACTGTTGATGCCCCTCTCTGCACACACTGTGAGCTATTCTGTAGCTAAAGGTGATGTGTCTGCCTGTTAATTTTGAAAATATACAAAATTCCCTATTACTAGGCTATTCAAAATCAAATAATAATTCACAATAATTGTAGGCTAACTCAGATTTATATTATAGACCAATTATGTACCAAGATATCTTAAATCATTATTATACAATTTAAAAAAAAATGTTTCTGCCGTGTGTAATATGCAGTAGGCACAGTCATTATTTTCATTACGTTTCTTTTTTTGGGGGGGGAGCATAAGCTCTAGTGTTTTGAATTAATCATCACCTTATAAAGCGCTGTCCATTTCGTTGTGTTAGACTTGGAAACAGCATCCACAACAACTATGTTTTCCACTCAGTTTCAACCTGTTGTTGAACTTCTTTCTTCAAATTGATCAATCACAATGAGGTGAGTTTTAAAACAACATACTGTTTTGATGATAAGTGTTCATTAGCGAGTTGGGTACTACTAACTCATGTCCAGAGTGCATAAGAGATTACTGTGACTCACAGTTATGTAGAGTTTTTCAGTGAACATGGGTGGTTCAGTATCATCCCCAACACCTATTCACTATGGTGTCCCTCAGGGATCCACTCTAGGCCCCATTTTTCACCCCTTGTACATGCTTCCCCTTGGTGACATCATCCGCAATCCTAACATTCAGTTGCACTGCTATGCAGATGACACGTAGCTTTGTTTACCAATCAGACCCAGTGACCAACCTAGTGTAGCTACCATTCACAAGTGTCTTGTTGACATCAAATGCTTGACAATTTATCCGGCTCAACAATAAGAAATCTGAGGTTATTTTATTTGGCCCCCACCTGACCTCGAGCTGCATGTGAAGGTTGTCCAGACCCGCCTTCACGATATCATCTAAGAAATACATTGCCTTCCGTAATTATTGGGATAGTGAAGCATTTTTTAAATTTTAGCTCTATACTCCAAAAGTTTGGATTTGTAATGAAACAGTTACTATGAGGTTAAAGTATAGATTATCAACTTTAATTTGAGGGTTTTTGTGTAAATATTGGTTGTGTCATTTTGAAATGACCACACTTTCTATACATACTGTAGTTCCTATATTTCAGGGTAACAAAAGTATTGGGATTGGATTGACAGGTGTTTCTGGTTAGTCAGGTTTGTTCCGTGACATCATTTGTGCAGGCACAAGAGAGCTATCATTGTCTAGTCTTGAGTCTAGGCTTTGCGTTTGCCTTTGGTGGAAGGAGAACTAAGGATTCCATCTTTAAGGCTTGGTTAAGCCAAATTCCATTTATTAGATATTTTATCTCCCTATGAGCCAGGATGCAGCTTGAAATCCTCTGACAGGGCACTGTTGGCCATTCCAAGGTCCAGGTTGAATTTGTATTTTTATTCTCCTTCCTCCTGTTTATTTTTTTATTTTTTTGAATGATGTGTAGCACTTTGTTACTTGTATTAAAAAGCGCTATACAAATACAGCTGTTATTATTATTATTATTGTTATTAGTAGTTTCAAGGGTCCAGTCCAACTTCCCAGTTACGAAGTGAATGTTTAAATATCATGCATATTGAAAAGGAAATTAGACTTCACTATAATTCCTGTCCTCAAGTGATATATTTCTTGGCAGGTCAAGAATGTTGATTTGACGAAACTAAAGTCACTAGCATCAGAGCCAAAAGAGAACAACACTTTCCTCATCCAGGACTACAACGGACTAAAAGGAATCCTAGACAACTTACAAAAAAAGATCTTCAACATTGAAGGTACAACTCCAGATTCAGTTGAAATCCCTTAGTACTGACTTATTTTACAGCAAAGTCCCTGTCAACTGAGAGTTGTTATTCATTAAAAAAAACTGAATTGGAAATACTGGTCACCTCCTGAAATATACACCTTACTCAAAACATTCCACAGTAGAAGTATCAATGTATCGCAATTAATATCAGTGTTCCTATATTCTAGGTTCCAAGACTGCTCTGGCTGGAAACTTGATGAAAGAGATGTCTCAGAGTGGGTTCAGTGCTGTCTACGTTAATAAGGTGAGATACACGATAGTATGTCCAGTATGTTTTATCATCTTATTTTTTTTAATAAATGTACTGACCACCATTGCAACTAATGCTTATTAATGAAAAATATGACCCAATGTTTTATTTCCTCTACAGGATACCTTGGTTTTGGGCTCAGTGGGATCAAGCAACTGGCGTGGATCCCTCTTTGAGACTGAGGGTCAGAGATCAGAGGAAAGGGAAATTCAGGACCCCACATTGGACAAAGACTCCTATATGGGTAATGGAACATTAACTTAGGGCTAGGTGTCCCGCTAGCCAGACAACCTCTGGTGAAACTGGAGGGCACGCAATTCAAATAAACAATCATAAAAATTATGGATATTAAACATTTAGGTACATACAAGTGTCGTATATCGGTTGAAAGCTTAAATTCTTGTTAATCTAACAGCACTGTCCGATTTACAGTAGCCATTACAGCGAAAGCATGCCATGCGATTGTTTGAGGACGGCGCCTCACATCAAAATGTTTTTCCACCGGCACAGGTTTCATAAATTCACAAATAGCGAATAAATATTCACTTACTTTTTGAAAATCTTCCTCAGATTTGTCATCCAACGGGTCCCAGATATGTAGTGTCGTTTTGTTAGATACAATTCTTCTTTAATATTTCTTACGTAAAGAAGTATGTTCAATAGGAAACTTTTTTTAGCATGTGCGTTCTGTTTTCATCAAACGCGCAAACACGAATTTCCAAGACTGTCCCTGTACTAAAACTGATATTTCTTATTAATTTTGGAAGTTACAAGCCTAAAACCTTGAACTGCTGGCACCCTGTGGAAGCCATAGGAATTGCATCCTGGGAGCTAGAATTGAGTATGCCCCTATACTTTCTATTGTAAGAGCATGGTCTCTCAAAAATAAAAGTATTCTGGTTGGTTTTTCTTTGGATTTTCTCCTACCATATCTATTGTGTTATATTCTCCTACATTATGTTAACATTTCTACAAATTTCAAAGTGTTTTCTTTCCAATGGTACCAATTATATGCATATCCTGGCTTTAGGCCCTGAGCAACAGGCAGTTTACTTTGGGCACGTCATTCAGGCGGAAATTGAGAAAAAGGGCCTAGCCAAAATAAGTTTTAAGCTAAAAAAAAAAATATTGCTCAAAAGGGAATTTGAACAGCTGCACCATCGAGAGCATGACTGGTTGCATCACTGCCTGGTATGGCAACTGCTCGGCCTCCGACCGCAAGGCAGTACAGAGGGTAGTGCGAACAGCCCAGTACGTCACTGGGGCCAAGCTTCCTGCCATCCAGGACCTCCATACCAGGCGGTGTCAGAGGAAGGCCCTAAAAGATGTCAAAGACTCCAGCCACCCAAATCATAGACTGTTCTCTCTGCTACGGCACGGCAAGCGGTACCAGAGTGCCAAGTCTAGGTCCAAGAAGCTTCTAAACAGCTTCTACCCCCAAGCCATAAGACTCCTGAACACCTAATCAAATGGCTACCCAGAATATTTGCATTGCCTCCCCCTTCGCCCTCTTTTACATCGCTGCTACTCTCTGTTGTTATTATCTATGCATAGTCACTTTAATACCTCTACCTACATGAACATATTACCTCAACTAACCGGTGCCCCCACACATTGACTGTACCGGTACCCCCCTGTATATAGTCTCGCTATTGTTATTTTACTGCTGCTCTTTAATTACTTGTTACTTTTATTACTTATTCTTATCCGTATTTTTTTTAAACTGCATTGTTGGTTAGGGGCTCGTAAGTAAGCATTTCACTGTTGCATTCGGTGCATGTGACTAATACGATTTGATTTGAATAAACACTATTTTCAAGGCTCCATTAGTTCAGATGTTTCAGAGAAGGGAGTGTAGTTACAATGTACCTACAGTTCTTTATTGTTCTTATAGGATACTCTGTAGCTGTTGGGAAGAAGAACCAGAACTTTCTATATTTTACCGGAGCACCAAGATCTGAACACATGGGACGGATCCTACTTTTCAACAAGGTTAACAACAACTGGACTGTGGCACAAAGATTGTCTGGAGAACAGGTTGGTAAACATTAGCTATTTCTGTAAGCAGTGTTGTATATCAATCAAGTTATACAATAGGGACAGCATGAAACCAGCTTTTGTGGTTACTTCAACGGTTGATTCACTCCTTCGATAGTATAGGAACACATGATATCACTTTTTATGTTTACTAATGAGTTCCATTCAAAAACCAGAAGACTTCTTAAAACATTTCAAAACCATTTTTGTATGAATGTAAGTTTGGATTTTCTCAGATGGGCTCCTACTTCGGGGCAGAGCTGTGTTCTGTGGACATAGACTCAGACGGCAACACAGACTTCCTCCTGGTGGGTGCACCAATGTTTCACCAACCACCGAGAGAGGGAAGGATCTACGTCTACACACTAACTGATAAGGTGGGCTGAACTGTGAATCTCTGAACAACAGATTCAAATGCTGCAATTTGTGGCTGAATATGTTCATCAGGGACAAAGTGATCTGGAAGCCGATATTGATTCATTTGGACATAAATATCCATCCTCTTCAATAACACTGCACAAAAAGACAATGTAATATGGATTTACCTTCATGTGATCTCTCCTTTATTAGCTGGAACTGAGGATGGAGATGAATGTTTCAGTGATGGCTCAGGGTAGATTCGGCTCCTCCATCTCCTCTCTCACAGACCTGAATGGAGATGGGCTGAAGGATGTAGCTGTGGGCGCTCCACTTGAGGACGATCACAGGGGGGCCGTGTACATCTACCTGGGTGAAAAGCTAAAGGGGATCCGCCCTGAATTCAGCCAGGTGAGACAGACGAAGATGGAAATCGTTCAAAAAGGCTCATGGTCAAAGAAAACATACATCCCTCCTGGGATATCAATATCAAGGCCTTTTCATGAAATGTTTGTCTTCTTACTGCAGCGCATCTCAGCTGCGATGATGAGATCTAAGCTCCAGTTCTTTGGCCAGACGATTGATGGGAAGATGGACCTGGGTGAGGATGGACTGACTGACATCGTAATAGGAACGCGTGGCGCAGTTGTCGTCTTGAGGTACGAATCCAAAAAAAGGATAAGAAAAGACAGCTGGTTTAAAACGGACAGTAAAAAATATCCCACTAGTGTGGGATCTGCACTGAATGGGGGCTGCGCTCAATGAGGTGTGGCCGGTGCTACCCAACATCGTACAATGTAGGCTAACATCACTGTCTTCACCCTCGATCGCTAACAGGTCCAGACCGGTCCTCAGCATCTCTGCTCATCTCCACTTCCATCCCTCGGAGATCAGCACTGATAACTTTGACTGTCTGGCAAAAGAGACCATTTCCCCTGTGGTGACTCTGACAGCCTGCTTTAACATGGCAGAGGCAACAAAGAGTAAAGCTGGTAAGAACTCTAGGAACTTTTGGAATACTGATGGCTTTGTGCTTTCCAACATAAATTGAGTGATCTGAGACTACATACACTACATGACCAAAAGTATGTGGACACCTGCTCATCGAACATCTCCTTCCAAAATCATGGGCATTAATATGAAGTTGGTCCTCCATTTGCTGCTATAGCCTCCACTCTTCTGCGAAGGCTTTCCACTAGATATTGGAACATTGCTGCGGGGACTTGCTTCCATTCAGCCACAAGCATTGGTGAGGATGGGCATTGATGGGCCATTAGACCTGGCTTGCAGTCGGCATTCTAATTCATCCCAAAGGTGTTCAATGGTGTTGAGGTCAGGGTTCTGTGCCTGTCAGTCAAGTTCTTCCACACCGATCCACACCGATCTCAACAAACCATTTCTGTATGGACCTCACTTTGTGCACAGGGGCATTGTCATGCTGAAACAGGAAAGGGCCTTCCCCAAACTGTTGCCAAAACATTGGAAGCACAGATTTGTCTAGAATGTAATTGTATGCTGTAGTGTTAAGATTTTCTGGCACTGGAACTAAGGGGCCTGAACCATGAAAAACAGCCCTAAAGCATTGTTCCTCCTACACCAAACTTTACAGTTGGCACTATACATTCAGGCCGATAGCGTTCTCCTGGCATCCTGGCAAGCTTTACACCACTCCAGCTGATGCTTGGCATTGCGCTTGGTGATCTTAGGCTTGTGTCTGGCTGCTCGGCCATGGAAACCCATTTTATGAAGCTCCCAACGAACAGTTATTGTGCTGACGTTGCTTCAAGAGGCAGTTTGGAACTCTGTAGTGAGTGTTGCAACAGAGGACAGACAAGTTTTATGCACTTCAGCACTCAGCGATGCCATTCTGTGAGTTTGTGTGGCCTACCACTTCGTGGCTGAGCTGTTGTTGCTCCTAGAAGTTTCCACTTCACAATAACAGCACTTACAGTTGACCGGTGCAGCTCTAGCAGGGCAGAAATTTGATGACTTGTTGGAAAGGTGGTATGTTGAAAGTCACAGCTCTTCAGTCTCATCTTCTACTTACAATGTTTGTTTATGGAGATTGCATGGCTGTGTGCTCGATTTTATACACCTGTCAGCAATGGGTGTGGCTGAAATAGCTGAATCCACTACTTTGAAGGGGTGTCAACATACTTTTGTATATATAGTGTAATTGTGGCCTTGGTGGTCTAGGTCAGAGCCTCGTTGCATAGCTAAATCACTCTATACAATAAGTGGGTCTTGGTCTCTTTCCAGTCTGAAGACCGGTGGAGGCTGCTGACGGGAGGACGGCTCATAATAATGGCTGGAACGGAGCATACAGAATGGCATCAAACACATAGAAACCATGTTCCGCTCCAGCCATTACCACAAGCCCGTCCTCCCCAATTAAGGTGCCAAAGGTAGTTCCTTGGTGAGGATCTGGGACTTGAGAGTTAAGGTCTTGACTCCATCTCTGCTTTCTACTTTAATGCTGTCCCATCAGCAGGCAACCATGAGGTTCTGAACTTCTCTCCCTGATAAGGAGGCCATTTAAGATTTTTTGTGTACTTTTCCAGGGGCGCTGAGTGCAGGGATGAACGTCTCCTACACGCTGGATGTGGATCCAGTGAGACAGAGGAGCCGAGCCTTTTACAATGACACGAACAAAGGGGCCAGAAGTCTTCTCTCTACTGTGGAGCTGAGAAAGGAGCGGACCTGCTTCAACCACTCAGTCTACATGACAGTAGGATCAATGAGAAACTGTAGCTATGCAACAATACAACAACCATAATGTCTCTCGTAAGGAGGGGATTTAATGAGTAACATTAACTTGTTAGGTTGTTGAATTATTATTGAATTGTTATTGTGTATTGATCTTATTCAGTGGTGAGAAGAATGAGGGTTTTTCAGGACTATGGATAGGGAAATGAATGCCACATTTTCTTTTCTTCCAGCAATGCGTAATTGACACATTATCGCCCATAATCATCCAACTTAATTTTTCTCAATCTCAAAGCCAACAAGAGGGTTGTACTGCCATTCTGAATACTGACAGTCCTACAAAGGCTGTGGTTGAGGTACGAGGATACGTTCTGGGTCTGACTAAAACCTGTTCACTTACAATGATCAACAGTACTAGCATTGACTGTGGACTGAGTATTGTAATTTAGCCAAAGACCTGTGAAAACAGGTCATCTAAACACATTGTCTTGAATTCATCATAGGTGCCCTTTGAAAAGAACTGCAAAGAAAATGAAACCTGTTTGGCAGAGCTTGAGGTGGACTTCAACTTCATGTAAGTGTCTGATAAACAGAGGCCATATAATGGAACTTGTTTGTGACTATAATGATTACTGTCTGCTCAAAAAAAGCATGTTTTCAGAATGTACGGTCTTGTCTCTCTTATCAGCACATCAACTTTATTAGTGGTGGACCAGAGTTACTTTAATGTGACTATACGACTGTCCAATCACGGGGATGACTCCTATAACACCAGTCTAACCCTCCTCTACCCTCCTGGCCTCTCATTCTCCACGATGCATCTTCTGAAGGTAATACCGGCACCCCTCCATCTATTGTGTAATTCATTCTGATGTTTTCTTCTTGCTCTCGTCTAAACCAGTGTTATTCAAACCTGGAGACCCAAAACATGTTCAGCCAATCAAGGGTTAGATGATTAGTTTAATCAGGGGTGTTCCTCCTGGGCTTGAACAAAAGCTTTCCTTGCTCATCTTGTGGGTCTGCAGAACCAGGATAGAAGAACGTTGATTCAAACATCAGTTTGCCGCCAAACATTTAAATGTTCCCTACATGTGCTAATTATTTATAAAATATTAAAAGGTGCACTATGCAGAAATCACTCCACCCTTTCCTGGTTACTAAAATTGTAATAGTTAGCTTAAGTTTGTGACAAAACAAGCAAGTATAGTGTAGAGAATCATTGTACCATCTAAACAGCTGTGAAATATATTTTCCAAAACAATATTGTATTTTCAGCTGTTTGAAGCTGGTGTACAAAACCGAAAGTAAGACACAAAAACAAAACGTAACTGGAAGCAGTTTTAGGTTCCTTACAGAGTAAAAAGTAATATGGACGACTAGAAAAACCATAAACCAAGTTAATTCACCCACAAATCAGCCGGGCTAGACAATCTGGACCCTTTCTTTCTAAAATGATCTGCCGAAATTGTGCCACCCCTATTACTAGCCTGTTCAACCTCTCTTTCGTGTCATCTGAGATTCCCAAAGATTGGAAAGCAGCTGCGGTCATCCCCCTCTTCAAAGGGGGGGACACTCTTGACCCAAACTGCTACAGACCTAAATCTATCCTACCCTGCCTTTCTAAGGTCTTCGAAAGCCAAGTCAACAAACAGATTACCGACCATTTTGAATCTCACCATACCTTCTCTGCTATGCAATCTGGTTTCAGAGCTGGTCATGGGTGCACCTCAGCCACGCTCAAGGTCCTAAACGATATGTTAACCGCCATCGATAAGAAACATTACTGTGCAGCCGTATTCATTGATCTGGCCAAGGCTTTCGACTCTGTCAATCACCACATCCTCATCGGCAGACTCGACAGCCTTGGTTTCTCAAATGATTGCCTCGCCTGGTTCACCAACTACCTCTCTGATAGAGTTCAGTGTGTCAAATCGGAGGGTCTGCTGTCCGGACCTCTGGCAGTCTCTATGGGGGTGCCACAGGGTTCAATTCTTGGACCGACTCTCTTCTCTGTATACATCAATGATGTCGCTCTTGCTGCTGGTGAGTCTCTGATCCACCTCTACGCAGACGACACCATTCTGTATACTTCTGGCCCTTCTTTGGACACTGTGTTAACAACCCTCCAGGCAAGCTTCAATGCCATACAACTCTCCTTCCGTGGCCTCCAATTGCTCTTAAATACAAGTAAAACTAAATGCATGCTCTTCAACTGATCGCTGCCTGCACCTGCCTGCCTGTCCAACATCACTACTCTGGACGGCTCTGACTTAGAATACGTGGACAACTACAAATACCTAGGTGTCTGGTTGACTGTAAACTCTCCTTCCAGACCCACATCAAACATCTCCAATCCGAAGTTAAATCTAGAATTGGCTTCCTATTTCGCAACAAAGCATCCTTCACTCATGCTGCCAAACATACCCTTGTAAAACTGACCATCCTACCAATCCTCGACTTTGGCGATGTTATTTACAAAATAGCCTCCAATACCCTACTCAACAAATTGGATGCAGTCTATCACAGTGCAATCCGTTTTGTCACCAAAGCCCCATATACTACCCACCATTGCGACCTGTACGCTCTCGTTGGCTGGCCCACGCTTCATACTCATCGCCAAACCCACTGGCTCATGTCATCTACAAGACCCTGCTAGGTAAAGTCCCCCTTATCTCAACTCGCTGGTCACCATAGCATCACCCACCTGTAGCAAGCGCTCCAGCAGGTATATCTCTCTGGTCACCCCTAAAACCAATTCTTTCTTTGGCCACCTCTCCTTACAGTTTTCCGCTGCCAATGACTGGAACGAACTACACTTATCTCCCTCACTAGCTTTAAGCACCAACTGTCAGAGCAGCTCACAGATGACTGCACCTGTACATAGCCCACCTATAATTTAGCCCAAACAACTACCTCTTTCCCTAAGGTATTTATTTTATTTATTTATTTTGCTCCTTTGCACCCCATTATTTTTATTTCTACTTTGCACATTCTTCCACTGCAAATCTACCATTCCAGTGTTTTACTTGCTATATTGTATTTACTTTGCCACCATGGCCTTTTTTTGCCTTTACCTCCCTTATCTCACCTCATTTGCCCACATCGTATATAGACTTGTTTCTACTGTATTATTGACTGTATGTTTGTTTTACTCCATGTGTAACTCTGTGTTGTTGTATGTGTCGAACTGCTTTGCTTTATCTTGGCCAGATCGCAATTGTAAATGAGAACTTGTTCTCAACTTGCCTACCTGGTTAAATAAAGGTGAAATAAAATAAAAATAAATAAACCCACTGGGTCATACAGCTGCAAAGACAAGGTATGATTACACAATCATATATATATATATATATATAACCTCCTACTAGCCAGGGTCAACCCCTTTTACATCTATGTTGCTAGGCAGGAATTGGTTCCTCTCATTGGTGTAGTCATGGCCCTGCCTGATGCTCAAACCTTTGTGGGCATGGAAGTGTTTGTGTGTGCGATAGGACTGTAGTAGGAGGGTCGCTGTGGTTGGCCCCTTTGGCTCCCCTCCCAGAGGTTTCTTCTCACTTCATCTGTTGACTTGACCTCGAGCCAAATTCATCAGTCTTCCTTAGTTCTGCAGCTGGCCTGCCCTATCAGGAACTGAAGCTAGACTGTTGCTTTTGCTTCTCTCTGTAGGAACATTGATATTCAATAATATCTTTGAACAGAATATTACATTTATGCACTCCCTCTTGTCTCACTCAGTAACTTTCCATACACCAAATTCCTGTAGAGTGTATGGAGAGTAATCAATATGTTCTCGTATGGTAAAATGAAAAGGTATATTTGAAGCTTGAATCCAACAGAAATAGCGGACATAGAACAGATGCCCTTCTCAGACTTGCTTTCAATGAGAATGACAGATCTATAACTCCATTTGTATGTGAATTTGGTCAGGTCGCCCAAAAACGTACATATAGCGATTTATGCGTAGTGGATCTTTAAGTGTTGAATTGATTAGTTCCGTAAATTGGTTCATTTTTAACATGCATACTTGTTTATTTTAGACTGTCAGTGATTATTTACACACCTGACATATTGTCTGTATTCCATAGTCTACAAGGAGAACGGTGTTCAGCTGTGGTGGTCTGGAAGGTGAAATGGACAGAACTACATGCAGTGTCAACATACCTGTCTACCGTAGTAAAACTACCGTGAGTGATTACTTAGATATACCAGTAAATAATGCTCAACTGTGAATACACTGCAAAAGCTTTAAAATGTTCTTAAATGATAAAGACTCAGAGCTAAAAGCAGTAACTAAATGTCTTATTGAGTGACAGCTTTGATTTGAGTGATACAGTGCCTTCAGAAAGTATTCAGACCCCTTGACGCTTTGCACATTGTTGTTGTTACGGCCTGAATTTAAAATAGATTAAATTGGGTGTTTTTGTTTATCACTGGCCTACACACAATACCCCATAATGTCAATGGAATTATGTTTGACGTTTTTACAAATTAATTTTTAAAAATGAAAAGCTGAAATGTCTTGACTCAGTTGAACCCCTTTGTTATGGCAAGCTTAAATAAGTTCAGAAATAAAAATGGGCTTAATAAGTCACACATTGCATGGACTCACTGTGTGCAATGATGAGAAGAGCATTACTTTATTCATCTCAACTTGGGAAATTGTTTTATCCCAGCATGCATCAATGACTTAAAGTGACAGGACACGCAAAAATGACCAACATGATTAAAAAAAAAACATTTCGACATAAAAAGGCACATGCACCATACTATCCCTAAAATAATAATCTGATTCAAGTGCTGTTTTTTTTTTATCCTACTTTGGGTTGTAGTCATACACCTCCCCTGATTCCCCTTTTCCTTGGTTTCATCTCAGTGGGCATTGAGATCATACTGGCTGTACGTTATTATCAAGGTCTCTGCACTACCAGTGTTTGGTGCACTCCACAGTATCTAAACTCAGAACAGCGATTACTCACCACAAACTGGAAGAACCTTTTTCCTTTAAAGAGTCCGACGTGAAGGATATACTGCTACTAATGATCAACAACAAATTTGACAGAGCTTGAATAATTATTTTAATAAATGGGCAAATGTTGCACAATCCAGGTGTGGAAAGCTCTTAGAGACTTACCCAGAAAGACTCACGGAAGTAGTCACTGCTAAAGGTGCTTTTACAAACTATTGACTCAAGGTTGTGAATACTTGTGTAAATGAGCTCTCTAGTTCATTTTCAATAAATTTGCAAAAATAAACCTAAAATCATGTTTTTACTATGCCATGTAGATGGGTGAGCTTTTTTTATTGAATCCATTTTGAATTCAGGCTGTAACAAAATGTGGAATAAGTCAACAGGTATGAATACTCTCTGAAGGCATGCCTTCCACTTCTTTTCTACTTCCACAGTTATGATCCAATTTCAAATCAAGTCTGACTTTGTCAACGATGCCATCTTCTTTTTCAGGCTGTGTTCACCAGTAAATTCCATATTTTGAATACATACAACTGGAACAACACAATGGAAATGACCGTCATCGGCCTGAGGTAGAAAATATGCTTCCACAATGTGAATTGTGTGAGAGAATCAGTCCAGTAAACACACATTTCCCCATGCAGTCAAAGTATTGAACATACATTGATTAAAACAAACTAGTTTTATACAACCTCAATACCTTCTTCTCAATTAGCTGAAGGACTTCATAGCATTCCATTAATGTACACAAAACATGCATTTACCTTTGCTTTTGTTTACAGCGACAATGGAAACTCAACCAATAGTTCCCTAACCCGGACCATCCCTGTTCAATTTGCAGTTGACCTGGTAGCAAAAGCGTAAGTCTTTACAAGCCTATACTTGACATTTTGTTTGAGAATGACTCCATCAAGTTCATTGAATAAAATCAAAGTGACTTATGTATCTTTTTGTTGTTGTTGAAGCCTTCCCCAAGACTCCACCACTTACATGAACTTTACTCTGGAGGACACATCACCTAAAAGACTGGTGAATGTATATGAGGTAAACAATCAGCTGCTATTGCTGTGACTGATCTTGAAATTGTGATTCACACGGTGTGGATGTAATGTGCTAGATCTTTTTATACTAAAAAAAACACATTTTAATGTCTCTGTCGCTCTAGCCTTGCTCATTTGGGAGTTAAGGTTTATGTTTTGTAACAAATGCCTTTGTATAAAATCTCTATACAAATGTTATTGTTAGTATCATTGAGTGATTAAATGTCCCACTGTTTACAGGTGCAGAACTTGGGATTTAAGTCTGTACCCATCACAGTCACATTCACTTTCCCAACTAAGCTTGAGCACAGATTTGAAATGAAGGACTACGAAATATCTGTCTTACAGGTAAAACTGTTCACATTTCCTACGAAAATGCTGATGTTTTAATGCCACAATTTCTTTCAATAGGAAACAGCCTAATACAAGTTTCCTTTCTTTTCTTTGAAGAACCACACTCAATGTGGAAAGGTTATCAATTCAACAACAGAGGTGAGAATTCAAATATGGCACTCACTCTTGACATTGTTGGTAACCGATCCAATCAGGTTACAACTCAGTGTAGTAAATCATGTTACTGAAACACACATTTTGCTTCTGGCTGTGTTTACAGTACTGCTCTCCAGAAAAATACTGCAAGTCCATCGAGTGTGAAAGTTTCCTTTTGGAGAAGTTTTTGACAGTTACATTTGTGCTGTCTGGAAATGTTTCCTTCAAGGACCTCGATCAACATGCAAAGGTCTGTATTAAGACAACTTCAACAAATAATGGTACAGAGTAACATGCTAATAATGAATGAGACTGAGACAGCAAACATCTCACTTTAAATCTTTGTCATATTTATTATTCTTTAGCACGCTACACCATTTAAGCTTGAAACGCCATTCAAACTTTTAAAGATGCAGAGTGGACTTATTGATATATATAAAATTATACTTTTAAACTATTGAGCTTTTTGTCCTCCATCCACTTCCATGGGATTTCTTCAACAGTCTAAAGGTTCCATTGTTACAGACTCCCATGAATTCTATTATACAAATCAAGAGATACAGATGTCTTAATAACCGCATCAACTTCATCCATTAACTTCTCACTGTTGACTACGCCATGCAAGAGACACCATGCAAGTAGCCTAGTGGTTTTTGAACTTTTGTAGGGTTTTTGACTGGTCTTCAATTTGGCAAAATCGTAGCGCAATAGTCTTCATCGCAAAAACGTCATAAAAGGCATCTGATTTTATGATATAAACTTGAAGCCCCTTGCAAAAGACCAGGAACATGGAAGTATGACGTGGGAATGTGTCACTTGCCTGGCTTATTAGCTGACAAATCAGCTATTTCCCCCAAAGTGTATAGGGTATGACATCTTGGTCTACTTATCTGCTTTTCAAATCTAAAATCAGAACAGATATCTACCTATCAAATGATGCAGCTTTGTTACTTTTCTGTCAACTTTTACAAACTGACATTGACCACTTTCCGAGCATTTTATACCACAACTTAGACATTACATATGGGTCTACTACTTCTCTGCTATTTAAATCTGAAATCACACAGCTGTTCTAATAAGCACTACTTTTAGTTTGAACTTTGACACATCTGCCGTTTTGACCACTTTCCCAACAAGTTAGACGAAGCTCGACGTTTTTGTCTAACTTCTCTGCTATTTAAATCTGAAATCAGAACACTTCTTCTACTACCACAAAACGCTTTTAAAGAATTGAAGCAAGGCACACCATTTTATTTAATGTAGTTTGACTAACAATATCTCACTCTACAGAGCTTGTCATTGCCAAAGAAATTCACTGGGGACAGAGAAACAGTCAATTTCATCAGTTTTGTCAAACTCGGCTATCACAAAAAACGATATGCCCAGACAGCGAGTGACCCAGGGGTAAGTTTCCTGTAAAAAAACTTTTCTTCAACAAAGATACAAATATTTCTTGAGCAAAGATTGACAAAAGCATCAATTTTGTATATATTTCTTTGCTCATTAGGATAACTCTACAAGCTTCCACCAAACACAGGTAATTCCGTTTGTGGAATTAAACTGATTTACTGCATAAGAGTTGTTTTAAAATGCTTGTTTTATCGTAAAACATGTGGTCTCAAAATGTATTCCTCCAGATTGATGTCCAGGCTGAGATCATCATTCATCCACAAAGAGAGCTGATACTAGGGACAGGAGTTGGAGTAGGACTCTTTTTCCTGCTCATCTTCACAATGGCCATGTATAAGGTGAGTATCAATGATGCGACAGAACCTTTGCGTCTGCATTGTAAAGGAACAACCCTGTGTTGAACTGTTCAACATTGTTTTTCCCTTTCCACTCAGATGGGATGCTTCCAGAGAAAAAGCCCTGATTATGACGAGAATGAAGGGGAATAGAGTGAGCAAGATGACGCTGCTAACAATGTCTATGCTAATGCTTTGGAGAAGCAGCCAAAGCCCGAGAGTGGAGTCAAAACCTCTCCTTGTTGACATTCAGACAGTAAAAAAATGGCTTCCACGCTAGCAATGAGGGACCAAAAGAGAAACAGGATGTGTCAGAGTCAGATGCAGGCTAAAGGAGTAGTAGTCTAAGCAAAAAAAGAGCGATTCAGACTTACCTTATGTTGCTTCCTTATGCACACTGAATACATGTAATTCAACCACCCAAAACCCTTCCACTTGTTGGCCAACAGATTTTCACACGGAGTTTTCATTCCATAGGGTTTTCACTACATTTATCTAATATTTAATGGATTGAACTACTGAATGGCAACTTTCAGGATTAATCAAACCATTATACTGAAAAGGGCATACATTCTCTAAGGGGCCTGACTCAGTTTTAGGAAACGTGTGCCTTTTCTACGCACTTCTCAGTAGTTGGTATACAGACTTCACTTATACAGGTGTGCAATAAGCTTTGGAGGCCTGGTTTCCTTGGGCACACTTAATTTAATTAAACAGCTGAAAACCTTCCCACTTGCTGGCCAACAGATTTCCTTGTGGAGTGGTCATTCAATAGGGTTTTCAAAACATTTATCTTAAGCCATTCCTTTAAATACAGTATAGCTTTAATTAGAATTTGTCGACAGACTAGAATACATAGAGAACGTGTTCAGAATATATGGATCAATGAAAAATAGCCATCTAAATATGCATATTCATCTCTATTTCAGTACCAACTGGTATATTTAGGGACATTTTTGGGTTATAAAAGTATGAATCAGAAAAAAAACTGCTTTAGAGCCTTTAGGCACAATATATATTGATGAATAAAAACAGTGGTTTGATTCATCCTGAAAGTTACCAAATTCAATCCATGAAATTTTGGAAGGTGTAAAAAAATACAAATAAAGTGTACAGTAAGTTGAATAGTCCTACCCTAATCATAGAGCTGTATGACAGTCCAGCCACCGTGCGCCAGGCTCCCAAATTATTGCACATGTTGGCTGGGTGGGGGTGGACGCCAACTTTTTGGTTATTTTTTCCATCATAGTAAATAAAAATGTGTTAACTGACTTGCCTAGTTAAATAAAAGGTACAAATAAAAAAAAATTGTGCTGGATTTATTACTTGTGCTTTGAGATGATCAAAATGATCAATACTTTAGTTATGTGCCTTTTGTAATGTCTTCATGCTGGCAGCCCAGGTGCAATGTGTGAGATGGTGGAAATCAGATTAAAAAAATAAAATAAAAAGGTATTCATACCCTTTGTAATTGAAAGCCTAAATTTGCTCTGGTGCAATACATTTCCTCAACAAGTCACAATGTGTTGGACTCCACCTGTGTAAGAAATGTATAGATCACCCACCTTAAATTAATCTGTAAGGATAAATACCCCTCTCTCTGTATGGTCCCACAGTATGATATAGACTTTCAAAAGAAAGAGCAAGTCAGATGTGATTATAGAGAAGCACAAATCTGGGGAAGGGTACACAACCATTTCAACGGTCACTGAAAGTCCCTTGAGCTCAGTGCAGTCCGAGTGGAAAAAATAAACTACCACGACACACCCTAGATCAGGCCCCCACTCTAAACTTAGCTGCCGGACAGGAAAGGCACTGAGGGAAGCTACTGCTCTGAATAATGTGACTCACAAATACAAGTTCCCAATCAAATGCATCAAAATCCAAGGCTGTGAGACTTAAATGTGAAAAAGTGATGGGGGCCATATACTTTAATTAAAACATTCTAAAGTGCATACAATACAGCAACTCTGCAGGTTCAGCCTTAGAAGCCTAACGACCACCAGATGCATACAAGTTTTATTTTACCGGCATTTTTTGTTCCATACACGTGCTTTGCTTTTCAACTAGCGATTCGGAGTCTGTGTGTACTTCCATTTGTACCGCTGCACGGTAAACCAACACAGGAGTTAAATATTGACCGCACGTGGTACACAGAACGCACCGCAGCCTAGTGCGGCTCCCCCAACATAGCATTGCGGACTGCTCCTTTAACAATTGGTGACTTCCGCCTGAATGCAAAGAGTTTGATGCATCTGGTGGACAGAAGGCATAAAGTACTTTTTCGCAGCACTGTACCTTACTATAAGAAAAGAGAAGCACTACATGCAGAGCAGAACTGGTGCAGAATTAGTTTACATAATTACATTTTCCACATGAGAATAAGAATCAGTTCAGGGTAATAACATTCCATTGTTCATCAAATAAGAGGAAATGTAGTCGGCAGCAGTGGAGGAAGAGGGCAACGGTTAGTTGTTACTAGTTAACTAATTGTTCCAATATGTTACTTTCTGATTTAATAAAAATGAAATGCCATTCGTTTTTATAACCTTAAATAATCAATAATATACATTTTATTCTGTAAAAAAACATCAACATGCCTCATCTAAGAAAATCCCTAAACAATTCTCACCAAGACAGACTAGGCTGACAATTCATCAGTAACATTAGCTGTTGCTAAGTAATGATATCAATGGGAGGAACACATTTTATCAAATGGAGTTAAGGAGGGTTGTGTGCGCGCGCGCGTAATTGTTTTCTTGCATTTTACACAATCATTTTTTTGCAATGAATTGCTGTTCTGATCTGTTAGCAGGAAAATACACTAGAGCAAAAGCATTCATATGAAGGCCAAGTGTTTGTGTAAGTCTTGGTGTGTAGTCCATTGACCGACAGTGCATACAATATGATCCATAGTCCAAATGCAGTTACTGTCTGAAGGGAGATGATGTGGGGTCAAAAGTCTTAAAAAAAGGTCTTTCAGTGTTTTTTTGTCACCCACGTTGTCACTTTTGCCCCTCATTTGTCCAGACAGTCGCTGTGGTTGTACATCAGTGTTACATCGAGTGATCCGTACCATCGCTTGGATTGGAAGGTTGTGAACGCCGGGGGTATCCACCTGGACCCGACTCCTACCTGAATTCCTGGAGGGAATGAGATGCTCTCCTGCAGCCTCCTGAGAGTTGGAGTCCTGTGGGGAAGGCTGTGGCCTGAGTCCTGCAGGGCTGGACAGTCCAACAGCAGGACCTGATGTTCTCTCAGTAGAGGGGGAGGCCAGAGGGACAGAGGTGATTGAGTGAGGGGGGAGGAAGAGGGGCAAGGTCTTCAAAGGACCACACCACGTCCCGGGCCAAGGTGGACCGTGGTAGGGTGATATCAGCCTGGCAAGGGTCACCAAGTGGCACGTAAGGCACTAATGGTTCTAATGGAATCACCAACAGCTCATTCCTCAGAAGGCACTCCTCACGCTCACTCTCCGGCTCCTCACGCTCACTCTCCGGCTCCTCACGCTCACTCTCCGGCTCCTCACGCTCACTCTCCGGCTCCTCACGCTCACTCTCCGGCTCCTCACGCTCACTCTCCGGCTCCTCACGCTCACTCTCCGGCTCCTCAACCACCTCCTGGCTCTGCTGTCCTGTGGAAGTAGATCCTCTGGTGATTTTGTCTTCACTGGAACACAGGCCATCGCCTCCTGAAAGGGGTCACAACAGATCTGACACACTTCCAACGGTAACGGACACAATCCTGAATATATTTTGATACACACCAAGAGTAAAACAATTCTAAATATTTTAGCCAGAAGTAGGTGAGAGAAAATAAGTATAAAAAACATCACGTCTCATCCAAGATGGCGTAGCAGTCAGATGTCTTGTCATGTACATATATATACGTATTATTTTTGTATATATTTTGCAACCCACCTCACTTTAGAACCAGAACCCCCAACAGAAGCTAGCTAACTAGTTACTAGCTAGTAGTCAGTTAGCCACTGCTAGCGGTCATCAGCTAACCTCAGCCCGGTCAACTCCTGCCAGTCTGCACAGTGCGATTCAACCCAGGGCATATCGGACTGCTTATTCTCTCCCACATCTCCGGATTCCTACCGCAAGCTCTGAACCTTTACACTGGATCATCGCAGCTAGCTAGCTGCTATCAGAGTGGTTACTCCTGGCTAACGTCTCTGTCCCGAAGCAAGCAACAGTTAGCATGGAGCCCCTCATCACTGTCAAACACTCGCTAAAACACTTCAGCGAGCAGGCCTTTCTAAATCAACCTGGCCCGGGTATCCTGGAAGGATATTGACCTCATTCCGTCAGTAGAGGATGCCTGGTTATTCTTTAAAAGTGCTTTCCTCACCATCTTAAATAAGCATGCCCCATTCAAAAAAATGTAGACCTAAGAACAGATATAGCCCTTGGCACACTCCAGACCTGACTGCCCTTAACCAGCACAAAAACATCCTGTGGCGTACAGCATTAGCATTGAATAGCCCCCGCGATATGCAACTTTTCAGGGAAGTTAGGAACCAATATACACAGGCAGTTAGGAAATCAAAGGCTAGCTTTTTCAAGCAGAAATTTGCATCCTGTAGCACAAACTCCAAAAGGTTCTGGGACACTAAAGTCCATGGCGAATAAGAGCACCTCCTCCCAGCTGCCCACTGCACTGAGGCTAGGAAACACTGTCACCACCGATAAATCCAAGATAATTGAGAATTTCAATAAGCATTTTTCTACAGCTGGCCATGCTTTCCACTTGGCTACCCCTACCCCAGTCAACAGCTCTGCACCTACCACAGCAACTTGCCCAAGCCTCCCCAATTTCTCCTTCACCCAAATCCAGATCTCTAAGCGCTGCAAAATCTGGACCCCTACAAATCAGCTGGGCTAGACAATCCGGACCCTCTCTTTCTAAAATTATCCACCGCAATTGCAACCCCTATTAATAGCCTGTTCAACCTATTTCGTATCGTCTGAGATCCCCAAAGATTGGAAAGCTGCCGCGGTCATCCCCCCTCTTCAAAGGGAAAGACACTCTAGATTCAAACTGTTACAGAGCTATATCTATCCTACCCTGCCTTTCTAAGGTCTTTGAAAGCAAAGTTAAACAGATCACAGACCATTTCAAATCGCACTGTACCTTACCGCTATGCAATCTGGTTTCAGAGCTGGTCGTGGGAGCACCTCAGCCACGCTCAAGGTCCTAAACGATATCATAACCGCCATCGATAAGAGACAATACTGTGCAGCCGTATTCATTGACCTGGCCAAGGCTTTGACTCTGTCAATCACCACATTCTTATCGGCAGACAACAGCCTTGGTTTCTCAAATGACTGCCTCGCCTGGTTCACCAACCACTTCTCAGATAGAGTTCAGTGTGTCAAATCGGAGGGCCTGTTGACCGGACCTCTGGCAGTCTCTATGGGGTGCCACAGGGTTCAATTCTTGGGCCGACTCGTCTCTGTATACATCAATGATGTCACTCTTGCTGCTGGTGATTCTCTGATCCACCTCTACTCAGACGACACCATTCTGAACATTTCTGTCCCTTCTTTAGACACTGTGTTAACAAACCTCCAGATGAGCTTCATTGCCATACAACTCTCCTTCCGTGGGCGCCAACTGCTCTTAAAATGTAAGTAAAACTAAATGCATGCTCTTCAACCGATCGCTGCTCACACCTGCCCGCCCGTCTAGCATCACTACTCTACACGGTTCTGACTTAGAATATGTGGACAACTACAAATAACTAGGTGTCTAGTTAGACTGTAAACTCTCCTTCCAGACTCACATTAAGCATCTCCAATCCAAAATTAAATCTAGAATCGGCCTCCTATTTCGCAACAAAGCATCCTTCACTCATGCTGCAAAACATACCCTCGTAAAACCGACTGTCCTACCGATCCTTTACTTCGGCGATGTCATTTACAAAACAGCCTCCTACACTCTACTCAGCAAATTGTATGCAGTCTATCACAGTGCCATCCGTTTTGTCACCAAAGCCCCATATACTACCCACCACTGCGACCTGTATGCTCTCATTGGCTGGCCCTCGCTTCATATTCGGTCGCCAAACCCACTGGCTTCAGGTCATCTACAAGTCTTTGCTAGGTAACGCCCCGCCTTATCTCAGCTCACTGGTCACCATAGCAGCACCCACCCGTAGCACATGCTCCAGCAGGTATATTTCACTGGTCACCCCCAAAGCCAATTCCTCTTTTGGCTGCCTTTCCTTCCAGCTGCCAATGACTGGAACGAATTGCAAAAATCACTGAAGCTGGAGACCCATATCTCCTTCACTAACTTTAGGCATCAGCTGTCAGAGCAGCTTACAGATCATTACACCTGTACATAGCCCATTCAAGTACCTCATCCCCATATTGTTATTTTTTTGCTCCTTTGCACCCCAGTATCTCTGCTTGCACAGTCATCATCTGCACATCTATCACTCCCGTGTTTAATTGCTGAATTGTAATTACGTCGCCACTACGGCCTATTTATTGCCTTACCTCCCTAATCTTACCTAATTTGCACACGCGGCATATAGTTTTCTATTGTGTTATTGACTGTACGTTTGTTTATCCCATGTGTAACTCTGTGTTGTTGTTTGTGTCACACTTTGTTTTATCTTGGCCAGGTCGCAATTGTAAATGAGAACTTGTTCTCAACTGGCCTACCTGGTTAAATAAAGGTGAAATAAAATAAAAAACTATGCAAACTTACAATACAAATACACTACTTGTAGCATGATGTGTCCGACTGTACCTGGATCTTTGCAGCTGTTACTGATCGCCTGCTCCCCCTCATGGCGGCATGGGCTCAGGCATAGGAAGAGGGTCCTCAGAACAGAATGGGTTGTGGATGGCTCTGGAGGACAAGAAGTGGTGATGAAATGTCAGTAATATAGTTGCATTTCCCGCAAAGGGATATTTAAAGTATTGTATTGAGTAAAGCAGGCCCTTACCGGTGAGCCGTGTTGGGTCTGGCACCTCCGGTTTAGGCTCGACTATTGGGGGATAAGGCCGGGTCTGTGTTGGAGGGTCAGGGAGGGTTGTCTGGCTGATGGGGCCTGCAAAGAGGCTAAGGAAGGGTTTTTCCATGGGCTTGTTAGAAGCTGGTGCCTTACAACCTGGGGAGTTTTGGGAGTGTGAGGGAGGGTCGAGAGTGGTCTGGCTGATGATTCCTGCAAAAAGGCTGCAGAAGGGGTTTTCCACAGGCTTCTCGGGCTCAAGCACAGCCGTAACATAATACGAAGCCGGCCTTTTACAGCCTGCAGGAGGAGCAGAATCTGAAGGACCAAATGTAGCGCTAGGGGAATCTGGTTGGGTCTGTGTGGGAGGTTGGGGAGATGTCTGGCTGATGGGGCCTGCAAAGAGGCTGCTGAAGGATGGTTTCAAAGGTTTAGGAGATCCAAGCACAGCTTTAGCTGAATAGTAAGCCGGCCTCTTATAGACTGAAGGAGGATCAGGGGGCCGAATGGAGTCTGGAGGATTTAATGTAGTGCTAGGACGATCTAGTTGGGTCTGTATATCAGGGTGGCGAGAGAACTGGGTGATGGGGCCTAAAACGAGGCTGCGGACGGGGTTATCCACAGGCTTGTGGGACTTTAGAACAGCCTTAACTGAATAAGAAGCTAGTCCCTTACATCCTGGGGTGTTGATGGGCGAATTAGCAGAGGTCTGTATGAGAGGTGTAGTGGAGGTCTGGCTGATCGTCCCTGCAAAGAGACTGCAAAAGGGGTTTTTCACTGGCTTCTGGGCCGTAGAGAAAGCCTCAACTGAATAAGAAGCCTGCCTCTTATTCAGACGAGGATCAAACAAACTAATTGGGTATGGAGAAACTAATGTAGTGCTGGGGGGATCTGATTGGATCTGTGTGGGGAGTGTGAAGGGATTTTCTTCAGGCTTCTGGAATCCAAGCACAGCTTCGACTGAATAAGGAACATTTATCTTGCTGCATGTAGAATTTAGGTGTGGATCACGAGGGTGGATAGAGTCTGGAGGAATTAATGTAGTTGTGGGGGGGATCTGGTTGGGTCTGTGAGGTCTGGCTGATAGAGGCTGCAAAGAAGCTACGGAAGGGTTTATCTAGGGGCCTATGGGACCCAAGCACAGCCTCAACTGAATAAGAAACCGGTTCCTTAAAGCCAGAGTTTGGGGGAGGATCAGGAGACCAAACGGATGCTGTAGGAGGGGCAATTTCCTTCTCCACGACCTCAGCTGACACTTCCTTCTGATACACGGTGGTACTTTCCTCAGCATGTGGCTCAGAGGTGCATGAGCTGTTGTAAAAGTTTGGCCTGAAATCCAGACAAAATGTAGCCAATCAATAAAACACTAGTGAATAACGTTGATTTACTATCAAGTGTAAAATGTAACGCTCAACCACATACATACACTACTATTCTAATACACCACTGTGGGGGGCTTACTATTCTAATGCACCACAGTGGTGTAGGGGGCTTACTATTCTAATACACCACTGTGGTGCGGGGGGCTTACTATTCTAATACACCACTGTGGTGCGGGGGGCTTACTATTCTAATACACCACTGTGGTGCAGGGGGCTTACTATTCTAATACACCACTGTGGTGCGGGGGGCTTACTATTCTAATACACCACTGTGGTGCAGGGGGCTTACTATTCTAATACACCACTGTGGTGCGGGGGGCTTACTATTCTAATACACCACTGTGGTGCAGGGGGCTTACTATTCTAATACACCACTGTGGTGCGGGGGGCTTACTATTCTAATACACCACTGTGGTGCGGGGGGCTTACTATTCTAATACACCACTGTGGTGCGGGGGGCTTACTATTCTAATACACCACTGTGGTGCAGGGGGCTTACTATTCTAATACATCACTGTGGTGCGGGGGGCTTACTATTCTAATACACCACTGTGGTGCAGGGGGCTTACTATTCTAATACACCACTGTGGTGCGGGGGGCTTACTATTCTAATACACCACTGTGGTGCAGGGGGCTTACTATTCTAATACACCACTGTGGTGCGGGGGGCTTACTATTCTAATACACCACTGTGGTGCGGGGGGCTTACTATTCTAATACACTACTGTGGTGCGGGGGGCTTACTATGCTTACTATTCTAATACACTACTGTGGTGTGTAGGCTAGTAAAAGAAGGACAATACTCCTTCGTGGGAACATTTCTCAGGTTCCGATGAGGACTTAAGCTATTATAAGCTTAGGGTTACAATTAGGATTAAGGGTTAGGGAAAATGAATGACAATACATTTTCGGTCCCCACAAGGACAGTAAAAGAAACATGTGCGCGTGCACTCGTATTCTTAACCTTAGGGGATTCAGGAATATGTCAATGACAGGCTTCGTCTCCTCAGCTGTCGCCGACTCCTTTGTGGCCACTGGCTCCTCCATGCCAATTGGCTTGTCGTTTTTAGCCAGTTCCTCAATGTCCTTGTCCCTCTTCAATGCCTGCATAGGAGACATAAGCCCTAGTTAGTAGATAATGGTAACAGGGAGCACCAATATGTCAGTCTGTGTAAGAGCAGGAGTGTCCCTCAGGGTAGACAGTTACTGACTGCCTCCAGTAGCTGTTTAGTGAGCTCAGTCAGGGGTTCATGGGAAAACCTGCACTGGTCTCCTTGGTAGCACTTCTCGTAAGTATGGAAGAACTTGCAGGGGAAACTGTGGGTACTTGGTTAAGGAAATAAAGACAAAACATCTGCAGCTACCCCTACGGCAGCCATTTTGTTGTTAAGTTAGTATTTTGAAGTTTTTCACAAAATATAACAAGAGGTAGAAGGACAGATACACAAGGAAACAGTACTAAAAACAGAGTACAGTCATTTCCCCCCCTCACCCACCCAGTGGCAACCACTACATAAGGGACATTTAGAATAAGCTGAGAAAGGATATTGTGCATGTATATGCAGCTCTCTCCTTTCGAACAGGATCCCTGGACGTAGAATTTACACACTTCGTTGATCGAGTAGTTGACATCCAGAGCATGTTCTAGCTGGCAGTCAACACCCTGCAAAACAAAATAAGTTGGGGTCTCTATAAAAATGGTCAGGCCAGTGACAGTATTTACTGTAAAATAAGTAAACTTAAACATACCTGACTATCATTTGAATATATTGGGTTTAGGTTCAATGACAATTGCCCATTAATATTGTTACAATTTCTAATCATAAAATACAGAAACCTGCCTTTATGCAGTTTCCCCTGATGAAATGTCGACAGATTAACCTTCCGTCAATCTCCAAAGCATTCTGGTCTTTGAATTCCTTTGTCATGTTCTTCTTCCCCTTTCCAGTCAAAGTTTCCTGTGAAAATGTACATTAGACTGAAATTACTGACTTGGGAACCTTAACTGTAACCGAGCACATCGTAAAGCTACAAATTACATTTCTATTGATATTGACAAGGAAATATGCATGATTTCATTTTGAATTACCAGTGTTAAACGTACATCATTTGGGAACTGTCGGCCACCTCTAAGTGACCGGTCAGTGCCTCGCTTTGACCAATCACCTCTTCTGAGAAAACCGCCCCTCTTGTCACAGCCCTGGCCTCTATTGCTCCACTCTCCGCCCCTGTTGGAACCACCTCCGCCCCTGTTGGAACCACCTCCGCCCCTGTTGGAGAAGTCTCTGGGCTGGTTAGTTCCGCGTCCACCCATTCCGGTAAAATCCCCAACCCTCCTGGCAGAGTTTCCCCCTCTGCCTCTGGCCTGGTTGTCAAGTCTCTGCTGCTGGGGCTCCCGTCGCTGTTTCTTCTGCTTCCGTCCTTTCTTCTCGTTTACACCTTGAACATCCTTGTTCTGATCAGGATCTGTGGAAAAAAGTTAAATGAAATTAATATCCTACACACCTTTTAAAGTCTGAATGCATTGCTAATAGTAAAGGGTTAATCCATAAAAACCCACCCTTCTCTGTAGCATGACCTGGGGATGCACCCTCCTTGTGATCACTGTAGAAGTGCAGGTCTCTACGGAAGTCAAAGCCTGGTTGCTCGAAATCACACTTCACCACGTTGTAGTCTCGGGCCACAGAGTCAAAGTCTTTATAAGATTGTGATGGGCATTTATGGAGGTGCCACAGGGTTCAATTCTTGGGCCGACTCGTCTCTGTATACATCAATGATGTCACTCTTGCTGCTGGTGATTCTCTGATCCACCTCTACTCAGACGACACCATTCTGAACATTTCTGTCCCTTCTTTAGACACTGTGTTAACAAACCTCCAGATGAGCTTCATTGCCATACAACTCTCCTTCCGTGGGCGCCAACTGCTCTTAAAATGTAAGTAAAACTAAATGCATGCTCTTCAACCGATCGCTGCTCACACCTGCCCGCCCGTCTAGCATCACTACTCTACACGGTTCTGACTTAGAATATGTGGACAACTACAAATAACTAGGTGTCTAGTTAGACTGTAAACTCTCCTTCCAGACTCACATTAAGCATCTCCAATCCAAAATTAAATCTAGAATCGGCCTCCTATTTCGCAACAAAGCATCCTTCACTCATGCTGCAAAACATACCCTCGTAAAACCGACTGTCCTACCGATCCTTTACTTCGGCGATGTCATTTACAAAACAGCCTCCTACACTCTACTCAGCAAATTGTATGCAGTCTATCACAGTGCCATCCGTTTTGTCACCAAAGCCCCATATACTACCCACCACTGCGACCTGTATGCTCTCATTGGCTGGCCCTCGCTTCATATTCGGTCGCCAAACCCACTGGCTTCAGGTCATCTACAAGTCTTTGCTAGGTAACGCCCCGCCTTATCTCAGCTCACTGGTCACCATAGCAGCACCCACCCGTAGCACATGCTCCAGCAGGTATATTTCACTGGTCACCCCCAAAGCCAATTCCTCTTTTGGCTGCCTTTCCTTCCAGCTGCCAATGACTGGAACGAATTGCAAAAATCACTGAAGCTGGAGACCCATATCTCCTTCACTAACTTTAGGCATCAGCTGTCAGAGCAGCTTACAGATCATTACACCTGTACATAGCCCATTCAAGTACCTCATCCCCATATTGTTATTTTTTTGCTCCTTTGCACCCCAGTATCTCTGCTTGCACAGTCATCATCTGCACATCTATCACTCCCGTGTTTAATTGCTGAATTGTAATTACGTCGCCACTACGGCCTATTTATTGCCTTACCTCCCTAATCTTACCTAATTTGCACACGCGGCATATAGTTTTCTATTGTGTTATTGACTGTACGTTTGTTTATCCCATGTGTAACTCTGTGTTGTTGTTTGTGTCACACTTTGTTTTATCTTGGCCAGGTCGCAATTGTAAATGAGAACTTGTTCTCAACTGGCCTACCTGGTTAAATAAAGGTGAAATAAAATAAAAAACTATGCAAACTTACAATACAAATACACTACTTGTAGCATGATGTGTCCGACTGTACCTGGATCTTTGCAGCTGTTACTGATCGCCTGCTCCCCCTCATGGCGGCATGGGCTCAGGCATAGGAAGAGGGTCCTCAGAACAGAATGGGTTGTGGATGGCTCTGGAGGACAAGAAGTGGTGATGAAATGTCAGTAATATAGTTGCATTTCCCGCAAAGGGATATTTAAAGTATTGTATTGAGTAAAGCAGGCCCTTACCGGTGAGCCGTGTTGGGTCTGGCACCTCCGGTTTAGGCTCGACTATTGGGGGATAAGGCCGGGTCTGTGTTGGAGGGTCAGGGAGGGTTGTCTGGCTGATGGGGCCTGCAAAGAGGCTAAGGAAGGGTTTTTCCATGGGCTTGTTAGAAGCTGGTGCCTTACAACCTGGGGAGTTTTGGGAGTGTGAGGGAGGGTCGAGAGTGGTCTGGCTGATGATTCCTGCAAAAAGGCTGCAGAAGGGGTTTTCCACAGGCTTCTCGGGCTCAAGCACAGCCGTAACATAATACGAAGCCGGCCTTTTACAGCCTGCAGGAGGAGCAGAATCTGAAGGACCAAATGTAGCGCTAGGGGAATCTGGTTGGGTCTGTGTGGGAGGTTGGGGAGATGTCTGGCTGATGGGGCCTGCAAAGAGGCTGCTGAAGGATGGTTTCAAAGGTTTAGGAGATCCAAGCACAGCTTTAGCTGAATAGTAAGCCGGCCTCTTATAGACTGAAGGAGGATCAGGGGGCCGAATGGAGTCTGGAGGATTTAATGTAGTGCTAGGACGATCTAGTTGGGTCTGTATATCAGGGTGGCGAGAGAACTGGGTGATGGGGCCTGCAGCGAGGCTGCGGACGGGGTTATCCACAGGCTTGTGGGACTTTAGAACAGCCTTAACTGAATAAGAAGCTAGTCCCTTACATCCTGGGGTGTTGATGGGCGAATTAGCAGAGGTCTGTATGAGAGGTGTAGTGGAGGTCTGGCTGATCGTCCCTGCAAAGAGACTGCAAAAGGGGTTTTTCACTGGCTTCTGGGCCGTAGAGAAAGCCTCAACTGAATAAGAAGCCTGCCTCTTATTCAGACGAGGATCAAACAAACTAATTGGGTATGGAGAAACTAATGTAGTGCTGGGGGGATCTGATTGGATCTGTGTGGGGAGTGTGAAGGGATTTTCTTCAGGCTTCTGGAATCCAAGCACAGCTTCGACTGAATAAGGAACATTTCTCTTGCTGCATGTAGAATTTAGGTGTGGATCACAAGGGTGGATAGAGTCTGGAGGAATTAATGTAGTTGTGGGGGGGATCTGGTTGGGTCTGTGAGGTCTGGCTGATAGAGGCTGCAAAGAAGCTACGGAAGGGTTTATCTAGGGGCCTATGGGACCCAAGCACAGCCTCAACTGAATAAGAAACCGGTTCCTTAAAGCCAGAGTTTGGGGGAGGATCAGGAGACCAAACGGATGCTGTAGGAGGGGCAATTTCCTTCTCCACGACCTCAGCTGACACTTCCTTCTGATACACGGTGGTACTTTCCTCAGCATGTGGCTCAGAGGTGCATGAGCTGTTGTAAAAGTTTGGCCTGAAATCCAGACAAAATGTAGCCAATCAATAAAACACTAGTGAATAACGTTGATTTACTATCAAGTGTAAAATGTAACGCTCAACCACATACATACACTACTATTCTAATACACCACTGTGGGGGGCTTACTATTCTAATGCACCACAGTGGTGTAGGGGGCTTACTATTCTAATACACCACTGTGGTGCGGGGGGCTTACTATTCTAATACACCACTGTGGTGCGGGGGGCTTACTATTCTAATACACCACTGTGGTGCAGGGGGCTTACTATTCTAATACACCACTGTGGTGCGGGGGGCTTACTATTCTAATACACCACTGTGGTGCAGGGGGCTTACTATTCTAATACACCACTGTGGTGCGGGGGGCTTACTATTCTAATACACCACTGTGGTGCAGGGGGCTTACTATTCTAATACACCACTGTGGTGCGGGGGGCTTACTATTCTAATACACCACTGTGGTGCGGGGGGCTTACTATTCTAATACACCACTGTGGTGCGGGGGGCTTACTATTCTAATACACCACTGTGGTGCAGGGGGCTTACTATTCTAATACACCACTGTGGTGCGGGGGGCTTACTATTCTAATACACCACTGTGGTGCAGGGGGCTTACTATTCTAATACACCACTGTGGTGCGGGGGGCTTACTATTCTAATACACCACTGTGGTGCAGGGGGCTTACTATTCTAATACACCACTGTGGTGCGGGGGGCTTACTATTCTAATACACCACTGTGGTGCGGGGGGCTTACTATTCTAATACACTACTGTGGTGCGGGGGGCTTACTATGCTTACTATTCTAATACACTACTGTGGTGTGTAGGCTAGTAAAAGAAGGACAATACTCCTTCGTGGGAACATTTCTCAGGTTCCGATGAGGACTTAAGCTATTATAAGCTTAGGGTTACAATTAGGATTAAGGGTTAGGGAAAATGAATGACAATACATTTTCGGTCCCCACAAGGACAGTAAAAGAAACATGTGCGCGTGCACTCGTATTCTTAACCTTAGGGGATTCAGGAATATGTCAATGACAGGCTTCGTCTCCTCAGCTGTCGCCGACTCCTTTGTGGCCACTGGCTCCTCCATGCCAATTGGCTTGTCGTTTTTAGCCAGTTCCTCAATGTCCTTGTCCCTCTTCAATGCCTGCATAGGAGACATAAGCCCTAGTTAGTAGATAATGGTAACAGGGAGCACCAATATGTCAGTCTGTGTAAGAGCAGGAGTGTCCCTCAGGGTAGACAGTTACTGACTGCCTCCAGTAGCTGTTTAGTGAGCTCAGTCAGGGGTTCATGGGAAAACCTGCACTGGTCTCCTTGGTAGCACTTCTCGTAAGTATGGAAGAACTTGCAGGGGAAACTGTGGGTACTTGGTTAAGGAAATAAAGACAAAACATCTGCAGCTACCCCTACGGCAGCCATTTTGTTGTTAAGTTAGTATTTTGAAGTTTTTCACAAAATATAACAAGAGGTAGAAGGACAGATACACAAGGAAACAGTACTAAAAACAGAGTACAGTCATTTCCCCCCTCACCCACCCAGTGGCAACCACTACATAAGGGACATTTAGAATAAGCTGAGAAAGGATATTGTGCATGTATATGCAGCTCTCTCCTTTCGAACAGGATCCCTGGACGTAGAATTTACACACTTCGTTGATCGAGTAGTTGACATCCAGAGCATGTTCTAGCTGGCAGTCAACACCCTGCAAAACAAAATAAGTTGGGGTCTCTATAAAAATGGTCAGGCCAGTGACAGTATTTACTGTAAAATAAGTAAACTTAAACATACCTGACTATCATTTGAATATATTGGGTTTAGGTTCAATGACAATTGCCCATTAATATTGTTACAATTTCTAATCATAAAATACAGAAACCTGCCTTTATGCAGTTTCCCCTGATGAAATGTCGACAGATTAACCTTCCGTCAATCTCCAAAGCATTCTGGTCTTTGAATTCCTTTGTCATGTTCTTCTTCCCCTTTCCAGTCAAAGTTTCCTGTGAAAATGTACATTAGACTGAAATCACTGACTTGGGAACCTTAACTGTAACCGAGCACATCGTAAAGCTACAAATGACATTTCTATGGATATTGACAAGGAAATATGCATGATTTCATTTTGAATTACCAGTGTTAAACATACATCATTTGGGAACTGTCGGCCACCTCTAAGTGACCGGTCAGTGCCTCGCTTTGACCAATCACCTCTTCTGAGAAAACCGCCCCTCTTGTCACAGCCCTGGCCTCTATTGCTCCACTCTCCGCCCCTGTTGGAACCACCTCCGCCCCTGTTGGAACCACCTCCGCCCCTGTTGGAACCACCTCCGCCCCTGTTGGAACCACCTCCGCCCCTGTTGGAACCACCTCCGCCCCTGTTGGAGAAGTCTCTGGGCTGGTTAGTTCCGCGTCCACCCATTCCGGTAAAATCCCCAACCCTCCTGGCAGAGTTTCCCCCTCTGCCTCTGGCCTGGTTGTCAAGTCTCTGCTGCTGGGGCTCCCGTCGCTGTTTCTTCTGCTCCCGTCCTTTCTTCTCGTTTACACCTTGAACATCCTTGTTCTGATCAGGATCTGTGGAAAAAGTTAAATGAAATTAATATCCTACACACCTTTTAAAGTCTGAATGCATTGCTAATAGTAAAGGGTTAATCCATAAAAACCCACCCTTCTCTGTAGCATGACCTGGGGATGCACCCTCCTTGCGATCACTGTAGAAGTCCAGGTCTCTACGGAAGTCAAAGCCTGGTTGCTCGAAATCACACTTCACCACGTTGTAGTCTCGGGCCACAGAGTCAAAGTCTTTATAAGATTGTGATGGGCATTTATGGAGTTTACTTTTCTTGGCCTGACCACACTGCTCCTGCAGAAAAATACAAAAAGGGTAACGTTATAACACAAAATCAAAAGGAAAGGGGCAATACCAAATGTTAATGGTTTGTGGCCTATTTCTATACCAACTTTTTAATCTACAGTAGGGCTCGCCAACCACGTTCCTGGAGAGCTACCGTCCTGTAGGTTGTCACCTCATCCGTAATCTGGCGCAGCTCAATCTAATAATTATCTGGTTGATAAACTGAATCAGGTTGGTTACAACTGGGATAGGAGCGAAAACCTACAGGAGAGTATCGCTCCAGGAACAGGTTTGAAGAGGCCTGATCTACAGGTATGTGGTATGCAATTCGCCTAGTAGTACAAAGCACTGCACAAACGTAAGATAGGCATATGTTAGTTAGGCTTAAGTCAATGTTTAGCAAAAAACTTCTCCATTCTGAATTGACCTATTCAGCATCTGTTTAGTACATGACACATTCACCTGTTGGTCCCCTTTTTTCCTCTTCCTGGGGCCACTCTGCTGACACCTTTGCGATGGCCACTTTCTGGACTGGACGTTCACCTCCAGTTCAACTGGTTCCAGTTGCCTTTCATCCCTTTGAAATCTGAGAAAAATTGGATACAATCAATTCTCACAGTTGGCTATGTACTCCAATTCAAAGCTGAAACATTACTATGTTAGCTAGTTACATTAATCCAGCATAGTATAAGAGAGACAGTAGAAATAATGACTACCTCTCTCTCGGCTCACAAGGCGCCGTGTCAAATTCTTTGTTTGGAAGACTTGAAAAAAGGCTGGTGAATGCCATGTTGCTGAAATATACTGTTGTGTCGGGTAGGCCTACTCGTCTCCTCAAAATAAAAATGAGTGGTTATTCATTCATGACCACTACAAAATGTGTCTAGGTCATAGTTATATACTGCAGTTGCTAGCCTGGTAGCTTGCTAACGTGCACCTGCACCCCTCTATCTTGACGCTCGCTCACTTCACTTGCAAACGGTTCGTCTTGTTAGATGAGCGAACAGCACAAACATGTTTCCATGACAAGTACTCCCAAAATATAATTTCGATTACGAAGCCAGTGCTATCACCATACAAA
Source organism: Oncorhynchus mykiss (assembly GCF_057628025.1). NCBI lineage: Eukaryota > Metazoa > Chordata > Actinopteri > Salmoniformes > Salmonidae > Oncorhynchus > Oncorhynchus mykiss. Next base: position 10,273,071 of record NC_143038.1, on the reverse strand, counting down.
CAATTCACCAGAGAACGACATTACGTTTTCCTTGCTTACTTCCGAGCACGTGTGCACTACGTCGCCGCCTACGTGCCATTGCGTTCCTTCGGAAGTAGTACTTATCGAAGTGCACGTTCTACAGCACGATAACATGTTGAAAGATAATTATCAGTCGTATTCATGACACCATTAGATCTCTGGGCCAAGCTTTGCCTATGTTATCTTTGAATTGGTTGAATATGTCATGTCTAGTAATGCAGTGCATTGATTATTTTTCTAACCATCATTTGTGTGAAGTACAATTAGTAGGTTGACTGTTTCATGCCACAATCACCAGTCTATTGTTATAGTCAAAATTGGTGACAGATCATCAGTCTTTATAGGACCATAGTGTTTTGACTGAGACCAATATGATTACAATTAACATTACTAACAGATAAATATAGCACACCTTGGGCACCTTTAAAACAGAAATACAATCTAGATAGGAGCTGACCTTCGTTCCTCCACAGTGGAGGCTGTCCCGGTGTCTAGCTCAAAGTCCAGGTCTGGGTGCCGGTTGACGTGACAGAGTGAGTTGTCTCGTTCCCTCTCTCTCTGTGTTTGTGCTTCTCTCATTCCTCCAGCTGAACTCTGTGGATCATCAACGCTGTGTCCCTAGCTGTCCCTTCGCTTCTCTGAACCTCAATATGATACACTGGGCCTCCCTTGCTCTCCTTCTGGTTTTGAGCCTCTCCATCCAGGAGACCCTCTCCCAGGACGCTGAGGAACCTGCACCAGTGGACCCAAGCCAGGCCCCTGTCGACCCCTCCCAGGCAGAGGATGAGGACGAGTGGGGACTGAACTCCGTTAGGGGAGGCTTTGAAGCCGTCAATGGATACTTTGACTCCATGCTGGAGCTTATGGGCGGACGTGATGGAGTGTGCCAGTACCGCTGTCGATATGGTAAGAACATGACCAACTCCTCTGGCTAGCCTATCATACATGTATCATATGCGTGGCATGCCAACGATAGTTAGAGGAGTTAGCTAAACAAGTCCATCTAGATCTAGACCAGGCTTGTGATTAGTCAGCCGAGATAATCTGTTTTGTACAGACCGCTTCCATGTGATCCTAAATTCAAATTGTGTAATGATTATCCAGCAGGGAGAGATCCATTATAGATTAGGGAGATGGTACACAATGGAGACATTAAGATTTTCTGAAGTCTTAACATATCCTCATGTTAAAGCCATTCAAACTCTTAAATGCAAGAACGCCGTATAACTGATTAGGGAGAGTTTATACTAGGAATTCATTTTACATTACTAATAACCTTTATCACCTCACATCTGATAATGCACCTTAGTCAGTGGACTATGAGCAAGGAGAGATAGCTGGCAGAGGTAAAGTGTGAAATAGTCAGCGATTCACAGCTAGGCTGTAGTCTTCACCATTGATATCATATGTCCATGGACTTTACCTGTATTGACCATGGACCCTGTTTTGGTTACCACCATTTATGAACTGATAATCTTCCACAACAACGTCTGTTGTCTGACATAACTTACGGACATCCAACCTCCCATTGGGCACACACTGGTTGAATCAACATCATGTCAATGAAATTACGTTGAACCAATGTGGATTAGACTTTGAATTGACATCTGTGCCCAGTAGGCTGGTCTTTGCTGAGTTGGTCAATCAAGTGTGAATGGCGATCAAGGTTGGGTTCCGTTCCATTTCAAGTCAATTCAGTCAAATTCCAGTTACCATTTTCCTCATTGGAATTTAAAAACATAAGTGGAATTCAAATATTCCTCATGGCATTTCTTGAATTGAACTCTAACATTCTTTCTACCTCAGGTAAAGCTGCTCTTCCTCGCCCTGACTACCAGATGCAGGAGCCCAACGGATGCAGCTCCTACTTCCTAGGCCTTCCGGTACCCAATAGTGTATGCATATATAGATGATTGGAAACACACGCACACACACTTTAATGCTCAGTGAAACATTTCAACAATCAAGTATTTTTATAGAATGCAAATCAAAATAGTACATTGGTCATACAACTCCAATAATATACAGATTGAACAATGCACATACACTCAGTGTACAAAACATTAGGAACACTGACCAGGTGAACGCTATGATCCCTTATTGTCACTTGTTAAATCCACTTTAATCAATGTAGTCATGCACACACACTCACCACACTTGTCCTGTTCCATAAAGGTTGATCTGGGTATCCCTGCCATGACTAAGTGTTGCAACCAGCTGGATATGTGTTACGACACCTGCGGCTCCAACAAGTACCGCTGCGACTCCAAGTTCCGCTGGTGTCTCCACAGCATCTGCTCTGACCTCAAGAAGAGCCTGGGCTTCATGTCAAAGGTCGAAGGTCAGTCAACCTGATGCAGTGTACATGGAAAGTTCCACAGTCTGAAAAGTGTAGAAGCCGTCAAGCCCTTGATTCCTCAACTCCCTCTCAAAGTCCAGTGCAAGAGGCGCCAATGTCCCTCCCCTCAAACTTTCTCCAATGAACTTTGAGGGGGTGCAAGGAATTAAGGAAAAATCAAAGATTTGACAGCTTGTACACTTTCATACAGAGCCACAGATTACACCTACAGTCCTATACCTGAACTTTATTGCACTTTCATCAGGCCTATTGATATTTTGCTCAAGATGTTTAAATAGGCCAGTAATTATCGCTCATCCCCATGTCCCTCTTTACCTTCTAGCCTGTGAGACGGTAGCTGACACCCTGTTCAACACAGTCTGGACTCTGGGCTGCAGGCCCTACATGAATAGCCAGAGGGAAGCCTGCCTCTGTGAAGGAGAGGAGAGGGATGAGCTTTAAGTTAGGGTTATAGACATACACACACACTCGCATATATATGCACACAACACACGCACAGCTATCCTATTCACCAAGTTATATGGGATACGTCACTCCAAATGACTGCTGGAGATGCGACTTGGCTATTTGTGTAATTTATTTGGTGTGTTTTACTTGGTTTTGTTTAACAGAACAAGTGCTGTATATTTGCAATAATTGTTGGGTTTATTTTTTAAATCTGCAAAAAAACATGTACTACAATACAATCTTGTATTTGTCTTCTTGAGTTGTGGAAAATCTGAGAATGCCATGTGCTTCAGACTGCATCTCTTCCTGAAAACAGGGGAACACAGAATGCACACAAATATACTGTACATGAACTTACAAAGATGACTGACACACATTTTCTATTAAGTTCAACTGTGTTTTGTCTCGCCATAACTTAATTCATGATAAAAAACAATATTAGCCCCATTACGTAGAAATTATACATTACTCCACTCTTAGTCCTGAGATACAAAGTGAAACAGGACAGGTTCTATAGAAATAGAATCTCGGAATTAAAAATAGTCAGTTTCCTGGCTTTTATAACTAAAACAACCTCCTGGTACTGCCCATGCCATAATAACATAAAAGCAATCTGAACATACAGTACACTGAAAAAAGCTTCAATATGAATCCTCAAAGGATATGGCCAGAAGACAAATCCTAGGGTAGTACTACTATACTGAACAAAAATGTAATAGCACCATGCAACAATTTCTAAGAGTTCATATAGGGAAATAAGTCAATTGAAATAAATGCATTAGGCCCTAACTTATGGATTTCACATGACTGGGTAGGGGTGTAGCCATGGGTGGGCCTCGGAGGGCACAGGCCCACCCACTTGGCAGCCAGGCCCACCCACAGCCAGGCCCAGGCAATCAGAAATATTTTTTTCCCCACAAAAGGGCTTTATTACAGACAAAAATGCTCCACAGCACCCCCCACGTTGTCTGCGGTTGTGAGGCCGGTTGGACGTACTTCTAAATTCTCTGGCAACAGCTCTGGTGGACATTCCTGCAGTCTGCACGCTCCCTCAAAACTTCAGACATCTGTGGCATTGTGTTGTGTGACAAAACTGTACATTTTAAAGTGTCCTTTCATTGTCCTCTTCACAAGATGCACCTGTGTAATGATCATGCTGTTTAATCAGCTTCTTTATATGACAACTGTCAGGCGTTTCAAACGTAACTTGTTCTGAGACTTGGAGTGGTTGTTCCCCTTGCTCTGCATGGGTAACGCTGCTTCGAGGATGGCTGTTGTCGTTGTGTTCCTGGTTCGAGCCCAGGGAGGAGCGAGGAGAGGGACGGAAGCTATACTGTTACACTGGCAATGCTAAAGTGCCTATAAGAACATCCAATAGTCAAAGGTTAATGAAATACAAATGGTATAGTGGGAAATAGTCCTATAATAACTACAACCTAAAACTTCTTACCTGGGAATATTGAAGACTCATGTTAAAAGGAACCACCAGCTTTCAAATGTTCTGAGCAAGGAACTTAAACATTAGCTTTCTTACAAGGCACATATTGCACTTTTCCTTTCTACTCCAACACTTTGTTTTTGCATTATTTAAACCAAATTTATTTGAGGCTAAATTGATTTTATTGATGTATTATATTAAGTTAAAATAAGTGTTAATTCAGTGTTGTTGTAATTGTCATTATTACAAATTAAATAAATAAATAAATAACAACCGGCTTTTAATAATCGGTATCGGTATTGAAAAATCATAATCGGCCGACCTCTCGAAGCAACATCTCAAGACATCAGTCAGGAAGTTAAAGCTACTTCTTATGGATAGGTGGGACGGTAGCATCCCACCTGTCCAACATCCAGTGAAATGGCAGAGCGCCAAATTCAAATTACTATAAATTTTAAACTTTAGTGAAATCTTCAGACGGGCCTGTAGCTGGGCAACACGGACTTTCAACTCCCTCCAAAGATTTTCTATGGGGTTGAGATCTGGAGACCGGCTAGGCCACTCCAGGACCTTGAAATGCTTCTTACGAAGACACTCCTTCGTTGCCCGGGCGGTGTGTTTGGGATCATTGTCATGCTGAAAGACCCAGCCACGTTTCATCTTCAATGCCCTTGCAGATGGAAGGAGGTTTTCAATCAAAATCTCACGATACATGGCCCCATTCATTCTTTCCTTTACACGGATCAGTCGTCCTGGTCCCTTTGCAGAAAAACAGCCCCAAAGCATGATGTTTCCACCCCCATGCTTCACAGTAGGTATGGTGTTCTTTGGATGCAACTCAGCATTCTTTGTCCTCCAAACACGACGAGTTGAGTTTTTACCAAAAAGTTATGTTTTGGTTTCATCTGACCATATGACATTCTGCTCTAGAGATCTGAATGGAGGAATGGGCCAAAATACCAGCAACAGTGTGTGAAAACCTTGGGAAGACTTACAGAAAATGTTTGACCTCTGTCATTGCCAACAAAGAGTATGTAACAAAGTATTGAGATAAACTTTTGTTATTGACCAAATACTTATTTTCCACCATAATTTGCAAATAAATTCATAAAACAATCCTACAATGTGATTTTCTGGATTTTGTTTTCTCATTTTGTCTGTCATAGTTGAAGTGTACATATGATGAAAATTACAGGCCTCTCTCATCTTTTTAAGTGGGAGAACTTGCACAATTGGTGGCTGACTAAATACTTTTTTGCCCCACTGTATGTAAATATAATTTCTTTATTTTTTTATTATTAATTTGCATTAAAAAAATGCATAAAAACCTGTTTTTGCTTGTCCTTATGGAGTATTGTGTAGATTGATGAGAAAAAAAAACAATGTAATAATTTTAAAAATCAAACTAACAAAATGTGGGAAAAGTCAAGGGGTCTGAATACTTTCCGAAGGCACTGTATATAATTTACACACACACAGCTCAGAGAGGCCCAGCTCATGAGCTTCATCAGTAGCATATTTGAATTTAGAATGGAAAATGAACGTGTCAGTGCAACAAATGAGTGTATCAAACCAAATCTATTAATTCTCTAACCAAACCGAATCATTTCAAACTAAAACATATCGTTCCCGTATCATATCAGAGCCCATGTATCTAGATACCTATCGAATCATCTTGAAAGGGAAAGAAGCACATCCCTAATGTATTTATGTATATGTGGTGAAGTTGTGCTGTTGAGTTTGCGATGTAAGACACATTTCCTGAAAGGGACACACAATAAAGAATTAAGAAATAATTTGAAGATGTACGATGCTGATCAAGCCTACGTTACCCTGAATACTGATCTAAAGTCAGTTTAGTATTTTTTACCTTTAAATGGTTAAGGGGACAGATTTATGGGTAATTGATTCTAGATCTGCACTTGGGGGTTATTCTACTGCCTCTCCTTAGTCTATGTAATGGAACAGAACAGTTCATCCAAACATCAGGAAATAAATCTATTCATAAATACAGATGTAACAAGCACATACCTTTGAGCGACATCCATTGGTCCATGCCCGCTTTCTCAAAATGCTATTCACCCTAGCTTTAGGAGTAACATCCTTATTGGAAAAAAGTGTTAACATTTCCTTGTCCTTCATCTTCTGTTTACGGATGGCCTTTGATTCAGGCCCAAACGTTTCCATAGCAAGAGCAGTTTTTTTTGCCGGCAATCTGTTCCTCTATGATGTCCAGCTCCATCCTTTTACGAAGGAGCTCCAGGTAATCCCCACTGAGCTCCACAGGATCTCCATCAATGTCCCCATCTGTGTCTGGGGAGAAGGGACCACTGCTACCCCTCAATGAGCCTTTGCTCCAGTCTCTGGATGATGGGTTCATGATGTGGCTCATAGCAGAGGAAGCACCATACTCCTCCCCAACTTCTCTGGGATGTCTCTGGTTCTCCATTCTCCCTCTGGTGACTGCATGTCTCTGGTTCTCCATTCTCCCTCTGGTGACTGCATGTCTCTGGTTCTCCATTCTCCCTCTGGTGACTGTATGTCTCTGGTTCTCCATTCTCCCTCTGGTGACTGTATGTCTCTGGTTCTCCATTCTCCCTCTGGTGACTGCATGTCTCTAGTTCTCCATACTCCATCCGCTGACTGCATGTCTCTGCTTCTCCATACTCCCTCTGGCTGCTGCATGTCTCTGGTTCTCGATACTCCCTCTGGTGGCTACATGTCTCTGGTTCTCTATACTCCCTCTGGTGCCTGCATGTCTCTGGTTGTCTATACTCCCTCTGGTGGCTGCATGTCTCTGGTTCTCTATACTCCATCCGCTGACTGCATGTCTCTGGTTCTCCATACTCCCTCTGGTGACTGCATGTCTCTGGTTCTTCATACTCCCTCTGGTGACTGCATGTCTCTGGTTCTCCATACTCCCTCTGGTGACTGCATGTCTCTGGTTCTCCATACTCCCTCTGGTGACTGCATGTCTCTGGTTCTCCATACTCCCTCTGGTGACTGCATGTCCCTGGTTCTCCATACTCCCTCTGGTGGCTGCATGTCTCTGGATCCATTCTGCCAAGGTGCCTGAGCTGGGCTGATACTCCAGGTTCACTGCAGAGAATAAAGAGGTGGTGAACTGTACTGTGTGTCTGGGTGACAACTATAACATTAAGTATGTTATGAATATAAACATGTCTGTCGTTGATGATGTACACTGCTCAAAAAAATAAAGGGAACACTAAAATAACACATCCTAGATCTGAATGAATTAAATATTCTTATTAAATACTTTTTCTTTACATAGTTGAATGTGCTGACAACAAAATCACACAAAAATTATAAATGGAAATCAAATGTATCAACCCATGGAGGTCTGGATTTGGAGTCACACTCAAAATTAGTGGAAGTGGAAAACCACACTACAGGCTGATCCAACTTTGATGTAATGTCCTTAAAACAAGTCAAAATTAGGCGCAGTAGTGTGTGTGGCCTCCACGTGCCTGTAGGACCTCCCTACAACGCCTGGGCATGCTCCTAATGAGGTGGCGGATGGTCTCCTGAGGGATCCCCTCCCAGACCTGGACTAAAGCATCCGCCAACTCCTCAACAGTCTGTGGTGCTACGTGGCGTTGGTGGATGGAGCGAGACATGATGTCCCAGATGTGCTAAATTGGATTCAGGTCTGGGGAACGGGCGGGCCAGTCTATAGCATCAATGCCTTCCTCTTGCAGGAACTGCTGACACACTCCAGCCACATGAGGTCTAGCATTGTCTTGCATTAGGAGGAACCCAGGGCCAACCGCACCAGCATATGGTCTCACAAGGGGTCTGATGATCTCATCTCGGTACCTAATGGCAGTCAGGCTACCTCTGGCGAGCACATGGAGGAAAGAAATGCCACCCCACACCATGACTGACCCACCGCCAAACCGGTCATGCTGGAGAATGTTGCAGGCAGCAGAACGTTCTCCACGGCGTCTCCAGACTGTCACATGTGCTCAGTGTGAACCTGCTTTCATCTGTGAAGAGCACAGGGCGCCAGTGGCGAATTTGCCAATCTTGGTGTTCTCTGGCAAATGCCAAACGTCCTGCACGCTGTTGGGCTGTAAGCACAACCCCCACCTGTGGACGTCGGGCCCTCATACCACCCTCATGGAGTCTGTTTCTGACCGTTTGAGCAGACACATGCACATTTGTGGCCTGCTGGAGGTCATTTTGCAGGGCTCTGGCAGTGCTCCTCCTTGCACAAAGGCGGAGGTAGCGGTCCTGCTGCTGGGTTGTTGCCCTCCTACGGCCTCCTCCACGTCTCCTGGTAGCGCCTCCATGCTCTGGACACTACGCTGACAGACACAGCAAACCTTCTTGCCACAGCTCGCATTGATGTTCCATCCTGGATGAGCTGCACTACCTGAGCCACTTGTGTGGGTTGTAGACTCCGTCTCATGCTACCACTAGAGTGAAAGCACCGCCAGCATTCAAAAGTGACCAAAACATCAGCCAGGAAGCATAGGAACTGAGAAGTGGTCTGTGGTTACCACCTGCAGAACCACTCCTTTATTGGGGGTGTCTTTCTAATTGCCTATAATTTCCACCTGTTGTCTATTCCATTTGCACAACAGCATGTGAAATTTGTGAATCAGTGTTGCTTCCTAAGTGGACAGTTTGATTTCACAGAAGTGTGATTGACTTGGAGTTACATTGTGTTGTTTAAGTGTTCCCTTTATTTTTTTGAGCAGTGTATTTGATGTTCTTTGCCCAGATATGCATGTTCAAGGCAAGACATAAGGTCTCCAACTAATTAACAGGCTTCTAACAAACAAGTTCCAATATATAGGTAGTTGCATTTGACTTATATAATGCTAACCCGCTTGTAAGATATTGTTTTGAATGTCAGCTGAAATGCGCTAGTTAGTGATGTAATTTTCAGTGCAGGCCCACATATAGCTTGCTAGCTAAATAGTGTAAATGTAAGCATGACAGGCAGGGGAATATCAACAAATATCTAAAATAGCCAAATCGAAATAGTCACGTGGCCACCTAAAAGGCGCAAGCATTGCTTGTAATTGTGGTTTACCTCCAGTGTGCCCCTTCTGCGCTAATGCTACCCTCGCGCAGGCCTTTATGTGTTCGCCGTCTCATTCTGGATCTTGAGGGTTCAAACAACTTGCATGCACACAACCAGTCAGAAAATACTATTGTATATAGTTACATTTGTTAGAACGGCAACTGATCAAACAAACTCGTTTCCAGGCCCCTGCTTCTAGGTTAATTATAGCTTCATAGGATCAAAAATCCAATACTGCCACCAATAGGGCAGAATGCGAAAGTGCATGGAATTATCTAATACAAAACCAATGGAAGTTGTCCCTGAAAAGGAATGTGAAGCTCAATGGGTTGAAGTTAATTTGAAATATGATACACTACACACTTACAATAGACCGAATATTTTATTCAATTACATATTTACAAAGTGAAAGATCTATAGAAATAGGAGGGCTGACTGCACTGGGGAATGAAACATGGGCAGTTCTTACTTTTAGCTATCAGGCATGATAACTTAGAAACATAATGCCGTCAATAGTATTTTCATCCCATTGATACACATGTACTATATCTAGGGCCAGGAATTTTTCTTGACCACATGACCAGACCAAATAAACTCCAGGCCCTTATTTGGTTTAGAACAGGAAAATTGTCTCTGGCAGCCAAATACTCCCATCTAAATTGCAGTACGGTTCTAGAAACATCAAGGCATCTACTTTCATATGCAAAATGTACACTTACTCTGTTATTTAAGCAATAAGGCCCGAGGAGTTGTGGTATATGGCCAATATACCAGGGCTAAGGACTGTTCTTAAGCACGACGCAACACGAAGTGCCTGGACACAGCCCTTAGCCGTGGTATATTGGCCCTACATCAAACCCCCAGAGGAGCCTTATTGCTGTTATAAACTGGTTACCAATGTAATTAGAGCAGTAAAACTAAATGTTTAGTCATACCCATGGTATATGGTCTGATATACCATGGCTTTCAGCCAATCCGAATTCATGCCTCAAACCACCCAGTTTATGAAACCGGTTTTAACAGTTGCAGCCGACAGTATCTTTCAGTGACAACGAGTTTGTGGTGTCCATCTTCTGTTTACACACAGGGTTTTGGAGATGCAGATCGGTAATTAGCAAAGGTAGTCGACTCCGTCTTCCGTCCGTTTTCCGTAAACAAGCACTGTAACATGGAAATATGGCCGTGTGGGAACCCTAACCCAATAAATGTGCATTTTTGTCCAACGCTGAAAGATAGTTCCTTATGTTCCAAAATCAGGCCGCAAGCGATGCGTGTTAACGTTTAGTGCAAGGGTCGGGGCTCTTAATTAAACTCCCCCGGCCAGAAGATACTATCATCAATCGGCGCTAAAGGTACTTAGCATATATGAATGTGCTAGACCCTACCCATACCCCACACACAATATCAATAAGTTACACTGAAAATAAATTCAATACAAAGCATTTAAGGATGAGGCTAAACTTTAACAAATATTTTTTTAGTGATTACAAATCTATTAAATGGTTGATAGGTAAGAATGTAAGCCAACTGATGTCCATAGGGTCTGGATGGGTCAGCAGCAGGTTCTATTCTAGTGTGCGATGAGCTCATGATGCCAAGTGAAGATCTGCAGAATAGAGAAATAGTTGAGACGAATGACTCGCTATAGAAAACAATCGTTCTCTTGAAACAGATGTCTTTCTGGTGCTTTTACTTACAACAGCTAGCCATCCTTTGAGGCTGTGTTAGGCGTGCCCATCTTCAGGTTGAACTCTTCAAGCTGAGGAACATTTAAGAAATTCAATGTCATTAAAAGGCTTTTTGCCGTAACAAGGACAAAAATGTGGATGAATGGTGAACACTAAGTTATAGGTAGACAAAAGGTCAACATACCCAGGTTTTCACTAAGATTCATTCAGATTACCCAAGGGAGAACTTCACTTCCATACCAAAGACATTAATTCCAACAATTACAATGCAATACAAAAGTAAAAAAATAAAAAAGCACCAACCTTATTTTTCCTTCATTAATTCTCATGCCACTGGTTGTTTCTCCCCTTGTCTCCTTCTCAGCCTCTGGTTCAGAGAGCAAGCCAGGGCCTGTTATAGCCACTTTCTCCACAGGGTCTGCTAGCAGTTTCTCACCATCTATAATTGCATCGTCCTCTCCTTCTCGGTCTTTCTCAGCCTTTGGTTCCAAGAGGACCTGAGGGCCCTTTACAGACACTTTCGCCACATGATCTGCAAGCAGTTTCTCCTCTTCTAACATAGTTTCTTCCTCTCTTTCTGGTTCTTTGTAGGGCCCTGGTTCAGGGGGAAGCCCAGAGTCATTTGTAGCCACTTGAGGAACCCCTTTCTCTAGTGTGTCTGCAAGCAGTTCCTCCCCTTCTGTCATTCCTCCCCCCCCTTCAATCATGGGTGCTGGTTCAGAAATGGCCTCAGTGCCTTCAGCAGCTGCTTTTGCCTTTGCCAGTTTCCCCCTTGTCAAATAGGTTCTGTGTACCCTTATGAATATCCCTGGGTAGTATATACCTCCTTTTTCCTCTAGTGTTTTCTTTTTTTTCTTTTTCTTGGGCCATGGTTCAGAGGGGTTCCCAGAGTCCTTTGCAGCCTCTAGAAGAGGCACTTTTTCCTTAGTGTCTACCAATGGTCTCTTCCCCTTGTACTGGAAAGCCTTTTTCCTCCTCTTTGCAAAATGCTTCTTCTTCCCTTTTATCTTGCACTGTTGCCTCTTTAGACGTCTCATTAGAATCTTCATGAAGATACCTGGATACAACTTTTTTTTCTTGGGGCCCATTTCAGAGGGGGCCACAGTGTCCATCGCAGTCACCTGAGGAGCCACTTTCTCTGCAGCATCAGCATGTTGTTTCTCGCCTTCTGGTTCTTTCTTAGGCCCTGTTTCAGATGGTGCCTCCACATTCTTTGCAGCTTCCTGAGGGCCCACTTCTTTAGCAGTGTCAGCATGTAGTTTCTCACCTTCTGGTTCTTTCTTAGGCCCTGTTTCAGATGTTGCCTCCACATTCTTTGCAGCTTCCTGAGGGCCCACTTCTTTAGCAGTGTCAGCATGTAGTTTCTCACCTTCTGGTTCTTTCTTAGGCCCTGTTTCAGATGGTGCCTCCACATTCTTTGCAGCTTCCTGAGGAACCACTTCTTCAGCAGTGTCAGCATGTAGTTTCTCACCTTCTGGTTCTTTCTTAGGCCCTGTTTCAGATGGTGCCTCCACATTCTTTGCAGCTTCCTGAGGAACCACTTCTTCAGAAGTGTCAGCATGTAGTTTCTCCCCGTCTTTCTTGGGCTCCGGTTCAAAGGGGAAGTGAGGGGCCACTCTCCCTGCTGCTTCTGCAAGCAATCGCTTTCTTTTGCGCTGGTGAACCTTATTCCTCCTCTTCGCAAGCCGTTTCAAATAATACTGGAACTTCCTTAGATGACTGTGATAACTCTTCATGAATATACCTGTGAAGAATATATTGTTTCTCCCCTTTGCTTTAATCTTGGACCCTGGTTCAGGGGGGTACTTCTTTGTCGCTATCTGAGTGGTCAAAACCGCGGGGGACTTCTTTGTCATCATCTGACAGGACACTTTCCCTCGGGCATGCTTCTGTGTCTTTTTCCTGCGGTTTCTAGTGGGTTGGATGTATGTGTATCTCTGACTTAAGACTGCTCGAGTGCTGGCAGGCTGGGTGTATGTGTATGTCTGGTTTAAGGCTGTGGTGCCATTAGAGTAATATGGGGGGAAGTTGGTGTAGGGTGGATACCCAGGGGGGTTAGGTTGGCAGGGCTTGTTACTAGGCAGCATGGCACCAGCTGGCATGATTCCAGGAAGCATGGTACCAGGGGGCATGATACCAGGGGGCATAATACCAGGGGGCATAATACCAGGGGGCATAATACCAGGGGGCATAATACCAGCGGGATAACCGCACCCTGGAGGGAAGGCCATGGTGTAGGGGCTGCTGTGGTATGCCATATACTGAGAGTACTGGGTGGTGGAGTAGGTAGCCATCATAGATGCATGGGGATGAGAAACAGGGAATATAGGGTCCATGGAGTATGAGTAGAGCTCAATGGAGCGTTCCCTGGACTCATCCCCATACCTATCCCTCTCAGATCTCTCTCTGTCCCAGTCTCTGGTCCTAGAGCGTTTGTCTCCGTCTCTGGTCCTTTGCAGCCACCTGTCTATATCCTTGGCTATCTCTCGTTTTCTGTCTCTCTCAGATCTGTATCTGTCCCGGTCTCTCATTTTGTCCCGGTCTTTCTCTCGGCCTCCGTCTCTGCTTTTCTCTGGGTCTCTGTCCCCATCTCTCTCAGATCTGTATCTGCCCCCGTCTCTCCTAGATCTGTCCCGGTCTCTCTCTCGGCCTCCGTCCCAGTCCTTCTCTGGGTCTCTGTCCCCGTCTTTATCTCTGTTCCTTTCTGATCTGTTTGTTTCTCTGACTACCGGTATGTCCTTGTCGCTCTCTCTGGTACTGGAGTGTCTGTGCCCGTCTCCCTTTCGGTTTCTCTCAGATCTGTCTCTTTCTCTGACTCTGTCCTTGTCTCTGGTACTAGAGCATCTTTGCCTGCATCCCTCTCTCGCAGGACTTTCCCCTTCTCTGGCTCTGTCCCTTTTCAAGTCTCCCATCTTTCCATATAGCCTATCATTGGTCCTGTCTGTCAGCCGACCCAACTCCTCAACCCCCAAGTCCAGCCCAACGATCTCCAGCAGGGTCTGCATCCGCTCGTACCGCTGCTCATCCTCAAGCCTCACCTTCTTCTCCTCAAACGGAGAAGACTTGGACCTACTGTAGTCAACATGACCCTCGAGCAGAGTCGGCCAAACTTGTGGTAGCTCCTCGCCCACAATGAGTAGCTCATTTTCGTCGTTGACGATCTTTGAGAGCTTGTTGAGGTCCACACCTTCATTGAGGACATTGAGGAAGCGCTGGAAGCCTGTGGCTGCTATGTCTTTCTCCTGTGTCCTGAGTGAGTGAACTGGCCTCTGAATGGTTGGATTATGTTGTTTATCATTAGCGACCACCTAACAGGAAACATGAAGAAATATAAACAAACTAGTGCTGGGCGATTAACCAAAATGTTGATTATGTTCAATTATTTGAATACCATTTTGTTCAGTTTTTTTCAGTGAGCTCAATGCGCACATCGCACAATTTCTCAAGATATCAGATCCAGCCTGAACTGCGCGATGTAGTAGGGAATTGTAGTTTCCAACAGGCCAATATTATACATGGTTTAGCGCATAAAATGTGGTAATTAACTACAATGACCATAATCCATTGCACATCTACTTGTCCGGTCTTTCTTTTATGCCTGCTACTGAAGAGAGAAGAATGCACAATTGCGAGGTGATATAGAGAGCAGCTGTTGCTCTGTGAGCTATCTCTACCTGAAAATACATGATCTAGTTGGTATTCAGCAGTCATAAAAGTATGCCTATTCAAAGTATTTACTTTGAAGAACTACAAAATAGCGATTTTGTAAGACAGCATAGGCAGCAGCTCGATAGAGATGAGATGACTTGGAATGAATTAGTCATCAAATAAAACAAATGTAATATACACAACTGAAATATTTTATTAAATTAAAGTAATGTGAATAAATGGTTAATAAGTGATAAGCAGTAATTGGCAGTCACAACCATCATGGTACTTTTAGTCATTGTTTTACTCTGTTAAGAGCATTCAACCCACAATGCATTTCATGTTTAAAATCCAAAAAAGCACTAATCGCTCAGCACTAAAACAAACAAAAATGTGTTTGATCAGCACCGCGCCATCAAATGTTGCTTCATTTACGTATCGCTTATGTGTGCATTTCACACTACCTTTGTGTTATCATGGGCTTGCTATGTTCATCTGATTGTCACAACGAATGTATTTGGTTGCATTTTGTCAAATGCATTTTACTCAGAATGAGTCATTCTGCAATGATTGGCTTTTAGCTGGCTAGCTATGCTACAAGTCCATCTAAATGACTGTTCGCATGCTAGGTAGCAATTGATGCATCAGGTGGCTGACAGGGATAACACTAATATAGCCATGACATTTTAGAAAAAAACTATACTTATAAGAACACAAAAAATATTATGAAGCGTACAAGTAAGTAGGCACTTCATATCCTGCGTATTTGGAATGGGTGTCAATGGGAGAAATCAATTGCATTAAATCGGGGGCCATGGTTTTCTTGACTTCCTTATGATACTTTTGCCCATCTCTATGTTTTGTGATGGCATCATACCTCATTGTTGGGAGAGCGTCGTTGGTTCATTAAACCCTTCACTCTCAGTCTCAGAGGATGGGCCTCTTCATTTTCTAGGGGAGCGCTAATCATCAGCTCCAATGCTCGCATCTTGTTTTGTTTCTTCAGCTTGGCAGGGGTATCCTAGAGGAAAATAGAGACAATATTTTAGTATGTGTAATGCAGTTGTCTCTGAATAGTGATCCAAGGTCAGTTTTTTTTTTTACCCCAGACTCTTAATGGCTTTGGGTAACTGATCTTAGAACTGTGTTTGGAGAAAAGGGGGTCTGCTGCTAAGCCCATGTAGTAGAAAATCCGAATCCAAACATCAGGAAAGATCTGATGGTCATCCTGATGAAGGCTGTTGTAGTCACAACGCATTGGTGCATTTCTTATTTTTGCTATGCATGAGACAAACAATAAAGGCTTTTCAATGTTTTACGCTACACGCTAGTACCTTGATTATTGGCACAAAGGCTTTTTTGGCATTGTTCACAATCCATCAACTTATTTTGGATCTATCAGGGAAAATGTATTCATAACAGTGTTGAGGTCGACTCGGAATTTTATGAAATTCAACCCATTAATTGAAATTTGAATTCGAATGGTTTATAAGCAGAATTTAAAATAGACAAACCTTTGACAAATACTTTGTCAAAATCACCTGACACCTCTTACTAAAGAATACAGATACCATTTTAAAATGTTAGTTTGATTATAACTCAATGATGTCAAACAGTATTTTGTTTGTATTTTTGTCATGAAATGTTCACTTCCATTCTGGGGTGTTTAATCTAATGCATTCTGAGAAATGTATGTTTTTCTATCATTACATTGAATAAGACGTAAAGTGAATGATTCATAATTAGAGACAACCTACATAACTAGCTTTGAATATCTCCAGACCACTATAATTATAACTCGTTTTAGGAGGATGAGTTTAAAAAAAGGAAGTGTTTGAAGGACATGTTCAGCCCAGGGGTCTAGCAGTATAGCCCTTACCCACCTTGCGTCTTATTTCCCGACCCTAGACTGTGCCTGTTTGGTGACACTTTTCTCACGTCGGAGGGACTTTCCGTGGTTGGTAGACGGTTGATTCGCCGAGCAGTGCCCAGAAAATAATTATATTCAATTGATGGATTCTACCCCCCTTCCTTCCAAATCAAACATGGATTCCAATTTCTGTTATTGCTTTGCACGCACACCTGTGTGTTTCCCACCTGTTTGGCCTAACTAATCAGCCTCGCAATATGGGCGACGTGCTGCAACAGACAGGAAGTAGTAATGGAGTGTGTGCGAGCAAACATTTGAGCAAACATTGAAATCCATCTTTGATTAATAGTAATTTCAGCGTGACTTAACTTGAACGCCCGAAGACTGAATGCCCCAAGACGGAACGTTAAATAAATGTACTTACACGTTATTAACTGTACACATGACAGCGAGCTTGTAGGGCTACAACATGTCAAACAGTATTGGTCACCATACATGATGTCAACATGAACATAACGATCTAGAGAAAAAATTAAGGGGAATTCAACCCAAATCTAGATTTTTGCATGAACTATCCCTTTAATTCTGCTTCCTGTGGGGTGTGACCGATTCAAATCCAAAACTTATGGGAATTAATGACCAATTACCAATTCAGAATTGAACCCAACCCTGATTAATAAATACAGAACTAATAGGTACATACCTTACGCAGTAGGTACCGTACCGGTGTTCTTCTGAGCTTATTCAGAATGTCCAGCACCCTCCGTTTAAGAGGTAGGCATATGCGTGACGACTGGTCCGCGACATTACTGTATCTTTGGAATGTTGTATCGCTCACCTTCCTCTGTTTAGACATGCCCTTCGCTGTTGCGGATGCAGCCTGTGTTTCAGGCATGTCCTTAGCTCTGCGTTTAACTTTTTGCAGAGCAAGAACAGCTTTCTTGCGAGCTATCTTTTCCTCTATGACCTGCAACTCCTTCTTCTTACGAGCGAGTTCCAGGTCCTCCACACTGAGTTCCACAGGATCTCCATCAACATCCCTATCTGTGTCTGGGGAGAAGGGACCACTGCTACCCCTCAATGAGCCTTTGCTCCAGTCTCTGGATGATGGGTACATGATGTGGCTCATAGCAGAGGAAGCACCATACTCCTTCCCACCTTCTCTAGTTCGCCTCATGCTGGAGTATTCGCTGTAGGGCTCTCGGGGCATAGCCTGGCCATTGCCTCTCTTCTCAAGGCTATCGTCCCATTGTCCTGAGCTCAGTCCTCCGTACTCCCTCCGCCGACTGTACCTCTCTGGTTCTTCATACTCTCTCCTCTGACTGCATGCCTTTGGTTCTCTATACTCCCTCTGGTGACTGTGCTTCTCTGGATCCATTCTGCCAAGGTGCCTGAGCTGGGCTGATACTCCAGGTTCACTGCAGAGAATAAAGAGGTGGTGAACTGTACTGTGTGTCTGGGTGACAACTATATAAACACTAACGTTAAGTATGTGATGAATATAAACATGTTTGCTGTTGATTATGGATGAATTAGATGTTAGTTGCCCATAAATGCACGTTCAAGGCAAGACATCACTAAGGACTCAAACGAATTAACAGGCTTCTAAACAAACAAATTACGTTCCAATATATACAGTTGAAGTCGGAAATTTACTTACACTTAGGTTGGAGTCATTAAAACTTGTTTTTCATCCACTCCACAAATTTCTTGTTAATAAACTATAGTTTTGGCAAGTCGGTTAGGACATCGACTTTGTGCATGACAAGTAATTTTTCCAACAATTGTTTACAAACCGATTATTTCACTGTATCACAATTCTATTGGGTCAGAAGTTTACTTACACTAAATTGACTGTGCCTTTAAACAGCTTGGAAAATTCCAGAAAATTATGTCATGGCTTTAGAAGCATCTGATAGGCTAATTGACATTTTTTGAGTCAATTAGACATAATTTGAGAAAATTAGAGGTGTACCTGTGGATGTATTTCAAGGCCTACCTTCAAACTCAGTGCCTCTGCTTGACATCATGGGAAAATCAAAAGAAAACAGCCAAGACCTCAGAAAAAAAATCGTAGGCCTCCACAAGTCTGGTTCATCCTTGGGAGCAATTTCCAAACGCCTGAAGGCACCATGTTCATCTGTACAAACAATAGTACGCAAGTATAAACACCAAGGGACCACTCAGCCGTCATACTGCTCAGGAATGAGACACGTCCTGTCTCCTAGAGATGAACGTACTTTGGTGCGAAAAGTGCAAATCAATCCCAGAACAGCAGCAAAGGACCTTGTGAAGATGCTGGAGAAAACAGGTACAAAAGTATCTATATCCACAGTAAAACAAGTCCTATATCGACATAACCTGAAAGGCCGCTCAGCAAGGAAGAAGCCACTGCTCCAAAACCGCCAGACTACGTTTTGCAACTGCACATGGGGACAAAGAAAGTACTTTTTGGAGATGTCCTCTGATCTGATGAAACAAATAGAACTGTTTGGCCATAATCACCATCAATCTGTTTGGAGGAAAAAGGGGGAGGCTTGCAAGCCAAAGAACATCATCCCAACTGTGAAGCACGGGGGTGGCAGCATCATGTTGTGAGGGTGCTTTGCTGCAGGAGGGCGTGGTACACTTCACAAAATAGATTGCATCACGAGGAAGAAAATTATGTGGATATATTGAAGCACCATCTCCAGACATCAGTCAGGAAGTTAGCTTGGTCGCAAATAGGTTTTCCAAATGGACAATGACCCCAAGCATACTTCCAAAGCTGTGGCAAAATGGCTTAAGGACAACAAAGTCAAGGTATTGGAGTGGCCACCACAAAGCTCTGATCTCAATCCTATAGACCATTTGTGGGCAGAACTGAAAAAGCGTGCGCAAGCAAGGAGGCCTACAAACCTGACTCAGTTACACCAGCTCTGTCAGGAGGAATGGGCTAAAATTCACCCAACTTATTGGGGGAAGCTTGTGGAAGGCTACCTGAAACATTTGACCCAAGTTAAACAATTAAGGCAATGCTACCAAATACTAATTGTAATAAGTAAACTTCTGACCCACTGGGAATGTGATGAAATAAATAAAAGCTGAAATAAATCATTCTCGCTACTATTATTCTGACATTTCACATTCTTAAAATAGTGGTGATCCTAACTGACATAAAACGTTTTTTTTTTTTACGAGGCTTAAATGTCAGGAATTCAGAAAAACAGTTTAAATGTATTTGGCTAAGGCGTATGTTAACTTCCGACTTCAACTGTATGTAGTTGCATTTGTCTTCTATGATAACTTCGCTTGCTTGTACATTATTGTTCTGAATGTCAGCTGAAATGTGCAAGCGTAAGCCAGCTAACGTTAGCAAATGTTAACTACCTAGCTAGTTTGTAATGTAATTTTCAGAGCAGGCTGGCATATACCTTGCTAGCTAACGTCTGTAAATGCAAGCATGTGAGAATATCGACAAATTCATGAAATTGCCACATTGCACATTTTCCACAATAAGTGGTTGCAAACATTGACTATAGCTAATGGTTGTTTACCTCGATGCTACCCTCGCGCAGGTCTTTGTTCACCGTCTCATTCTGGATCTTGTGGTAGCAAGACTAGCATACCAGTCTCTCTTAAAAATCGGAGTGCTTTGACTTTCATATAAATTGTATAGATTAGGTTAAATTTGTTATAAAGGCAACTGGTCAACCAACAAACTCGTTTCCTGTCTACATCGTCTATTGTTCTATGATTTCCGCTTCATAGGATCTATACTGCCACCAATAGAACGGAGTGCGAAGAACATGGCATTTTCTAATTCCAAACCAATGAAAGTTATGCCTGAAAAGAAATGAGAAGCTTAATGCCTTGGTTAAATTACTTTGACATACTCCACACTCACAATATTAGACAGAATATTTTATTCAATTAAATATATACAAAGTAAAAGATGATCTATAGACTGAAGTGGGGGAATGAAACACGGGCAGTTTTCTTGCTATCAGGCATGAGAACTTGCAAGCATGTTATCAATGGTCTTTTCATTGCATTGACACACATGTACTATGCCCAGGGCCAGGGGTCTTTCCTAACCACATGACCAGATCAAGTAAACTCTACACCCTTATGATTTGGTTTATAACAGGAGAGAAAATGCGTTTGCTGAGCAGATATAATAGTAAAGAAAGACCACTGGCCCTACCCATACAGTACATTACACTGAAAATAGCTTCAACATGAAGCTTTGAAGGATGAGGTTAAACTATAACAAATCCTTTGCTAGTGTCATTACAAATCTAGCTTCTTAGGGACCACTTCTTCTAGTGTCAGCATGTAGTTTATCCCCATCGATCATTGTTACTCCTTCTGGATCTTGGGCTCCTCTCCAAAGGGGAAATCCTTTACAGCCACCCGAGGAGCCACTTTCCCTGCTGCTTCTGCAAGCAATCACTTTATTTTGTGCTGGTGAGCCTCATTCCGCCTCTTCAAAAGCCGTTTCCTCTTACACATACGCTTCCTTTGATGATTGTGATAACTCTTCATGAAAATACCTGGGAAGAATATATAGTTTACCCCCTTTGCTTTCTTCATTCACCCTGGTTCAGAGGGGGACTTCTTTGTCACCATCTGACAGGATACTTTCACTACATCTTCTGCATATTTCTGTCTCTTCCATGTTTATTCTTTTCACTTTCGCTACGGCTTCTGCATGCTTCTGTCTCTTTTCCTTGCAGTTGCTAGAGGGCTGGGTGTATGTGTATATCTGAGTTAAGACCAACCAATCAAATTTATTTATTTATAAAGCCCTTTTTCATCAGTAAATGTCACAAAGGGCTTAGACAGAACCCAGTGCTTAGACAATGTGGCCCAGTCCAAAGATACCCCAGACAGGGCCAACCAGGCAGGATGTAACTGCTTAGGTGAAGTGAAGGCCCTCCTCACTTGGAGAATGCTGCTTTTTAGTTAGCTTGTCAACAGTATCAAAAATACATTTTGGATTGTTTTTATTCTCCTCAATCTGTTTGGAAAAGTAGGCTAATCGAGCGGCATTGAGGGCTTTTCGATATTGCGCTTTACTGTCTTTCCAAGCTAGTCGGAAGACTTCCAAATTGGTGGAGCGCCATTTCCGTTCCATTTGTCGGCAAACTTGCTTCAGGGCTTTGTTATTTTCTTTATACCAGGGAGCTAGTTTCTTGTGACAAATGGGGGGGTTACGGAGGAGGGGCAAGACTGCTGCAGTGCCGGCAGGCTGGGTAGATGTGAGCTGGAGGTTGCTAGTAGCAGGCTGGGTAGATGTGAGCTGGAGGTTGCTAGTAGGTTGGGTAGATGAGAGCTGGAGGTTGCTAGCAGGCTGGGTAGATGAGAGCTGGAGGTTGCTAGCAGGCTTGGTAGATGAGAGCTGGAGGTTGCTAGCAGGCTGGGTAGATGAGAGCTGGAGGTTGCTAGCAGGCTGGGTAGATGAGAGCTGGAGGTTGCTAGCAGGCTTGGTGTATGTCTGGTTTAAGGCTGTGGTGCCATTAGAGTAATATGGGGGGAAGTTGGTGTAGGGTGGATACCCAGGGGGGTTAGGTAGGCGGGGCTTGTTAATAGGCAGCATGGCACCAGCTGGCATGATTCCAGGTGGCATGGTAACAGGGAGCATAACACCAGGAAGTATGGTACCAGGCGGCATGTTACTAGGCGGCATGTTACCAGGGGGCATAATACCAGGGGGCATAATACCAGGGGGCATAATACCAGGGGGCATAATACCAGGGGGCATGGTGCCAGGGGGCATGGTGCCAGGGGGCATGGTGCCAGGGGGATAACCCCACCCTGGAGGGAAGGCCATGGTGTAGGGGCTGCTGTGGTACGTCATATACTGAGAGTACTGGGTGGGGGAGTAGTTTGCCATCATAAATGCATGAGGATGAGAAACAGGGAATATAGGGTCCATGGAGTATGAGTAGAGCTCAATAGAGCTTTCCCTGGACTCATCCCCATACCTATCCCTCTCAGATCTCTCTCTGTCCCAGTCTCTAGTACTACAGTGGCTGTTCCAGTCGCTCTCGCTGTCCCAGTCACTGGTCCTAGAACGTTTGTCTCCGTCTTTGGTCCTTTGCAGCCACCTTTCTATATCCTTGTCTATCGCTCGGTTTCTGTCTCTCTCAGATCTGTATTTGTCCCGGTCTCTCACTCTGTCCCGGTCTTTCTCTCTGACTCCGTCCCTGCCTTTCTCTGGGTCTCTGTCCCCGTCTCTCTCAGATCTGTATCTGCCCCCGTCTCTCCTAGATCTGTCCCGGTCTCTCTCTCGGCCTCCGTCCCAGTCCTTCTCTGGGTCTCTGTCCCTGTCTTTATCTCTGTTCCTTTCTGATCTGTTTGTTTCTCTGACTACCGGTATGTCCTTGTCTCCCTCTCTGGTACTAGAGTGTCTGTGTCCATCTCCCTTTCGGTTTCTCTCAGATCTGTCCCTTTCTCTGACTCTGTCCTTGTCTCTGGTACTAGAGCATCTTTGCCTGGATCTCTCTCTGGTAGGACTGTCCCCTTCTCTGGCTCTGTCCTCTCTGTGCCCATCTCTCTCAGATCTCTCTATTTCTCTGACTATATCCTCCTCCCTCTCTCTGTCCTTCTCTCTGGTACCAGAGTGTCGGTGCCAGTCCCTCTCAGATCTGTCCCTCTCAGATCTGTCCCTCTCTATGTCCCATACCTTGTTACTAGAGCTGCTGTATTCAACGGTCATGTTTGAGTGCTGGTTTAGAAGGGGGCTGGCGCTGTCTGATGGTAATGAGGAAGTACTAAGATGTTTAAATGAGGGCTCGCTCTCCTTTTTCTCTTTTCCCTTCTCATTCTCAAACTCCTTCCTTTTCAAGTCTCCCATCTTCCCATACAGCCTATCATTGGTCCTGTCTGTCAGCCGACCCAACTCCTCAACCCCCAAGTCCAGCCCAACGATCTCCAGCAGGGTCTGCATCTGCTCGTACCGCTGCTCATCCTCAAGCCTCACCTTCTTCTCCTCAACTGGAGAAGACTTGGATCTACTGCTGGAGTCAACATGACCCTCGAGCAGAGTCGGCCACACTTGTGGTAGCTCCTCGCCCACAATGAGTATCTCATTTTCATCGTTGACGATCTTTGAGAGCTTGTTGAGGTCCACACCTTCATTGAGGAC
The DNA here is from genome assembly GCF_057628025.1 of Oncorhynchus mykiss. Taxonomy (NCBI): domain Eukaryota; kingdom Metazoa; phylum Chordata; class Actinopteri; order Salmoniformes; family Salmonidae; genus Oncorhynchus; species Oncorhynchus mykiss. The sequence goes on along the minus strand of NC_143038.1, from coordinate 10,249,415 downwards.
ATTGAGGAAGCGCTGGAAGCCTGTGGCTGCTATGTCTTTCTCCTGTGTCCTGAGTGAGTGAACTGGCGTCTGAATGGTTGGATTATGCTGTTTATCATCAGGAACCACCTAACAGGAGACATGAGGAAATATCAATGAATATCTATCCACTTCAGCTATAAACAAACAAAAAGTGTATGATCTGCTTGCATCATCAAGACGGCCCATCAAACTTCATTTACGTATCGTTTATGTGTGCATTTCACACTACCTTTGTGTTATCATGGGCTTGCTATATTCATCTGTTGTTTGTTTTGGTTGTTTCAGATTATTTTGTGCCCAATAGAAATGAATGGTAAATAATGTAATTTTGGAGTCACTTTTATTGAAAATAAGAATAGAAAATGTTTCTAAATACCTCTGCATTAATGTGGCTCCTACCATGATTACGGATAATCCTGAATGAATCGTGAATAATGATGAGTGAGAAAGTTACAGACGCACAAATATATCATACCCCCAAGACATGCTAACCTCTCACCATTACAATAACGGGAGGTTAGTCTTGTGGGTATGATATTTGTGTATCTAACTTTTTCACGATTCATTCAGGATGATCTGTAATCATGGTAGGATCCACATTAATGGAGAAGTGTTCAGAAACTTATTCTATTCTTGTTTACAATAAAAGTGACTCCAAAATGACACAATACATTATTTACCATTAATTGTTTGTTTTTAAATCCAAACCTGTGGAGTAGACAGACACAAAGTAAGATAAAATGCTTCACTGTCCCAATAATTACGGAGGGCACTGTATTTGGTTGCATTCTGTCAACTGCATTTGACTCATAATTACTCATTCAGCAATGATTGGCTGTTATCTGACTAGCTATGCTACAAGTCCATCTCAATGACTGTTAGCATGATAGGTAGCAATTGATGCATCTGAAAGGATAACAACATTTCCACGCAGGTGGTTGACGGACACTAATATAGCCATGACATTCTAGACAGCACTGTAAGTCCTATAAGAACACAAAAAACAGATTATGAATCGTACAAGTAGGTAGACACTTCATATCGAGCGTATGTGAGATGGGTGTCAATCGCAGAAATCGATTGTATTAATCGGGATCCATGGTTTTCTTGACCTGCTTCTTATGATACTTTTGCGATGGCTACATACCTCATTGTTGGGAGAGCGTCGCTGGTTCATTAAAACCTTCACTCTCAGTCTCAGAGGATGGGCCTCTTCATTTTCTAGGGGAGCGCTAATCATCAGCTCCAATGCTCGCATCTTGTTTTGTTTCTTCGTCTTGGCAGGGGTATCCCGGAGGAAAAGAGAGAATATTTTAATATAACATACGCCATTTAGCGGACGTTTAATCCAAAATCGATTTACAGTCACGTGTGCCTACATTTTACATATGCGTGGTCCCAGGAATCGAACTTAGTACCCTGGCGTTACAAGCGCCACGCTCTACCTACTGATCTACAAAGGACCACATACTAAAAGGACGATTTTAGTATGTGTAAGGAAGTTGCCCCTGGATTGTGATCCAAGGTCAGTTTTTATTTACCTCTTAGCAGTAGAAAAACCTGGTTCTTACATTAACTATTAAGTCCATGTAGTAGAAACATCAGAATCCAAACACAAAGAAAGATCTGGTAGTCATCCTGAGTGTTCGTTTTTTTGTAAAATTCTTGCTAATTCTTGCTAGCCGTAAACAATAAAGGCGTTTTACTTTTTTCCACTACACGCCTTGATTAATTCTGGAAGTTTTTTGCACAAATGCTTTTTTGTAATTATTTACTGTTAAGCATCAACTTCTTTTTGATCCATCAGGAAATATCTATTCATAACAGGGTTAATTCGGGATAAAAATTATATTCAAGACATTCATTGAAATTTGAATTGGTCACACCCCACAGGAAGCAGAATTTGAAATAAAGTAGAATTGAATTCAAATCAAAGAAATTCAACTGAGACATTAATATATTTCTAATGATCAATTAGCCTTTAAAAATGATAAACTTGGATTAGCTAACACAACGTGCCATTGGAACACAGGAGTGATGGTTGCTGATAATGGGCCTCAGTACGCCTATGTAGATATTCCATTAAGAATCAGCCTTTTCCAGCTACAATAGTCATTTACAACATTAACAATGTCTACACTGTATGTCTACACTGTATTTCTGATCAATTTGATGTGATTTTAAATGGATTTAAAAAAATTGATTTTCTTTCAAAAACAAGGACATTTCTAAGTGACCCGAAACTTTTGAATGGCAGTAGTGTACATGTTTGATTTTAACACTTTCTTGTGCACAGGTAATGTGAGGGATGCCGATTTAATAAGAACGGTCTTCCGACTATGGATATATCTTCAACGTCAGACACGTGCTGCTAAAACAGGTATATATATATATATATATATATATATATATATATATATATATATATATATATATATATATATATATATATATATATATATATATATATATATATATATATATATATATATATATATATATATATATATATATATATATATATATATATATATATATAGAAATATTGATGAAAGGGGAAAAACACACTTTCGTTAATCTTTTTAATCACTTCTCAATGGAAACCAAACAATCAAGTCTGGCTTAACTTGAAACGCCCGAAGACCGAATGCCCCAAGACGGAACGTTAAATAAATGTACTTACACGTTATTAACTGTACACATGACAGCGAGCTGGTAGGGCTACAATATGTCAAACAGTATTGGTCACCATACATGATGTCAACATGAACATAACGATGTATGGAATAAATTATCTATTTGAATTTCATTGAATTCAATTCTACAGACAACTCAAAGTAAGGGGAATTTGACCAAAACTATCCCTTTAATTCAAATTAAATTCTGCTTCCTGTGGTGTGTGGCCCATTCAATTCAAATCCCAAAATGTTATGGAAATGAAAGACCAATTAGCAACTAAATTCAGAATTGAACCCAACCCTGATTAATAAATACAGAACTAATTAGGTACATACCTTACGAAGTAGGTGCCGTACCGGTGTTCTTCTGAACTTACTTAGAATGTCCAGCACCCTCCGTTTAAGAGGTAGGCATACGCGTGACGACTTGTCGGTGACCTGGTTGTATGTTTTGAATATTGTATTGTTTATCTTGGTCTGTTTAGCGATGCCCTTCACTGTTGTGGATGCAGTCTGTTTTTTAGGCATGTCCTTAGCTCCGTGTTTAAGCTGTCGTGTAGCAAGAACAGCTTTCTTGCGAGCTATCTTCTCCTGTATGACCTCCAGCTCCTTCTTCTTACGAGCGAGTTCCAGGTCCACACTGGGCTGCACAGGGTCTCCATCAACGTCCCCATCTGTGTCTGGGGAGAAGGGAGCACTGCTACCCCTCAATGAGCCTTTGCTCCAGTCTCTGGCAGATGGATCCATAATGTAGCTCATAGCAGAGGAAGCACCAGACTGTAACTCTCTGGTTCCATTTGGCATGTTATCTTCCAGCGTGTCTGAGCTGGGATGACTCTTCAGGTTCACTGCAGCATAAAATAAAAATGTAAGAAGACATTGGTGAGCTTAATGTAAGCTACATGTTGTTGTGTACTGTCGTGCTAGGTTGCCTGGCTACCCAAACTCCTTGCTCTGGCCAAATGCTATGCCCAAGGATGTTAATGCATTTATCTGCAATGAGTCTGGATTGGTTGTCACTAGTTACCACAGCCACAAAGTCAAAATTGGCTATATCGTAAAGATTCAAGAAAACAAAAACAAGCTGTTTGGTCTTAATTTAAGGTTAGGCATGAGATTATCAGTGTGGTTAGGGTTTGGTTTAAAGACATTTCAGAAATATGCAGGGTTTATGACTTTGTGGTTGTGGTAACTAGTGACAACCGTCTGGATCTGAGTACCTCCCCGACAATTTCTAGAACGCAATCACATTCTAACCGTTCCGATTGGTCCCAGAAACCGATCAGTTGGGTTTTTAAAATTAGTTACTGGCGTTGATACTCTGGTTAGAAATTATCCAATCGCTGATGACTGTTTTGTACAACCCTAATTTTGGCATCACCACAAACAACTTCAATAATGGCAGTCACTAGCTAGGTTTCCATCCATTTGGAGACAGATTTATGTGAATATTCTAGAATCTGGATAAAGAAAATATGCGCATTTTCCAACCAGTGGTGTTTTCACCAGTGGTATGATAGAAATCAGTGTGTGCACAAAAAGTATATTTTCGCTAAGTTTTCATGAACTGAATTCTATCGCATTTTCAACTCTACAGATAGTTTTGGCACAAAACTGTTGTGTAAAATAGCAAATGTGCTTACGCTAGTATTGGCACATGTGCTCCAGCTAACAGCTCGCAGATACAGTGCAGGTAGGTTGTGCTGGTAAACTAGTCTACATGATGAGATTATTATGGATAAGAACAAGAATATTTTTTATTTGTCAAATGGCAGTCAAGCATCGATCATCATGTCACTTGTTCAGCCTCTCTTTCGTATCATCTGAGATTGCCGCGGTCATCCCCCTCTTCAAAGGGGGTGACACTCTAGACCCAAACTGCTACAGACCTATATCTATCCTACCCTGCCTTTCTAAGGTCTTCGAAAGCCAAGTTAACAAACAGATCACCGAACATTTTGAATCCCACCACACCTTCTCCACTATGCAATCTGGTTTCAGAGCTGGTCATGGGTGCACCTCAGCCACGCTCAAGGTCCAAAATTATATCATAACCACCATCGATAAGAGACAATACTGTGCAGCCGTATTCATCGACCTGGCCAAGGCTTTCGACTCTGTCAATCACCGCAGACTCAACAGCCTTGGTTTCTCAAATGACTGCCTCGCCTGGTTCACCAACTACTTCTCTGATAGAGTTCAGTGTGTCAAATCGGAGGGCCTGTTGTCCGGACCTCTGGCAGTCTCTATGGGGGTGCCACAGGGTTCAATTCTTGGGCTTACTCTCTTCTCTGTATACAGTGCCTTGCGAAAGTATTCGGCCCCCTTGAACTTTGCGACCTATTGCCACATTTCAGGCTTAAAACATAAAGATATAAAACTGTATTTTTTGTGAAGAATCAACAACAAGTGGGACACAATCATGAAGTGGAACGACATTTATTGGATATTTCAAACTTTTTTAACAAATCAAAAACTGAAAAATTGGGCGTGCAAAATTATTCAGCCCCCTTAAGTTAATACTTTGTAGCGCCACCTTTTGCTGCGATTACAGCTGTAAGTCGCTTGGGGTATGTCTCTATCAGTTTTGCACATCGAGAGACTGACATTTTTTCCCATTCCTCCTTGCAAAACAGCTCGAGCTCAGTGAGGTTGGATGGAGAGCATTTGTGAACAGCAGTTTTCAGTTCTTTCCACAGATTCTCGATTGGATTCAGGTCTGGACTTTGACTTGGCCATTCTAACACCTGGATATGTTTATTTTTGAACCATTCCATTGTAGATTTTGCTTTATGTTTTGGATCACTGTCTTGTTGGAAGACAAATCTCCGTCCCAGTCTCAGGTCTTTTGCAGACTCCATCAGGTTTTCTTCCAGAATGGTCCTGTATTTGGCTCCATCCATCTTCCCATCAATTTTAACCATCTTCCCTGTCCCTGCTGAAGAAAAGCAGGCCCAAACCATGATGCTGCCACCACCATGTTTGACAGTGGGGATGGTGTGTTCAGCTGTGTTGCTTTTACGCCAAACATAACGTTTTGCATTGTTGCCAAAAAGTTCAATTTTGTTTTCATCTGACCAGAGCACCTTCTTCCACGTTTGGTGTGTCTCCCAGGTGGCTTGTGGCAAACTTTAAACAACACTTTTTATGGATATATTTAAGAAATGGCTTTCTTCTTGCCACTCTTCCATAAAGGCCAGGTTTGTGCAATATACGACTGATTGTTGTCCTATGGACAGAGTCTCCCACCTCAGCTGTAGATCTCTGCAGTTCATCCAGAGTGATCATGGGCCTCTTGGCTGCATCTCTGATCAGTCTTCTCCTTGTATGAGCTGAAAGTTTAGAGGGACGGCCAGGTCTTGGTAGATTTGCAGTGGTCTGATACTCCTTCCATTTCAATATTATCGCTTGCACAGTGCTCCTTGGGATGTTTAAAGCTTGGGAAATATTTTTGTATCCAAATCCGGCTTTAAACTTCTTCACAACAGTATCTCGGACCTGCCTGGTGTGTTCCTTGTTCTTCATGATGCTCTCTGTGCTTTTAACGGACCTCTGAGACTGTCACAGTGCAGGTGCATTTATACGGAGACTTGATTACACACAGGTGGATTGTATTTATCATCATTAGTCATTTAGGTCAACATTGGATCATTCAGAGATCCTCACTGAACTTCTGGAGAGAGTTTGCTGCACTGAAAGTAAAGGGGCTGAATAATTTTGCACGCCCAATTTTTCCGTTTTTGATTTGTTAAAAAAGTTTGAAATATCCAATAAATGTCGTTCCACTTCATGATTGTGTCCCACTTGTTGTTGATTCTTCACAAAAAAATACAGTTTTATATCTTTATGTTTTAAGCCTGAAATGTGGCAAAAGGTTGCAAAGTTCAAGGGGGCCGAATACCTTCGCAAGGCACTGTACATCAATGATGTCGCTCTTGCTGCCTGTGATTCTCTGATCCATCTCTACGCAGACGACACAATTCTGTATACTTCTGGCCCTTCTTTAGACACTGTGTTAACAAACCTCCAGATGAGCTTCAATGCCATACAACTCTCCTTCTGCGGCCTCCATCTGCTCTTAAATGCAAGTAAAACTAAATGCATGCTCTACAACTGATCGCTGCCCGCACCTGCCCGCCCATCCAGCATCACTACTCTGGACGTTCTGACTTCGAATATGTGGACAACTACAAATACCTAGGTGTTTGGTTAGACTGTACACTCTCCTACCAGACTCACATTAAGCATCTCCAATCCAAAATTAAATCTAGAATCGGCTTCCTATTTCACAACAAAGCATCCTTCACTCATGCTGCCAAACATATCCTCGTAAAACTGACCATCCTACCGTTCCTCGACTTTGGCGTTGTCATTTACAAAATAGCCTTCAACACTCTATTCAACAAATTGGATGCAGTCTATCACAGTGCCATCCGTTTTGTCACCAAAGCCCCATATACTACCCACCACTGCGACCTGTACACTCTCGTTGGCTGGCCCTCACTTCATACTCGTCGCCAAACCCATTGGCTCCAGGTTATCTACAAGTCTTTACTAGGTAAAGCCCGGCCTTATCTCAGCTCACTGGTCACCATAGCAGCACCCATCCGTAGCACGCGCTCCAGCAGGTATATTTCACTGGTCACCCCCAAAGCCAATTTCTCCTTTGGCCGCCTTTCCTTCCAGTTCTCTGCTGCCAATGACTGGAACGAACTACAAAAATCACTGAAGCTAGAGGCTCATATCTCCCTCCCCAACTTTAAGCATCAGCTGTCAGAGCAGCTCACAGATCACTGCACCTGTACATAGCCCATCTGTAAATAGCCCATCCAACTGCCTCATCACCATACTGTATTTATTTATTAATCTTGCTCTTTTGCACCCCAGTATCTCTACTTGCACATTCATCTTCTGCACATCTACCATTCCAGTGTTTATTTGCTATATTGTAACTACTTCGCCACCATGGCCTATTTATTGCCTTACCTCCCTTATCTTACCTCATTTGCACTCACTGTATATAGACTTTTTCTACTGTATGTTTGTTTATTCCATGTGTAACTCTGTGTTGTTGTTTGTGTGGCACTGCTTTGCTTTATCTTGGCCAGGTCGCAGTTGTAAATGAGAACTTGTTCTCAACTAGCCTACCTGGTTAAATAAAAGTGAAACATATATATATATATTTTTTAAATTAATAAGATATTCAATATTTATTGGAAAGGAGCATCAAGATCACCATGCACTAGTGCTGAGCAATTAAATGTCTGTTTTCTGTTTTTAAACTACAATATTTTGTTTTTTAAACAACAACTAATTGACCAATGTCGGTTCAATTATTTGAATTCCATTTTATTCCGATTTTTTTCTGTGAGCTCAATGAACACATAGCAGTTTCTCTAGAGATAAATCAGATCCAGTCTGAACTGTGCGATGTGGTAGGGAGTTTTAGTTTCCAACAGGGCCAATATTCATCATAGTTTATTGCATAAAACATGGCAATTAACTACAATGACCACAATTCATTGTGCATCTACTTGTCCGGTGTGTGTTTCTTTTACAGAAGAGGCAGAAGAATGCGCCATCGCAAGGGGATATAGAGCAGCTATTGCTTTGCACCGTATCTCTGACTGAAAATACATTATCTAAATGATTGATAGTTGGTATTCAGCAGTCATGCCTTATTTACTTTGAACTACAAAATAGTGATTTTTGTCAGACGGCAAAGGCAGCAGCTCTATAGAGATGAGATGACTTGGAATGAAATAAGTCATCAAATAAAACACATGTAATATACACAACTGAAATATTTTATTAAAGTAATATGAATAAATGTTGGTTAACTGATAAGCAGTAATTGGCAGTCACTACAATTAATTAGTTGTTTTATTCTATGTTAGAGCATTCAACCCACATAATGCATAGTGAATTTATTTTAAAAATCATCAAAACCTAAATCAAAAACGGTTATTTTTTACTCATCAATCCGAAAGCTACCTCAAAAAGCACTAATTGCTCAGAACTACCATTCACTTTCATCACACTGTGAAGTTCTTCATAACTCAGCTGTAGTCTAATAAACTGCATGGTTTCCCAAGTCATAGTGGCAGCACCACACACAGTATCATCGTGTGACTCCAAGTTGAATATGATGGTTATTAGATCAATGCCGTTTCCACCGCCATTTCTTGCGAAATACATTTACTGACATAAAAAGATCCCACCATGTCGAACGACCAAATTATCTTTTGGCATTTATAAAATTGTACCATCATAGCTTTATACGTACAGTGCATTTGGAAAGTATTCAGACCCCTTGACTTTTTCCACATTTTGTTACGTTACAGCCTTATTCTAAAATTGATTAAATAAAAAATCATCATCAATCTACACACAATATTCCATAAAGACAAAGTGAAAACCGGTTTTTCGATTTTTCTTTGCAAATGTATAAAATATATATATATATATATATAAATAAATAAATAAATCGACATTGAGCTCAGGTGCATCCTGTTTCCATTGATCATCCTTGAGGTGTTTCTACAACTTGAATGGAAACAACCTGTGGTAAATTGAATTGATTCAACATGATTTGAAGAGGCACACACCTGTCTGTAAAAGGTCCCACAGTGACAGTGCATGTCAAAGCAAAAACCAAGCCATGAGGCAGAAGGAATAGAACACAGTAGCCTCCATCATTCTCAAAGAAGTTTGGAAGCACCGAGCACCAAGACTCTTCCTAGAGCTGGCCACCCGGCCAAACTGAGCAATAGGGGGAGAAGGGCCTTGGTGGTGACATTTTTTGGCACCCTTCCCCAGATTTGTGCCCTGATTCAATCCTGTCTTGGAGCTCTATGGAAAATTCCATCAACCTCATGGCTTGGTTTTTGCTCTGACATTCACTGTCTGTGGGACCTTACAAAGACAGATGTGTGCCTTTCCAAATCATGTCCAATCAATTGAATTTACCACAAGTGGACTCCAATCAAGTTGCAGAAACATCTCAAGGATGATTCATGGAAAAAGGATGCACCTGAGCTTGATTTCGAGTCCCATAGCAAAGGGTGTGAATACTTATGTAAATAAGGTATGTTTTTATTGTATTTATTTTTTGCAAAAATGTATAAAAACCTGTTTTTGCTTTGTCATTATTGGGTATTGTGTGTAGATTGATGAGGAAATTTTATTTAACAATTTCAGAATAACATGCTGACCAAACCGGACACACGCCGTGCGCCTGCATGCGCCATCGCGCGCATGTTGATTTTGTACCCCCACACCAGACACGATCAGGATACGCAGTTTGAAATATCAAAACAAACTCTGAACCAATTATATTAATTATATTAATAAGTCGAAAACCATTAAACATGTATGGCAGTTTAGCTAGCTAGCTAGCTTGCTGTTGCTAGCTAATTTGTCCTGGGATATAAACATTGGGTTGTTATTTTACCTGAAATGCACAAGGTCCTCTACTCCACAGATAAAACGGTAAACTGAATTCCTTTCTCGTCATCTCTCCTCCTTCCTCAAGCTTATTTTTTTACTTCTTTGGACTTCATATGGTGGTTGGCAACCAACTTTACAGTGCATTACTACAACCGACTGGAGTGTGGACGTCAGTTCATCTTCAAATCACTCACGTGGGATATGCTCCTAAAAAACAATGAGGAAATGGCACGTGGGTATATGCTCCTAAAATCCAATGAGGAGATGGGCGAGGCCGGACTTTGCAACGCATTGAGTGTCACAAATAGAACCTATTTCTATTTTAGCGCCTGGCCACGCAGACGCTCAAATAGAACCTATTTCTATTTTAGCGCCTGGCCACGCAGGAATAACATGTATGTGTACATTTATTTTGCAAAGCTCGCACACGTGAGCGGTGTGGTCAGCATGTAAGGCTGTAATGTAACAAAATGTGGAAAAAGTCAAGAGTTCTGAATACTTTCCAAATGCACAGTACCGCGTCTAAGGGCTGTTATATGCACGATGCAATGCGGAGTGCCTAGATACAGCCCTTAGACGTGGTATATTGGCCATATACAACAAACCCCAGAGGTGCCTGCCTTATTGCTATTATAAACTGTTTAACAATGTAATTAGAAGAGTAAAAATAAATGTTTTGTCCTACCCGTGGTACATGTAAACGCCGATGTTCTGTAAATTACCTTGGAAATAACAGACGATGCAGCGGGACAAGGTGGTCCCTTTTTCCAAGGTAATGTACAGAACGGAGGCGTTTATCCAGCTTATACCACAGTTGCCAAAAAAAAAACAATATGAAAGCACACATTTACCGGTACAAATACATATCTTTCGCTGATATTTTCATAAGCAAATTTTCTCATCTTTTGGTTTGCTAGAGATGCGACCCAGCCGTTCGATTAGTTTGATATTTACAGACACGACCCACTCGTTCGTTCTTAATGTTCCGTTCTTACCCCATGCTTGCTGCTAGCTAGCCAGTCAACTTGCTACAGCTACACAGTCATTACCTCTGCAGCCAGAATAACAGCAGTTTATCCAGCTTATACCACAATTGCCAAAGAAACAATACTAAGCACACATTTACAGGTAGAAAAAAAAAGGTTGATATTTTCATTTATATAAACAAATTCATTCTTTGTCGTCTTTTGGACACGACCCAGTCGTTTGTTCTTTATGTTCTGTTGCCATTCCTATCACTATCATTCCTATTCCTATCCTAACATTCCTATCACTTTCTTGCGGCTAACACAGTCACGACCTCTGCAGGCAGAATAACAGCAAAGTAGCTGTTTTCTATTGACATTCATTTGGATACATCCATAACAATGAGCTGATAATGCCCGATAGAAAACATCTTTCCACTAGATGTTGGAACATTGCTGCGGGGACTTCCTTCCATTCAGCCACAAGAGCATTAGTGAGGTCGGGCACTGATGTTGGGCGATTAGGCCTGGTTCGTAGTCGACGTTCCTATTCATCGCAAAGGTATTCGATGGGGTTGAGGTCAGGGCTCTGTGCAGGCCAGTCAAGTCCTTCCGCACCAATCTCGACAAACCATTTCTGTATGGACCTCACTTTGGGCACGGGGGCATTGTCACGCTGAAACAGGAAAGGGCCTTCCCTAAACTGTTACCACTAAGTTGGAAGCACAGAATCATCTAGAATGTAACTGTACTGTATATATAGTGTAGATGTCCTGGATGGCAGGGAGCTTGGCCTCAGTGATGTACTGGACTGTCCGCGCCACCCTCTTTGGCGCCATGCGATCGAGGGCAGGGCTATTGCCATACCAGGCTAGATCTGAACACAATCAGACCACATAGCAACTTTTGTGCATCTAGACCAGTCTTTTCAATGCGATTTCCGTATTCTGAAACCGTAGCAGAAGTTGCACGTAAGTATCAAGTCTAGACACCAGGTCGTGTCTACACTTGACACTTACATGTGACTTATAGTATCAGCAGGGGTGCAACTTCCACTGGGGACGGCGGGACATTCTGAAATTGCATTTTTGTCATTGCTCCCCCCAATTTTGTCATTGCTGTGATACAAAACACAGTATCAGTGTGCTTTAGGATGCCTCATTTTAGCAGGATCAGATTGAGACAGGGGTCTCAACAGGATCAAGAAACCAGGGAAGACCAGTCTGTGGTGCGGTAAGGTGAACGTATATGTTATGCTCTTGTGAAGGTTGGCTGAATTCTGGCAAAGAGTATGTTATTTTATCTCAGCATATCTACAGATTCTCCTTTCTCCCTGTTTTTGTTTGCTTGGAAATGTTAATACTGGAGACTGATATCAGAAGAAACTATGTAACCTAGCATTTATAGTGGCTAAGAAATGCATTGCTATTAATTGGAAGGTTGGTTATCCTCCGACAATGTCACAAAGGATGGCAGAAATTGAAAGATTAACAGTATAGTGTGCAACTTTCATACGGTCTGGATGCCTTATATGGAATAGTGTACGCATGAAGACATGCCCACGTCAGGGGAGATACCCATTTAGGCAATCCCTAGCTGCTGGGCTGCTCAGTCCTGGCCCAGGGGTCAGCCGTATTGTTGGTTGTCATTCTGACCTTGGCCTAACACACCTGAAACCAATAATAAATGTTTCACTAAGATCCTAAAGCTGAGTGGGGTGTGATGGGTTGGGGCACTGCAGGGCGTTGGACCCCTAGGGACAAGACGGGGCGATCCAGCTATATTGTGTGCAAGTAAAAAAAGCTCTACAGTACTATTAGGCCTACGATATGAATTACAGTGTCCTCAGTAATTATTGGGACAGTGAAGCATTTTATCTTATTTTGGCTCTATCCTCAAAGTTTGGATTTTAAATCAAACAATGACTATGAAGTTAAAGTGCAGACTGTCAGCATTAATTTGAGTTTATTTTCATCCATATCAGGTGGACTGTTTAGAAATGACAGCACTTTTTGTACATAGTCCCCCATTTTAGGGGACCGAAGTATTGGGACAAAATTCCCTTGTATGTGTATTAAAGTAGTAAAAAGTGAAGTATTTGGTCCCCACATTCATAGCATGCAATGACAACATCAAGGTTGCGAGTCTACAAATTTGTCAGATGCATTTGCTGGTAGTTTTGGTTGCATTTCAGATTATTTTGTGCCCAATAGAAATTCATGGTAAATTATGTATTATGTCTATTTGGAGTCAATTTTATTGTAAATAAGAATATAATTAGTTTCTAAAAGCTTCTACATTAATGTGGATGCTACCATGATTACGGATCATTCTAAATGAATCATGAATAATTATGAGAGAGAAAGTTAGACGCACAAATATCATACCCCCAAGACATGCTAACCTCTCACCATTACAATAACATGGGAGGCTAGATTTTTTTGGGGAGGGGTATGATGTGTGCCTCTATAACTTTCTCACTCATCATTATTCACAATTCATTCAGGTTTATCCATAATCATTGTAGCATCCACACGCATGTAGAAGCGTTTGGAAACATATATTATTATTTACAGTAAGTGACCACAACATTATGCCAAAAGGGTCATATTAGATTGTGTACAAATGCAGGAAATTTGTTTGATGTCCCAAAAAAAATGAGGGAGGACCCCCAGTCCCCCCTCCAGGTTATGTCCCCCCTCACTTCTAAAACCAAAGTTGCGCCCCTGGCTATCAGAATATGAAGATATCACAGAGAAGACTGGTCTAGACGCACAGAAGTGGCTTTGTGCTGAATGTGTTCAGATCTTGCTGACCACTTCAGGACGTGGTCAGGAAAGCAATGCGGACTTCTCAGTCTGGATGCAATCAGGCTAACGAAATCGCAAACAGTGGGCGACGTCATACGCAGTCCTCCTACAAGTCTCCATTAAACTTGTGTTTTGGGACCGACAGGCACTTTCTCATTATAACTTGAGGAAATTCGTTCCTAGCGTGTAAGGAACGCGATTGATGGTTTAAATGCTAGCCATAAATGCTAACTATGATCAGAATACTAAAGCTGCATGAATCTGAAGCGGAACCTCTTCTACTAAGCTAGGTAGCTAACGTTAGCTTGTAGCTATGCCATTTTCAGAACATGCTGTGAGCGTGACAGAAGCATATAGCCCAATAACTGTTTTTATCATAACCAAACACATTACTATATTCTTAAAAATAAAGTGCAAGCAGTAGCTATAAAATTATTGTTTACCTCGTCTGCAACCTCACCCGCGCTCGTCTTAGGCCTTAAAGAGGGTACCATCTCATTATGTTCGCCATGTCATTTTAGATTTTGAGGCGTTAAACAAGTTCCACGCAATTGCATAAAAAATGCATATATTAGCTAGTACAAAAGCAACGATCTAGCTAGCAAAGGACAAAGACTATTTTATTTTTCTGCTGTACCTGCTTCTGAAGATTTCGTCCCACCTTGTTATGATTCTAATTCCAATACTGCCACCAACAGGACGGAGTGTGGAGCATAGTTTAGATCATCAGCATGACTTCCATTTTGAAGTTACTTTTTGAGAAAAATAAATAAATAAAATAACTCTTTATTTGTATATATACACAGTGAAAGAGGATCCACAGAAATGGGTTAAGAGTTTTTCCTGAACAAATGACCAGCCTAGGAAAATCTCCAGGCCCTAATTAAAGCTAAAAGCCTATATAGGAAATCATTTTTGCAAGTCAGATCACGTTTTCAAGAAAAGCCCCTGACCGTCCGTACCCATGCTACTACATATAAATCCAATCTGAATATACACTGAAAAAGATTCTTCAATATGTTGCCTTAAAGGATGTGGCTCAAAGATAACAAATCCTTTGTTAGCATCATTACAAATCAATAAATGAATGATGGGTAACAATGTAAGCCAACTAATGTCCATAGGGTCTGGATGGGTCAGCAGCAGGTTCTATTCTAGTGGGAGATGAGCTCATGATGCCAAGTGAAGATCTGCAGAAAAGAGGAAGAGTTGAGACAAATGACTCGCTATTATAGAAAAACAGTCATGCTTTCTTGATTTGATAAGAGAATCACTGCATAACTGACCCAAATCAAATATTCCAGGGTCGTTAAGTTAGGAAACAACTCAACTTTACAAATTTCACCAAAGTGGAGTAAACACGCCAGAATACAGATTCTTTGATTAAATCAATAGAGTATTTCTACTTCTTTTACTTACAACAAACTGCCTTTGAGTTTATGTTGGTGTTTGTTGCGTCGATTTCCGCTTCATCTTCAGGTTGAACTCTTCAAGCTGAGAACGGGTACACACTCGCATGTCAATAAAAATATGACTGAATGGTGAATAATATCGCTAGCAAAAAGACACAAGCAATAACGACAAAGTGAGAACAGCATAGAAGTAAGCCACGGTCTATCGTACCAATGATAATAATGTACTTCCAGAAGTAATTACAAACCTTCTTCTTTAGTTTCCCCTTAATCACTTCTTCTGGCATTGTTTTTTTCTCCCCTTCAACATCGCTCTCTGCCTCCGCTTCAGAGAGGGCCCTGGGGTACTTTGCAGCTAACCGAGCGGCCACTTTCGCTGCAGCTCTTGCAATCAGTCCATCTCTCTTCCCTTGGAGATCTCGATATATTCTCCTCTTTCTCAGAACCTCTTTCCTGTATTTATTACACCTTTCTTCAAGCGCCTGCCTATTTCTCGTGACTCTTGACCGTCTCATGCGGCGTTTGCTGCCCTTGGGCACCACCGTCTTAACGTAATGCAGACAGCGGGGGGGTGACAGCTCCTTCAGTTGTTGGGCCTTGTTCAAGGAGATGGGGCCTGGGGTCAACACTTTCAGTGCTGGCGTCAGTACAGCCATGCTTGTGAACTTGAGTTCATTATCGGGCTGGGTAGGTGTGACCTGGGGGTTGCTAGCAGTCTGGATGTATGTAAGCTGGCGGGTGCTAGCGGGCTTGGTAGATGTGACCTGGGGGTTGCTAGTGGGCTGAATGTATGTAAGCTGCCGGGTCCCACCAGGCTGGATAGATTTGACCTGGGGGTTGCTAGCTGGCTGAATGTAAGTAAGCTGGCGGGTGCTACCGGGCTTGCTGTTTGGGAGTTGGAGGTTCATGAGCTGGAGCAGGTTGCCAGTGGACTTGGTGTTTAGCTGCTGGAGGGTGCCAGAGGGCTGGTTGTATGGGAGTGGGATATATGCTAACTGGTGGTTACTGGCAGGCTGAGTAGATGAGAGCTGGAGGTTTCTAGCAGCCTGTGTGTATGCGTATGTCTGGCTTGAGGCTGCTGTGCTATTAGAGTAATGTGGTGGGGCGCTGAGGTAGGGTGGATACCCAGGGGGGGGGTATGGGAAGGGAGGCTTGGTACCAGGGGGCATGGTAAAAGGGGGCATAATACTAGGGGGCATAATACCAGGGGGCATAATACTAGGGGGCATAATACTAGGGGGCATAATATCAGGGGGCATGGTACCAGGGGGCATAATACCAGGGGGCATAATACCAGGGGGCATGGTACCAGGGGGCCTAATACCAGGGGGCATGGTACCAGGGGGCATGGTACCAGGGGGCATAAAGCTAGGGGGCATAAGGCCAGGGGGATAACCCCAACCTGGAGGGAAGGTATTGGCGTAGGGTCTGCTGGTATACAGAGAGAACTGGGTGGTGGAGAAGGTTGCCATCATAGATGCATTAGGAGGGTGAGAAAAAGGATATATAGGGTCCTTTGAGTATGTGTTGAGCTCAGCAGAGCTTTCCTTGGACTTGTCCCTATACCAATCATTGTCGCTTCCTTCGGCCCAGTCGCCATCTCTGTCACAGTCCCTGGTACTACAGCGCCTGTTCCTGTCTCTGTCCCTGTTACTAGAGCGCCTGTCCCGGTCTCGGTCCCTGTTACTAGAGCGCCTGTCCCTTTCTCTGCTGCTAGAGCACCTGTCCCTGTCTCTGTCCCTGTTAGTAAAGAGCCTGTCCGTGGTACTAGAGCGCCTGTTCCTGTCCCTGGTACTAGAGCGCCTGTCCCTGGTATTAGAACGCCTGTCCCTGGTACTAGAGCGCCTGTCCCTGGCACTAGAGCGCCTGTCCCTGTTTCTGTCCCTGGCACTAGAGCGCCTGTCCTCGTCTCTGTCCCTGGCACTAGAGCGCCTGTCCTCGTCTCTGTCCCTGGTACTAGAGCGCCTGTCCCTGTTGCTGTCTCTGGTACCAGAGTGTCTGGAACCAGAGTGTCTGTCCCTGTCCCTGGTACTAGAGCGCCTGTCCCTGGAACCAGAGTGCCTGTCCCTGGTATTAGAGCGCCTGTCCCTATCTCGCTCAGATTTGTCCCCGTCTCTCTCTCGGTCTCGCTCAGAACTGACCCAGTCTCTCTCTCTGTCTCTTTCTCCGTTTCTCTTAGATCCGTTCCTCTCTGTGTCCTCGTCTCGTTCTCTGTCCCAGTCTCTAGTTCTAGAGTGCCTGTCTGACGTCAGGGGACTCCTCTCCTGGTCTCTCTTCATCCCGTACAGCCTCTCCTTGGTCCGGTCTGACAGTCGGCCCAACTCCTCCACCCCCAGGTCTAGCCCGATGGACTCCAGCAGGCTCTGGAGCTGGCCGTGTGGGAGATCCAGCCTCCTTTCTCCAAGAATGTGTGAGTGACTGTGGTCCTGTGGCAGAGCTCTACTGTGGGGTCCCAAGCAATCCTGAGAGCTCTGAGCTGGGGCCCCCTTATACTCACTCCTGTAGGTAGTCATGGGATGGCCCTCCTGCATAGGGGGTAACTCATTCACGTTGTTGACAATATTTGAGAGCTTGTTGATGTCCACCCCTTTGTTGAGGACATTGAGGAAGCGCTGGAAGCCTGTGGCTGCTGTGTCCTGCTCCCGTGTCCTGAATGAGTAAATGGTGGATTCGTGTTGTTTATCCTCAGGGTCCTATCAGGAGACATGAGAGAATATCAATGGATAACCATCCACTAAGACAGCTGCTTGCTTTATACCTTAAAAATTGATGAAGGTTGACAAGATTCATACCGGTTATATGGTCAAGTGCTGCTAAGACAGACATAGGCAAAGTACAGTTGGCCCAGAACAGAGTAGCATGTCTGGCCCTTAAATGTACACGGAGGGCTAACATCCACAACAGACCGAGAACTTGATACTTCGAAGTTCGTTTTATAAACTAAAATTCATAAATAACTATCTTTCCGCAGAAGCGACTGTTACAGGATTGTAAAAACAGCTTGATTGCCATAGCTACATCCGGGAAACTGGTCAGAAGTGAGTTGTGCTTCAAATACAGCAGTTCTGCAACATCTTTAATTGTGCCTCTCATTCTCCTTAATTGCCGGCTTCAACACGTTACGGAAAGAAATTAACGTATAGGAAGCTCTAGGGAGAGGTCGTCTGGATACTGGACAGACAATACATTTGCAGATACAAACACAGATTATCATATTTAGCGGACAACCGTTCTTGAGGCTTGAACAATAAAAAGGGATTTGCGATTTCGTTCATACTGGTGAACCGGTGTCTGAGTTGTATCTCAGGTATATCTTGGCATGTATTATTCAAGAATAGGTTTCTATTTTGTGCAGCGAAATGGACTTAGGCCTATAATGCACCATGTCTCATGAAAGACTGTCTGGGTTGGCAATACAGTCGGGCCGCAACCTGGATCTACAGGCTGCGGTGAAAAGATTTGCACACACACAAAAATGAGGACTTCAGGAGACTCTCTCAAGTTCGATTTCATATACCTTGAATATTGCAGCCCATTTGTGCAGGCTATTAGCCAGTCAAACCCCGCTGAGTTCAACAATAAATAGTGGCTGATTTTACCCTCAAGCCAAGTACTTTTTTCCATGTTTTTTTATTTTAACTAGGCAAGTCAGTTAAGAACAAAATCTTATTTACAATGACGGCCTACCCCAGGCCAAACCCTCCCCTAACCTGGACAACGCTGGGCCAATTGTGCGCCACCCTATGGGACTCCCGATCACTGCCGGTTGTGATACAGCCCGAGAACAAAACCAGGGTCTGTTGTTTCGCCTCTAGCACTGAGATGCAGTGCCGTAGACCACTGCGCCACTCGGGAGAAAACTTGTTTGGCTATTTGATGTGTCATTTTTATAAAAAGCAGCTAAATACAGTACATAGCTATAGAATGTACACTGAATAATGAAACAATCCCTAGTAAACTAGTGTTTTGAGGGTGGACTGACTATTACTTGGCATTAATAGACTGGTTTTACTCACAACAACTTTCTATCCAAGCTAGGAGAGAGCACTAGGACGGCTCATGTCATGCAGGTTCAGGTAGCCTATACAGGACAGTTGTATATTATTTAAAAAATCCATTGGTAGATGATTAGTATGCTGTTGCATAAAAACATTATTTTACCATCTGTAATGTTTGAATTTCCAACTTTATTTACATTATTGCCACCAGTCAGCAGTCTAAAAAATGGCAGCATTGCGACAACATGTATAGCTTTGTGAAATGTTAGGCTTACTATGAGAAAATGACTACCAAATAGGCCTACCAATAAACATTTATCCACAAGCCAAAGCAAAGCTATAGATGCCCTCACAATTTCAGCACCATGGACAGCCATCAGTTTTTTTTCAAAGAAAAAGCACCAAACTATCTGTTCAATAAGTTAACACACAGCTCAGACACCCATACATACCCAACAAATACTAACCTTGGGTTTGTAGTAGTAGATGTAGTAAATAGTAAGTGAGAGAGTTAGCTGTGCTTGAGTTTTGTGTGTCGGGAAATACATGGAGGAAACTCATACCTACACTCTGTTCTCTGTTCTGTATTTCGACTGCCAGCGCATGGAACAGAATAATCCACTTGGCAAACCACATTATTTTCCTAACTTGCAAAATGTACAATATATGCATCTTCCAAATAAAACCTGAAGTTTGGTAATTGAGAGAATTAGTAAGGAATGCTTGCATGTGGATGTGCATGCATGTGGTAGGTCAGACACAGTTTAGTTTGTTGTCATACCCGTTACATTGAATTAAACTTGTAAAAACATTATATATAAAAAAATCCAGTCCACATATTTTAGAAGCAGATCAGAGTTTCCTAGCAACTAGCTAGCTTACGTCAGATTAGCTAACGTTAGCCAGCCTGCTCTGAAAATGACATTAGCTATGTAAACATAAGTATGCCAGTCAGGAAGGTACCGGCAAATAAATTAAATCACCAAATGTAAATAGTCACATTGCCAATACTTCTGGAAATGCATGTGCAAGAACTGACAAAAATGATAATTTACCTTCTCGCTTTTCCTCCTGGTAGCATCTCGCAGGTCTTCATCATATGTTGTGTGTCGTCTCATTCTGGATTTTGAGGGTTCAAAAATTTGATCGCCCTACCACTGAGCTCTTTGACTTGAAAACAAAATTGTAGTATTATAGTAGAAATAAAAATGTTTATAAACTGTGGTTTCACAGCTAGTTAGCTTTCCCAGTCATACCTCTCCAGTGGGATGGGGAGAAAGCAGATGTTTCCGGTTTTCACGGATACAGTATTTTCAGCCTAATTTCCGTTTCCACTGAAAAACAGATGTGGGGACTCCGCAAGGTCAGAGAGCAAGAGGCAAGACTTAAGGTTTTACTCCGCCCAAAATCTGTCAAAGAAAATAAACCCAGGAAACGAGGAATTTTTGTAGTGAGGTCAATGAGAGCGTGTCAAATTTGGTCAACAAAAAATGTTATTCTAATTTGCTACGTCAGGCCTATTTGATCGAATAGAAGTTCCGTAGTTGCTAGATTTATGCGAATGCACCAATATAAGTGGATGCACGTGGCATTTCGGCAAATTAAAAACAGAAAGATTTATCAGAGTTGTGCCATAGAGATAGATAGACACATCATGGATATAACCTGTTTTAGCATGGACATTGAACTTGAGGGCGTCCGCTATTTTAAAGTAGTCAACTGGGTGGGCATTCCAATAAGTTGGAATAAATCAGACAACGCAAAATAAAATGTACTGATACAATAATTGAACAGATAAAGAGATGAGTCTTCTATCAATCTCTATGGCTGTTGTTAAAACGCGGATCTGCCCTCTCATTGGCTGAATGGTCCCACCTGGTCTCGCCGCCTCAAACCTGTATTCAATCTTTGAGGACATGTATTTCCATTTCCATTGTTAGAGCGGTCACTTAAAGATCTTGTCAATATAATAGACAATCTTTGGTTAGGTGACTTCTGAAGCTGTGAGCTAGGATATTTTATTTGATTGGAAGTGCAACACTGCCACCATCAGGACGGAGTTAGAATTTCCTCAACTTTAACAAAACTGTACAACATTTGTTGAATTCTTTACTTAACTGTACTAAATACGTCAGTACATACTGAATTGAATACCGCAGTGTTTTTTTAAACTACTGTGTTAATAAATACAGGACACATCAGCAGACAGAGCTAATATTTTATGAGTTAATTCTCATGGGGCAGTCAGTCAACTAACCCCCATTCACTTGTAACAATGAATTGCACATTTTACAAATGGTGTACTTACAGTAGGTGTTTTAATGTGAAACAGATCTACACATAGTCACATACATACAGTACCAGTAAAAAGTTTGGAACACCTACTCATTCAAGGGTTTTTCTTTATATTCACTATTTTCCACATTGTAGAATAATACATAAAAACTATGAAATAACACATATGGAATCATGTAGTTACCAAAAATTGTTCAACAAATCAAATTATATTTTATATTTGAGATTCTTCAAAGTAGCCACCCTTTGCCTTGATGACAGCTTTGCACACTATTGGCATTCTCTCAACCAGCTTCCTCAGGTAGTCACCTGGAATTCATTTCAATTAACAGGTGTGCCTTGTTAAATGTTAATTGATAGAATTTCTTTCCTTCTTAATGCATTTGAGCCAATCGGTTGTGTTGTGACAATGTAGGGGTGGTATACAGAAGGTAGCCCTATTTGGTAAAAGACCAAGTCCATATTATGGCAAGTACAGCTCAAATACGCAAAGAGAAAATGACAGTCCATTACTGGTCAGCCCATCTGGAACATTTCGAGAATTTTGAAAGTTTCTTCAAGTGCAGTCGCAAAAATCATCAAGCACTATGATGCAACTGGCTCTCATGAGGACCGCCACAGGAAAGGAAGACCCAGAGTTAACTCTGCTGCAGAGGATAAGTTCATTAGAGTTAATTGCACCTCAGATTGCAGCCCAAATAAAAGCTTCAGAGTTCAAGTAAAACAAATCTCAACATCACCTGTTCAGAGCAGATTGTGTGAATCAGGTCTTCATGGTCAAATTGCTGCAAAGAAACCACTACTAAAGGACACCAATAAGAAGAGACTTGCTTGGGCCAAAAAAACATGAGCAATGTACATTAGACCGGTGGAAATCTGTCCTTTGGTCTAATGAGTCCAAATGTGAGATTTCTGGTTCCACACGATGTGTCTTTGTGAGACGCAGAGTAGGTGAACGGATGATATCCGCATGTGTGGTTCCCACCGTGTAGGATGGAGGAGGTGTGATGGTGTGGGGGTGCTTTGCTGTTGACACTGTCAGTGATTTATTTAGAATTGAAGGCACACTTAACCAGCATGGCTACCACAGCACGCTGCAGCGATATGCCATCCCATCTTGTTTGCGCTTCGTGGGACTATCATTTGTTTTTCAACAGGACAATGACCCAACACACCTCCAGGCTGTGTAAGGGCTATTTTACCAAGGAGAGTGATGGAGTGCTGCATTAGATGACCTGGCCTTCACAATCGCCCGACTTCAACCCAATTAAGATGGTTTTGGATGAGTTGGACCGCAGAGTGAAGGAAAAGCAGCCAACAAGGGCTCAGCATATGTGGGAACTCCTTCAAGACTGTTGGAAAAGCATTCCAGGTGAAGCTGGTTGAGAGAATGCCAGGAGTGTGCAAAGCTGTCATCAAGGCAAAGGGTGGCTACTTTGAAGAATATCAAATATATAATGATTTGTTTAACACTTTTTTGGTTACTACATGATTCCATGTGTTATTTCATAGTTTTGACATCTTCACTATTATTCTACAATGTAGAAAATCGTCAAATAGGAAAAACCTTTGAATGAGTAGGTGTGTCCAAACTTTTAACTGGTAATGTACACTCCTGTAGTGGTCTATCACATACTCACTAATGTGGGGCGAGCATTGCTCCCTAAAGTGATACAAATGATAATGATGCTCCAATCCCATGGAACGTTAAGACATTTATATTCTGTGTTAATGATGGATGGAATGGCATCAGGGGGTTCGTATGCGTGAGATGGAAGGGAGCCAATCTAACAGGAGCACAGGATGTAACAGTCCCAGGGCCATCTCCTGCCGATCTGCAAGCACTAGCATTCTCCACATGAGGGCGCTGTAACAGAGAGAAATTGGAGGCAGCATTGGCGTAATGAGAAGGTTACTGTGCTTCTGAGAGACACACACACACACACACACACATTTCTTACCTCCTCACTGGTAGAACTTCAGCTCCGTGTCCACACAGTCAAAGAACAGGTCCCCCAGTTCCTCATCTGCTGGTATTTCTCCACTGAGCAGGGCTGATATGTCCGTCAGACACTGGCCCTCCAACATCCTCAATGTCTCCGTCAGAGCATTCCCTGCGTCCTGAGGGACAGAAACACACACACGCAAAAATACA
The DNA here is from genome assembly GCF_057628025.1 of Oncorhynchus mykiss. Lineage (NCBI taxonomy): Eukaryota > Metazoa > Chordata > Actinopteri > Salmoniformes > Salmonidae > Oncorhynchus > Oncorhynchus mykiss. The sequence continues at coordinate 10,225,632 of NC_143038.1, read as the reverse complement.
CACATGAATGCCCCCCCACACACAAGCACGTGCATAAGCAGAGAAGACCTGACAAACAGCAATTTGTGAAGTTTATAGGGAATTATAAAAGTTCAAAGTCGGTGATGTACGTAATACAATATCCATCAGTCCGTACCCACACTCATCAATGTAAAAAATGTTTAAAAAATTAATTAATTAAAATACTCTATGAAAGTGTAGCCTATTACATTCAGCCGTGGCATATTCAACCCATATTTCATTCTAACCCCTTCTACACGTACCGGGTTGGTCTCCATAGTCTGCAGGGCCCCCTCATGGGCCTTGTACAGGTCGTGCCTGCGGTCCACTTGGCTCTGGAAGCGTGGCTGCTTCCTGACCGGGTCGTCTGGGCCGTACTGTGGGGAGATCACCCTCGACACTGGGGTCACAGACTCAGAGAAGATAAAAGGCTTGAAAACAGACCTGGCAGGACAGAGGACAGTCCGGTAGGAGGAGGAGGGCAGGGGGTAAGGACCAAATGAAACACACAGACACAGAGAAACTCCTATCAAGACGCAGTTTTGCCAAAGGGGGAAATGATGAAGATGAAAAAGAGCAATAGAGAGTTAAACGGCAAAGAGCGAATCTGAGTCTAAATCTTAAGAAGCACTTCCAGATAGCCTGAGGGGTTCCTGGGCCTGGTTCCAAACCAATCCCTTGCCACTTCTCCTACACCCTTGTTGAGTCCCTCTTGCCAATCTGAAAGAACTGGAAAGGTATCAGCAAAATAGCAACATTACCACATAGCTCTCTGGTAGGCTAGGGGGAGTTTCCCAAACATTTCTCACACACTTACAGTGCCTTGCGAAAGTATTCGGCCCCCTTGAACTTTGCGACCTTTTGCCACATTTCAGGCTTCAAACATAAAGATATAAAACTGTATTTTTTTGTGAAGAATCAACAACAAGTGGGACACAATCATGAAGTGGAACGACATTTATTGGATATTTCAAACTTTTTTAACAAATCAAAAACTGAAAAATTGGGCGTGCAAAATTATTCAGCCCCCTTAAGTTAATACTTTGTAGCTCCACCTTTTGCTGCGATTACAGCTGTAAGTCGCTTGGGGTATGTTTCTATCAGTTTTGCACATCGAGAGACTGACATTTTTTCTCATTCCTCCTTGCAAAACAGCTCGAGCTCAGTGAGGTTGGATGGAGAGCATTTGTGAACAGCAGTTTTCAGTTCTTTCCACAGATTCTCGATTGGATTCAGGTCTGGACTTTGACTTGGCCATTCTAACACCTGGATATGTTTATTTTTGAACCATTCCATTGTAGATTTTGCTTTATGTTTTGGATCATTGTCTTGTTGGAAGACAAATCTCCGTCCCAGTCTCAGGTCTTTTGCAGACTCCATCAGGTTTTCTTCCAGAATGGTCCTGTATTTGGCTCCATCCATCTTCCCATCAATTTTAACCATCTTCCCTGTCCCTGCTGAAGAAAAGCAGGCCCAAACCATGATGCTGCCACCACCATGTTTGACAGTGGGGATTGTGTGTTCAGCTGTGTTGCTTTTACG